>NC_140168.1:72534576-72956092 GCF_963971535.1 Notolepis coatsorum
AAAATTAACCTTTTAGGGGGGGGGGGGGGTTGTTTCTTTCCAATGTGTCTCTCTCTCTCTCTCTCTCTCTCTCTGGCCTTGCTCTGGTGGAGGGTCAGGGGCATTGCCGGGTCTGTGCAGCGATAACACTGTATATTGACTGTAGAACGGGAGCTCTCTCTCGCTCTCTCTCTTGCTATATGTTGACTGTATCATGCCCAGCCTCGGGCAGCGCTATTATTTAAGAATATGTTGACTGTATGAAAAAAAAAAAAATTAACCTTTTAGGGGGGGGGGGGGGGGGGGCTCGCGTTTAAAGCTCGCACAGGGCCTCGCATTTCTCCCAGGCGGCCCTGTATGTACATAAGTACAATGTTCAATGCAGAATAGAAGTAACTGAGTTACCATACAATATACTATGCAATATACTAATATACAATACTATATAGTGCAGAGCAGAAATGGGATGAGGTACAATTTAGGTACAATTTACAGTAGGTGTACTGAGGTATGGGTTGTAGTGCAAATTCTTTGCCAATAAATATAAAGTGTGTCTAGGTGTTCTAAAGTGTGGAGAGTGGGTGCTGCAGTGTGTTGTTTGTTTAAAGTGAGTGTGTGCGTGTGGATGTGTGTGCTGTGAGTGCATTTGATGGTTGTTGCATAGTGTTATTGTTCGTTGAGCAACCTGATGGCCTGGGGATAGAAGCTTCTTCTGAGTCTTTCTGTTCTTGCCATGAGACTCCGGTATCACTTGCCTGACCACAGCAGTTCAAAGAGGCAGTTGTTTGTGTTAACAGAAATGGCTATGGGGCGACAATAATATGTACATGAGGCATGGTTTACGTCTGTGGCCTTGCTCTGCTGGCAGCGTTTTATTCACATTGACTCATACCACAACAGCTCATGTGTGTTCCTCTCCGGGAGAGGCATTTGTGGAAAGAAGGAAGAATAGGAGGGAGCCAAGTCTTATATACTCCCAACCTGGCGTAGACTGTAGAAGCTCCGCCTATAGTGCCCTCCAGTGGACACAGATATATATGCAGTCATGGGAGCAGTGGTTCCCAAAGTCGGGGTCGCGACCCAAAGGTGGGCCGCGAGCAGCCACAGGTGGGCCGCGAGATGATTTAATTTCTTTTTAAAAAAAATTAAAAAAATTAAAAAAAACATTATTTTTTATTTTTTTATTTTTTTATTATTATTTTTTTTTGTCAGGCCACTGAACTTAGAAGCAGGCCAGGACAGTGTTTCTAGTTGTATTCTAAAATTCTATTCTATTGTATTCTAAAATGTGACTATATGGTTTTATATTAACTTAATAAATAAACAAAAACGAAAAATCTACTTATTTCAACGAACATTTCAAACTAAATAACAGATTATGCACATAAAACGCTGAAAACAACCAAAGCAACAATAGTATTTTAATGAGGCTATTATTATTATTATTATTATTATTTTGCAACAAGTTAGCCCTCTCATAAATAGCACATATAAATGAATAACTAACTTGAACTAACTTAATAGGATTGAAGTGATATTTGGCTTAAAAAATCGGTCGCCTGGCAAAAAAATAAATAAAAAAAAGCCTGACGATGTGCATTGGGCCGCGGCTCTCTGACGCCTTATTTTCTGGGCCCTGGCCTGAAAAGTTTGGGAACCCCTGCAGTAGAGGACAGTTACAGTTAGTTACAACCATACATACACCCAGGGCCACCTGGGAGAAATGCGAGGCCCTGTGCAAGATTTAAATGCGAGCCCCCCCCCCCACCCCCCCCCCCCCCCCCCTAAAGGTAAAAAATAAAATGTAAATTTAAAATCAATCATTTTTTTTTTATTTGTTTATTTATACAGTCAACATATTCTTAAATAATAGCGCTGCCCGAGGCTGGGCATGATACAGTTAACATATAGAAAGAGAAAGAGAGAGAGAAAGCGAGAGAGCGAGAGAGGGCTCCCGTTCTACAGTCAATATACAGTGTTATCGCTGCACAGACCCGGCAATGCCCCTGACCAGAGGAGAGAGAAATATAATATAGTTAGTAAAAGCAATATATAAGCTCAGAACACAGCTCAGAACACAACACAGCTTATAACACAACTCAGAACACATGCAGAACACAGCACAGAACACAGCTCAGCACACAGCTCAGAACACAGGACACCTCAGAACACAGAACACATGCAGAACACAGCACAGAACACAGCTCAGCACACAGCTCAGAACACAGCTCAGAACACAGAACACAGCTCAGAACACAGAACACATGCAGAACACAGCACAGAACACAGCTCAGCACACAGCTCAGAACACAGCTCAGAACACAGGACACCTCAGAACACAGCTTCATCTAACGAGGCGTCGCAAGGTTTAACTGAGGCTAACGTTAACATGATGGCACACACACAGTGGCACACCCTCCACCAGAGCAAGGCCAGAGAGAGAGAGATAGAGAGAGAGAGAGAGAGAGAGAGAGAGAGAGAGAGAGAGAGAGAGAGAGAGAGAGAGAGAGAGAGAGAGAGAGAGAGAGAGAGAGAGAGAGAGAGACACATTGGAAAGAAACAACCCAAAACCAGAGCTAATTGAAATGCTATTTGGCCATAAACAGAGAGTACACAGTGGCAGAATACCTGAGAACTGTGACTGACCCAATACTGAGAAGATCCTTGACTAGGTACAGACTCAGCGAGCACAGCCTAGCCATCGAGAAAGGCCGCCATAGGCAGACCTGGCTCCCAAGCGAAGACAGACTATGCACCCACTGCACACAAGATGAGGTGGAAACCAAGCTCCACTTCTTAACAACCTGCCCACTATACCAAGACATCAGAGACATATACTTCCCACAAATTGCAAACACCCAAAGAGACTTTGAAAACATGGACAATAACTCAAAACTCCCATACCTACTGGCAGAAATACAAGAATGTGCAAACACAGCAGCCAGTTATATTATCGTACTTGGCCATCGCGTCCCGCTCTTAAAGCCTATCGAGATATACCTCATCTCATGTACCTATTGTACTCCATCAACGAAAAAAACACATACACCTACACCTGCCGGGTCCCGCCCCTATGGAGGCGTAGCCTATAAGACAGTGGGCCTGGTCACCAAACACTCTTCCTCTATTTTCGTTTCCATCATAACGGATGCAGTGCACCTTATGTTAACTAGTTGTTATGAAAAGATTAGAGAAATTGCGTAATGTTGAAAGCTTACCGGAGGTTTGCTTACCCCTGGCATCTTCGAGGCATGTTTCAGCGACACGTCGGGCCTGTGTTGATGTTTCCTCGTCTGACGGCAGCAGACCAAGGGGCAGCGTACAAGGTTTGGCTATCGAGCCGGCTTGTACAAAGGTAGGCCCTGTGTCATCAGGCATCAATGTTGGTATTGGTAATGCTGTGGAGTATGTTTTGGCGCCAGGGCCGGGGTGGCTTGGTGAACGTTCCACTGCAGTGGACGTTTTCCTGGCGATCCTGGAGCACGCTGCTAACGCTTATGCTACTAATGCTACTACTGCTAATGCTAATGTTGACGCTGAAATGGGTCGTTGTTCTAATAATCCCCGCTGCGGGACATTGCCGCTTTTCCCTCCTCTTGCCCGCTTCATTGATGAAGGTCAGTCGGTTGCTAATGTGGGGGGTTTCGCTGAGTCCTATTTACCTTTTTTACGGGTAAACGGGCTAACAACAGGGTGCAGGCCGGGTGTACCGTGGCTACATAGCCAGGTAGCTTTGTTCCTGTGCCCTGGCGGGGATGAACGATGTCCCACCCGGCCGATGCTTGAGAGCGAATCGGCTCGGAGGGTGGCAGTATGGACGGATGAGTGGTATACTGCTGCAGGATGGTTTGTAGCGGCGGCCAGTGTTATGGCTCAGCTGGCTAGTTTCCTATCCACATTGGCGTCGGGTAGTAGGGCTATGGGTCCAGCCGACATTGTAAACATGTTGCATGTTTGTGGTGTTATAGAGATCTTGACTCAGTCGCAAGCTATAACTGCGGGGAGGATTAGGATGCTATCAACGTTTGTTGTTAGGCATGTTTGGTTGGAGCACTCTCCTCTTGGAGAAGAGGATAGGTTTTCTCTCCTCACGACTCCTTTTTCCACGGAAAGTCTTTTTGGTCGTTCTGTGGAGGCGCAGGCGGTTGTTGATCTGGGTCCTACGCCGCCTCACGCTGTGCAGCCAGAGGTGGGAGCACGGTCTCGTCAACGACTGTGGCGAGATCCTCGACAGGCGGCCATGTTTCCCCCGCCAGTGGTGCCCTGGGCGGAGAGTCAACAGGGTTCCACAAGGCCGACAGCCTTGGCGGCCGAGGGATTGGCTATTTTGGGTGAATTCGGCTTGGATAAAACAAGCCGTCGTCACTTTGCCGCGAGCAGCCTGCTCCCCGTTCAATCCTCTCTCTGTTACCCACGGAAGCAGGGCTCTGATCGTGCGGGGCTGACACCCAGTTGATGGCTGAGCCTGGGTCTGTCCGTGAGAATGTTGTGCTGTCGCGTGGCTCCTGCACCACACGTTGTGTGATGGATGAGCCTGGTGTTACAGCTGCCACTAGCTACGGTGGTCAGCAGGGGGACTCGAGACCTCTTCTGTTGAATGTACAGCAAGGGTTACCCCGGCCTCGCCTTCGCCAGGCGGGGTATCGCGCTGATGCCTCCCACTCCCGTGAGAGCGGCAGTGGTCTGCAAAGAAGAGGCGAGCGTGATTTGGGTGGTAGCAATATCACTGCAGGGCTTCGGCGTGTAGGAGCCCATGGGGTCCTCATGCCTTGCGTGTCTAGCTGCGGAACAACTCCTCAGCATGCGCTAGAGGGGTGTTCAGGGGGGGGGTATGTGTCAACCAGTTTGATGACAGCTTCTCCCGTATCAAACTGGCCCTTTCTGTCGGGTCCCCCCTGGGTGCGTCGCACAGCGGGAGGGACCGGGCCAACTATCTACTGTTCCTTGCGGCCCAGCGTCAGTTGACGGCGGGTGCGCTGTGGGATTATTTTCACATATGGCGACAAGAATGCCGTTTGGAGGGGTGGATAGAGAGAACGTTGAGGGAGGGGCTTGTTTTGCAGTTCGCACAACCCCACCCTCCGTTCTCAGGTTTGGTGCCGACCCTATTGTCAGGGTCAGAAGCAGTGACAGCCCTGGCCAATGAGATCCAATCTCTGTTGGCGAAGCAGGCCGTCGTCGTGGTTCCGAGAGAGGACGCGATGTCAGGCGTCTACTCCCGTTATTTTCTGGTACCCAAAAAAACAGGGGGGGTCAGACCTATACTGGATCTGTCCGCGTTCAATCGGTTGATTGTAGCGAGACCGTTCAGAATGTTGACCGTCAAACTCCTTCTGCTTGCTGTCAGAAGGGGAGACTGGTTCACCTCCATAGACCTGAAGGATGCGTATTTTCACATCCCAATTTTCCCTCCTCACAGGAAGTTCCTACGGTTCCTGTTTCAGGGCGTAGCGTACGAGTACCAGAGGTTGCCGTTCGGCTATTCTCTGGCTCCCCGCACATTCACCAAGTGCGTGGCGACTGCGCTGGAGCCTTTACGTCGTCGGGGGATACAAGTTCTATTCTATCTCGACGACATTCTACTCTTCAGTCGTTCGGAGGAGGTTGCCAGGTCTCATACCAGGCTGGTGGTGGAATTCCTCACCAGGCTGGGTTTTGCTGTGAATTGGAAGAAGAGTATGCCTCTTCCCAGTCAACAGGTGGAGTACTTGGGCTTGACGTTGAGGTCGAGGCCCATGATTGTAACCCTCTCGGAGCAGCGCCGGGTGTCTATCCTTCGCGCGCTCGGGGGGTTCCGTCTGGGAGGGACGGTCACGGCGCTGCAAGTGATGCGTCTGCTCGGTATGATGGCATCTGCTCACACGGTGGTTCCTCTTGGCCTCCTCTTCATGAGGAGGATACAGAGGTGGTTTTTCTCTATGAGAATAGATCTGGTGAGGGACAAATGGAAACGGTTGACGGTTCCTTTGTCGATATGGGGAGATCTCGCCCATTGGAGGAGGCTGGGTACCCTCACCATTGGGGTCCCGATGGGCAGCAGGCGCTCACACATCACGGTCTTCACCGACGCCTCTCTCACGGGTTGGGGAGGGACGTGTTGGACCCACGCAGTGGGGGGCAGCTGGACGGAGGTTCATGCTGGCCCATCTACCCCGCACATCAATGTGTTGGAATTGAAGGCGGTCCTCCTGGTCTTCAAACGGTTCGACCACCTGGTGGTAGGCGAGCACGTTTTGGTCAGGACAGACAGTATGACGGCAGCAGCGTATATCAACAGGCAGGGTGGGACTCGTTCCATCCGCCTGCTCCGGGCGGCGGTCGAACTTTGGCTATGGGCATCTCGCAGGCTGCGCAGTCTGAGGGCGTTCCACATTCCTGGTACAGAGAATATGGGCACGGATATGATGTCTCGGGGCGGTCCTCGTTACGACGAGTGGGAACTCCGCCCCGACATAGTCAGACAGATCTGGGATCGGTTCGGGGAGGCCTCGGTAGATCTGTTTGCGTGCCGACGCTCTCACAAGTGCCCCTTGTGGTTCTCGGTCAGTCGAGCAGATCATCCCCCCTTGGGGGTGGATGCCTTCTCGACCTTTCCATGGCCGCCCGGTCTTCTGTACGCCTTTCCTCCTGTACAGCTGTTGGGTCAGCTGTTGGAGCGGATACGGAGGGAGCGCAGGACGATGATCCTGGTCGCGCCGGACCGGGGCACGGCAGTGTGGTTCCCGGTCTTGATCCAGCTTCTGGTCGCTCCTCCTTGGGTCATTCCTTGGTCGGCGACGGCCCTCTCACAGCACAACGGGTCACTGTTCCAGTACCCGATGTTGGGCCAACGACTGTTGGTGTGGCTGGTGGGAGGGTGAGTCTGGAGAGGATGGACCCTTCTGTGGTTGATACCATCCGGAATGCACATGCTCCCTCCACTGTCGCACTTTACGCGGGCAGATGGCGTATGTTCCAAGAGTGGTGTAAGGTGGGGGGCCGGGACCCAGTCTCCTGCCCCCTGGATGCTGTCCTGCGTTATCTCCAGTCTCTCCTTGGTAGACTGTCGGCTTCGACGGTGAGGGTATATGCGGCGGCTATATCCTCCTATCATGAGGGGTTTGAGGGGAATGTCTTGTTCAGCCACCCTCTTGTGAAGCGTTTCCTGCTTGGCACTCGACGCATTAAGCCGGTGCAATGCTCTTTGGCTCCGACTTGGGATCTTCAATTGGTCCTCGTCGGTTGTCCTTGGCCCCGTTTGAGCCGCTCGAGCAGGCGCCGTTGGGACAGCTGTCTTTCAAGACCGCGTTCCTGCTGGCTGTCACCTCCGCTAAACGCGTGAGTGAGCTCTGTGCTCTTTCGGTACGTCCAGAGTGCCTGTCTTTTCGGGCCGATTGCGGTGCCACTCTGTGACCTAATCCTGCTTTCATGCCTAAGAATATCGGGAGTTCCTTCCGCTCCCGAGATATTGTGGTTCAGGCGTTTCGTCCTCCTCCTCACACTAGTGAGTTAGATGCGGGCCTTCACCTGTCATGTCCGGTCCGTGCTTTGGGAATTTACCTCAGCCGTACTCAGGACCTCAGGGTTACCGATCAGCTTTTTGTCTGTCACGGTGGTTCTCGTGCCGGTAAGGCACTGTCGAAACAGCGCCTGTCCCATTGGTTGTGCGAGGGCATTGCCCTCTGCTACACGTTTGCTGGGCAGGATCCCCCTGGGGGCGTCAGGGCGCACTCCACTCGTGGGGTGGCTGCCTCTGCCGCTCTCCTGGGTGGGGCCTCGGTGGAAGACATCTGTGCTGCAGCTTCATGGTCCTCCCCAGGCCCCTTTGTAAGGTTTTACCTCATGGACATGACCGGGGGTTCTGTCTCCCAGGCAGTTCTGGGGTCTGTGGCCTTTCCTGCTTCCCATCCTTTGGTAGGGTAGCAGGAGTGTGTGGGTATGGGCCACAGTGTGTAGGTCACATGTGGTTCCGCCTGTGCTGTGTGTTCAAGGAGTTCTAGTTCCCTCTTGCTCGCACTCAGGTGGAGTTGACTGCGCCCCCCCCTTCATTAGGAAGGATGGGGTGACGGGGCTCCCCAAACCCCTTGATGTGGGCTTACGGGTCCTCAGGGGGTGCATCTGTCGGGCCTCGCGTCCGCTCTAACCCATATCTCAATAGGCTTTAAGAGCGGGGAGCGGGACGTACGATAATATAACGTAAGGTTATGTATATAACCTAGTTATATGAGTACTGGCTAAGCGTCCCGCTCTTAAGCGGCCCTGAGTTCCCTTTTGAGGGATCTTTTACTGGAAACAGGATGTTTGGCGAGGAAGAGTGTTTGGTGACCAGGCCCACCTGACCAGGCTACGCCTCCATAGGGGCGGGACCCGGCAGGTGTAGGTGTACGTGTTTTTTTCGTTGATGGAGTACAATAGGTACATGAGATGAGGTATATCTCGATAGGCTTTAAGAGCGGGACGCTTAGCCAGTACTCATATAACTAGGTTATATACATAACCTTACGATTTGTGAGCTGCTGTGACAAGAAAAGGACATCCAATGGAATACAACCACCATAAAGACTGTACAAGAAATTCCTTCTGTAATGTACTGATTTCTTTTGTTTTATCTGTTTGATTGATTTGTTTTGTTTGGCTTTGGCAATGTAAACGTATGTTTCCCATGTCAATAAAGCCCATTTGAATTTAATTGAGAGAGAGAGAGAGAGAGAGAGAGAGAGAGAGAGAGAGAGAGAGAGAGAGAGAGAGAGAGAGAGACAGAGAGACAGAGAGAGAGACAGAGAGAGAGAGAGACAGAGAGAGAGAGAGACAGAGAGACAGAGAGACACCACGGCGGGTGCAGCACAACAGAAGAGAGAGAGACAGAGAGTCAGAGAGACAGAGAGACAGAGAGACAGAGAGACAGAGAGACAGAGACCTCGGCGGGAACTGAATAGATTGCATGAAAAACTCACCCTAACGCAGAATCAATGGCAAAGTTGGAAGGAGACGACGTCGACGCATTTTCCTACCGTGGAGATGAAAAAGTTCACCAGCATCCATGATATTGTCCCCCCGTTGGGATGAACTTGGGAGTCCTAGTTTATCTGCCACACGTTAGCACTCGATAACGTAGCTAACGCCAGTTAGCTAGCGTTAGCTAACGCTAGTTAGCCTTTAGCTAAGCTACTAGCCGACATGGCTAGCCCAACTGAACCACACGTTAGCACTCGATAATGTAGCTAACGCTAGTTAGCCTTTAGCTAAGCTACTAGCCGACATGGCTAGCCCGACTGAACCACACGTTAGCACTCGCTAACGTAGCTAACGCTAGTTACCTAGCGTTAACTAACGCTAGTTAGCCTTTAGCTAAGCTACTAGCCGACATGGCTAGCCCGACTGAACCACACGTTAGCACTCGATAACGTAGCTAACGCTAGTTAGCCTTTAGCTAAGCTACTAGCCGACATGGCTAGCCCGACTGAACCACACGTTAGCACTCGATAACGTAGCTAAAGCTAACTAGATGTCCCTGCCTTTAGCTAAGCCGACATGGCTAGCCTGACTGAACTTTCTAACATGCAACAACTTTCATCTTCAGTCCATCTGCCAAACGACCGTCCTCTTCGTCTTGGCTGGCATAACCTCCAATGCTGCACGCGCTCCCGTGGAAATAGTCAGATGCACGCCGGCCGACTGTACCTTACCTGTAACCCCTCCCCTCGTTGAAACCAATAGTATATCTGCTGCAGAGCCGGAGAGCTCCAATAGTGTATCTGCAGAGCCACAGAGCTCCAATAGTATATCTGCAGAGCCGCAGAGCCCGGAACAAGTCAGACACATTCTACAAACGTGTCTAATTTTTTATTTTTTTTGCGAGGCCCCCCTTCCCGCGAGGCCCTGTGCGACCGCACTGCTCGCACACCCCCTGAGGCGGCCCTACATACACCCTCTAGATTCAACAGTTTGGGTGGCTGGAGTCCTTGATAATTCTCTTAGCCTTACCCCTGCACCGCTTGTTGTAAATGTTCTGGAGAGTGGAAAGCCCCCCTCCAATTGTGCGCTCGGCTGTGTGTGTGCCGTTGGCTGCGATCAATGCACGGAGGGCCGGTCCCCCCCCCCCCCCCTTCGTGCATGCATGATGAAACATAATACCGATAATCTAGCGTTGATTTCAGGATGATTCAATAATCAGGCGAGAAATGGCAACGTGTTTAGTGGATTTCACTAAAGGGCTGTTTGACGGAGTTCCCTGGGATTACACAGGATCACTTTACAACTATACTCATATTCACCACGGTATAAAATGGAAATGTATGGATGAAAAAATTATCAGTTTTTCTCATGTTAACCGGAAGAAACCCACTGACAATCGACGGCATTATTAGATCCATAGCTATAATATGAAATATAGGTTTAGCTCTACAAACAAGGTGAGCGATTACATGGGGTTAACATTTTCAGTGCCGTTCACGTAGAACTACGTTTCTGTCGTCCGATCGTTGAGTGCCGGAAACGTAGATCTACGTTTCTGTCACGGTATTTATTTTATTATCTATATCCATTCATAATTCAGCAGGGCACCTTGTGCATACTGTTCTGAGTGTGTCTGAGCTGGCAGTATTATACCGCCCTCTAACGCCTTCGGCCAGTAATGCACCCGGTTAGAAACGGGTTCGTTTATTTTCTATACTGAGCTGCGGCGTGGGGGCGGGTCCTAAACACTCCGGCAAAACACACGCTTCTAGGGATGGCTTGGACAACTGACCCCGCCCGCCCTATGAAGAATAATGCCCAATAAAGTCGGAGGCACGATCGCTGTGGATAACTGGAATGGCGATGAGATTATTGGATTATTTTTTTCCATTACTTCAGAGACCAGGTAAGGACACCATATATGAAAGCTTGCATTAATCTGATATTTATTTCTACTGCAATTGAAGCTACTATTATGTGTTTATGTGTCTAGCTGTTCTGCCGTTGGGTTGCAGGAGGGGGGGGGCATGCCGGTCTAAGCCACATTGCATGCGTGCACGACAAAGGATAATAGTGATGATCTAGCGTTGATTTCAGGAAGATCCGATAATCAGGCGAAAAACGCTGTTTTCGTGTCTTTTCCCTGGAATTGCTCAGAAGCGGCCGGACTATGTTCATATTCAAAACGGTATAAAATGGAAATGTACGGATGAAAAAAGAATCTGTTTTTTGCACGTTGACCAGAAGCAACTCAAAGAGACTCAAGGGCGTTATTAGACCCATAGCGATAATATAAAATATAGGTTTAGTTCTACAAACTACGTTTACATGGGGTTAATGGGCGGCACAGAAGTGGTCACTTCCCGGAAGGGGCGTGGCACTCAATGTGTTAATGAGTGGCATGGCCTATGCACTTCCCGGAAGGGGCGTGGCACTCAATGTGTTAAGGGTCAACTTGATTGCATTTTTATCTTTTTTTTTCTTCTTAATGCATTGCCGAAAGATCGGATCGGGAAAAATCAGTATAGGCAGATACTCAAAATCACATGATCGGGAGCAAAACATTTTTATCAGGACATCCCTACTTATCGCTCCTGCCATGGGGAATAAGTCTGTTCGCCATTTGTATCAATTGCCGTGTCTTTTCATTATCGCTTGTATGACTTTATTGTGTGCATATGCAGCACTGTCGCCCGACGTATTTCTTTTGTAACGTGTTTTGGAGGCATCGTTTTCTCCCCTTTACTTTCCCCATTTATTGTATAGATAGTTTGTGTTTGTGCTCTAACATGTGTTTTTTGGAGATGCATGTACTGTATCTCCCCTTTTATTTATACGCCCTCGTCTGCGTGTACCCTTTTTCTACTCTAAAATAAAAGAGTACCTTTTATTTGAAAACCAACACCTACCTCTCGTCTTATCCGTACTGCACTGCACCTGGGTCCTACACACCTACCATCTCGTACGTACCATACTACTAGTAGTAAAAGTAGCAGTAGTAGTACTTGTTTATTTGTTTATTTATGGATCCCCATTAGTCTACACCAGGGGTTCTCAAACCTTTTCATACCGCGACCCCATTTTATTTGGTATTTTTTTTGGGGACCCCACACTTAATGTATCGCGTAATTTCAACATGGAATTAAGGAATGTCAAAATAAAAGCACATTAACAAAATCATTATCAAAAGTTTTATAGAGCAAAGGACCAAGGCAACTTCCTTGGGGGACGCCACATTGAAGGGTTTCCATATCTGAAAGTGTCCCACCTTTGTGCCTCCCTGGGACTGCTGAGACTCATGGGGCTTAAGAGATGAAATGATACATCATGTTTAAAGCCATATAATTCTAACTGTTTACTATTTTAAAAAAAAATCCCCATGATTAACATTAATAGCCTAATCTCAAGATATCTGTAACAAATTACAAATATTTCCAAATTTTAACCACTTATATTCGTGTTCGTTTGATACTAAGTCCGTTTTTATTGAAGAAATTCATATTCATATTCATCATATATCTATAAATTTTAGACACCATATTACAGCTTGTGAAAACTGGACAAAATCCCTGTGAATAAGAATCTGCCATTATAAAAAAGAAAGGTTGACTATTTCCGTCAGAAATAGCGGTCAGAAATAGCCGTTAGTAAGCGTTAGTAAGCACCGGTTAGTACTAATCTATTACTAAAAGGTATGTATTGTTTTTTTGTGTGTAATTATTCTGTTTATTTATCGATATATGATGTGAAAATTAGGGAGGAGATATTAAAAAAAGAAAATTAGACTTGCGTTTTTATTGCGTTTTTATTGCGGTTTTATTAACATGGAAGTGGATGGGATGAAAATGGACGCCAGGGTGTTTCGTGTAACTTTTTTGGTAACTTTTTTTTAGAGCGTTTCAAATCATAATGAAAATATATGTAAAATTAAGATATGGTCCCAATTTCATGAAATAATAATAAACACAGACACCGCTGTGCTCACACAAACACACAAAAAAAGTCAAAAGAGATAGAATCGGTACCAGGGTAGCACAAGGGTTACAATACCATTTGTTGTCTGTTAACATTAATTTTAATTATATGCTAATAGCTTCCCGAGTAGATGCTCATGATCAATGGGTCTCATTCCCCAATATTTTCCAAAGAGTTCTCTTGGAAGACTTATCTTGGAACCGACTGAGACAGAATCAATGACAAGTTCACTCTGAGTCCCCAACACGCTGGTAATATGTCTTAAGTGGCTCAAACGTTCGCACCTGTGATATCTGCGTTGGAGAATGGCATATGTCTCAAACGCGAAAGCGTGTCCCCGTTCAGGTAATTTGCATACAAAACAGCGCCTCCAGAGCTCCTTATAAGGCAACTAATGACGCAGCCGCGTGAAAATGGAATGGCGGAAGCGCTTTGCGAGTCTTGCGACCCATCAAAATTAGATTAGATTAATGTATTGGCATCATATATAGTACAGCTCGTGGTACACCTGCCGCAGCACGCACGCGCACACACACACACACACACACACACACACACACACACACACACACACACACACACACACACACACATATATATGAATGAATGAAAACTTTATTTAACAGATTGCAGAATGGGTACTGTAACTGAGGGGTACAATTCCCTGACTGTATTGATAAGTATGGTATCATTAAACCACTACCGCTTTATGTACTTTAATTACTGGCCATACAGTACACGATATCTAAGTATGATGAACACTTTCCCACATATGAAATCAGGTCCACACAAAGGTAATAGTCAAATATTTAATATATAGCAAAAGGTACATATAATAGTTACTTATTACATTTATGATTTGAATTGAATGCTCTTGTAAGGCAAATGAGTACTCGTATGCAAATCAACACTGAATGTCCAATCTCTGGTTACACAGGAAGCAAGTATACAACCTGGCTTTTAGGGAATTATAGCGATGGTCACTTAATGATTATAGCTGGATAATATACTGAAGGGGTCCCGCCGGTTGTAAGCCAGTAGGGGGGGTAGGAGAGCCGTCGGCTGTATCCCGTCTGGTCAACGATTTCCAGGGAGAGTTCAGGTACAGAACACAGTGCCCGTAGAACCTTGATCCACAGATGAATACACTTGGGCTCTCTTGTAGACAATAGCTGTAGCTTTAGCTTTAGGTCCACAACGAAGAAGAAGCGAGGCGACCTCAGTCTGGTCTGAGCGCCGTCTCACCTTGGCTCCTCTCGGGGTAAATCCAACACTCACCGGTGTTGGCGATTATCCGCTCCACAAATCAAAGCACCAAAGCAAATAGATATTCCATGCCGTATAGGGCTCAGCAGTCGTCGGGGTAGGTAATCCAATGTGCAGGTCCACTCGTCCTCGCCCAGAACTCCTCGGATGAAAGCACCACGCGTGGTCTGCCCAACCTGGTTAAGACTCTAGATAACGCGAGGAAACGATGGGGGTGCTGCTCACTTTAGAACTCTAACCGAACGATGCACCATACATAATAGACTATTATTACTTAATAGAAATACGGTGCCAAACTCTGGCAATTCAGCTATTAATTCGCACGAGGTATCACTGCTATTCTAAGGCCAAACAGGCCGTACTACACCGCACGCGGTATCGTGGGGTGAGGCTTCACGTCTTGTTACTTAGTTGGGTAGAAGGGTAAAGGACTAAGAGGAATTCTACATTTCTTGCGCCATATTTATATGCACGGTGGACAAGTAGTGCCGCTCTGCTTTCGGTAGCCGTATTCCTGCGCGGAGCTGAGGCTAGTCTCGTCGGTACCTTTGAACTTGAACGCCAGGGGCTTGTCCCTGGCGCCTGGTCCTTTTGTCCAATAAGAGAATGAACTATTATGGGCTGTAGTAGAATAAAGGGATATTCCGTATATATGTACAAGGAATATACAAGGGATATCAAACGATATACAAATACTATTAAATATATATCCATAAATAAATATATATATTCGGTTCAATCTGATCATTCACAACAGCCGCCCCCTAATTAGTCCCACCTAATTAGCTGAGCAGAGACAGATTAACCGCACTGTCCACTACTCAATGTCCGCTGTAAGGGTCAGTCAACTCACAAAGTCATAGGGTCATGGTCATCATCAATAGTATCAGGGAGCCTTGGCAGTTCTATTAGCCTCGCCACAGGTCGGGTGTAAGTCCGTCCTTGGACGAGCACTTCAGCTGCTCGGACCTTTCCATCGGCACCGGTGATCACTTTGCTTACGCGGCCAGCCGGCCACATAGCTCTGGGTAGTGACTGGTCGATGATCATGATGACTGTTCCTTCTGTCAAATTGTCTCTCTCTTTCACCCACTTCTGGCGGGTCTGTAGAGACGGTAGGTAGTGGAGTAGGAAGCTGTTCCAAAACTTGTCAGCCAGTACTTGACTGTACCTCCACATTCTTCGGCCGTTCGCTTCTTCAGGCCTGTACATTGTCTGTGGTAGCGCGGGGTCCAGCCGCCCCATCAAGAGGGTGTTGGGGGTGACTGGGTCGACATCTGCTACATCACTTGAGACGTAACCGAGGGGCTTTGAGTTCAATACTCCCTCGATCTCCGTGAGGACTGTCATTAGGACTTCTTCCGCCACAGTCTGGGCCCCAAGCACGGCGTACAGGGCTGTCTTTATGGAACGTACTCCTCGTTCCCAGGTTCCACCGAAGTGAGGTGCGTTCGGGGGATTAAACTGGAAGTCAATCTGGGATGGAGCGAGGTGGGTCTTAAGTTCTGGGCCCATAGCTTGGAAGCTCTCTCTCAGCTCTCTTTCTCCGCCTTTGAAGTTTGTCCCGTGATCAGACAACAATGTAGACGGTTTTCCTTTCCGTGATGTGAATCTTCGGAAGGCCATAAGGAATGAGTCTGTGCTCATGGTTGGAAGGAGTTCGATATGTATCGCTCTGGTGGTCATGCATTTGAATACAATACCCCACCGCTTCTCGGTTCCTCTTCCTCTCTTTATATATAGCGGGCCAAAACAGTCCATACCGGTGGAGTGAAAGGGCTTGTCGCCGAGTCGGAGGCGACAGGGAGGTAGGTCAGCCATCCGGGGTATACTGGGCTGCACGCGCCACTTACGGCAGTCTAGACAGGTTCGCTGGAAGCGCCGCACTGCTTCTCTCCCTTGCAGTATCCAATAACGACGTCTGATCTCCGCGAAGACTCTCTCTGCCCCTGCGTGGTGCACATCCTCGTCGTATTTCTTTATGATCAGCTCTGTGACCTTATGTCGGCTGTTCAAGACTATCGGGTACTTAACGTCATCCGGTAGGTCTGGGGCTCTCCGCAGACGACCACCCACTCTGATGAGATTATGGGCGTCGCTCTCGGGGGCCAGGTGAAGCAGTCTGCTGTCTGATGGGACGGGCTTTGCTCCCTGTAGACAGGCTAGCTCATCGGGGAACGAGTCTCTCTGGGCTCGTTGTAGTAGAAGGAGTTCTGCTTCTTCGTAGTCAGCTGCTGAAATGTCAGTTGTGGGCTGAACCTCTGGGTGGTGCCACAGAAATGTCTTTAGCTGCGCACTCTCTAGGGTGAGGCAATCGTCTAGAACCGGGCCTGTGGGGACGAGTGTGTGTGTCAACCCACAGAACATAGGTTTCTTGTTCTCTGCCTCCTCTTTACTCGCCTCCCGTGGGGTGGGTGTAGGCCACTCTTCTTCGGGGAGCTTGAGGAACTTTGGCCCGTCACTGTAGAGGTTGTGACGGGTGAGGTCATCCAGGGACATTCCCCGGGTGATGACGTCAGCTGGGTTGTGTTTGGTGTCCACATACCGCCAGCTGGTTACTTCTGTTAACTCTTGAATCTCGGTGACTCTGACTCCCACGAAGACCTTGTATCTGCACGAATCAGACCGGATCCATGTGAGTACGGTCGTGGAGTCTGACCACAAGATTGTTCTTTGCACCGGAATGGTGAGTTCACGTTGGATTAACGTGGCGAGCTGCGCTCCTGCTAGGGCTGCGCAGAGCTCTAGGCGCGGGATAGATTGTTGCTTGCGTGGGGCTATTCTTGAGCGAGCCAGGATGAAAGCAGTATGTATTTCTCCTCCCTCCTCTTGGGCACGCAAGTAAGCCACCGAACCGTAGGCTACTTCGGAGGCGTCGCTGAATACGTGCAGGTCGATCTTGCATGTCTCTGGCCTCACTGTGGGTGGGAAGTAGCTGCGGCGTATATTAACACCTGGGAGTGAGTGGAGTTCCGTCTCCCACTCTCTCCATGTGGATGCAAGGTGTTCGGGTATGGGATCGTCCCAGCCCTGGTCTTTGTCCCATAGCGCTCTTACAATCATCTTTGCCCTGGTGGTGTAAGGTAGAATACATCCCAACGGGTCATATTGTCTGGCGAGTGTTCTGTATACACTCCGTCTGGTGGTCGGTATTGCCGTCGACCTTCCCTGCTCCTTGATCAGGGGTTTGTGTCTATAATGGAGCGAGTCTGTTTTGAAGCGCCAGACTAGTCCTAGTGTCATTTCTTGGGCTTCTCCTGGGATGGTCGCCATCCAGGTATCGCTGCTCGCGGCCTTGTCCTCGGGGGAGAGGCGGCGCAGTACTTGTGGGTCGCTGCTGGCCCACTGCCTGAGATCAAAGCCGCCTTTGATCAGGGAGGCGCGGAGCTTGAGTAGGAGAGCCTCGGCTTCTTCTGGCGTCGAGACGCTTTGTAAACAGTTGTCCACGTAGAAACTATTTGTCACACTTTGTTGGACCTCCTCATCTGCTGCTGGGTCCTCTGCGACGTGCTTTTGCAGTGCAAACGTAGCACAGCATGGGCTGCATGTGGTTCCGAAAGGGAGGACTTCCCATTGATAGATGGCTGGGTGCTCATCTCCGATCCTCTCTCTCCATAGGAACCGCAGCAGGGGCTTGTCCTCCTCCACTAGTCTCACCTGCAGGAACATCCCTTTGATGTCGCCGCTGATAGCCACCTTGTCCTGGCGGAAGCGTAGTAGCACGCCTAGTAGGGAGGGGCCGAGTGTTGGGCCGGCCAAGAGTTCTTTATTCAGATTTTGTGATCCGATCTGGTAGCTGCAGTTAAACACAATGCGATCCTTGCCGTTGTGGTGGACCTTGTGGTGCGGCACGTACCATGATTCGGTCGTCTGATCAGCCTCTTTAATGTCAATTTTCTTTATGTGTCCCGCTGTGATTAGTTTGGTAATCTCAGCGCGGTACACAGCTTCTTGAGCGGGGTCTTTGGCTAGGCGCCGCTCTGTGTTCAATAGATACCGCTCCGTCGCCTCTTTTGTAGCACGAAAGGTGGGCATTCCCTCTCGCCTCAGGAGTGGAGTTGCGTATCTCATCACTCCGTTGACGTTGACTCTCTTTGTCCCGTGCTCGAGGAGGGCTATAGCGTAGATATCTTCCTTAGAACGAATGTCTTTCTTTTCGTTCTTAAAGGGCATTGTCTCTAGTGTCCATAGCCTCTCGACATGCTGCAGGAGTGTGGTGTCTCCTTCTGTCGCTCTGGAGTGGAGGCAGCTAGTGGCTGCTGTTCGGTTAAGAGACTTGGCGAGGGGGCCTTGTAACGTCCATCCTAGGCAGGTCTCGACTGCTGCAGGACAACCTCTGGGTCCTGTATGGACCCGGTCTATCGGGACTATGAGGTCTGCATGGTCGGAGCCTATCAGCAGGGTCGGGGTGGCGCCGTCTATGAGCGGGATAGGAAGTTGACGCAGGTGCACATATTTCTCCATCAGCTTGGCGATGGGGTAGGTGTACTGCGATAGTCCTATTTCTTGGCTGGTGAAAGCATTAGTAATCCTGTACCGTCTCTCTGGCTGCCCGCTTGCTGCGATAGTGAAGGAGACATTCTCGCCCTTTATCGTCTTTAGATCTCGTCTTATTGTCCGAATAGTCATCTGGTTCTCGCTCCCCCGTAGCCCCAGCTGGGCCGCAGCGGACGCGAGGAGAAGGGTCTTCTCTGACCCGTCATCAAGGACGGCGTAAGTGTCCATGATCTTATCTTGGTAACTCAGTGTTACACGGACCACCTTTAAGAGCACCTGGACGCCGCTGCTGCTAGCGGGGTCAATGTACATAACACTTGCCTTTGTGCTGTTGGATGGTGCAGGCTTTCCTTTGTTACTGTCGTGTAGGACATCCAGATGGGCTCCGTCACACCGACTACACCTCTTCTTTAGGCGGCACTCGGCTGCCATGTGACTGCGCGCACATCGGTAACAGCGCCTGTTGGACTTTATCCAGTGACTTGTTTCTTCAGCGGTCATCTTCTTGAACTGGTCACATTGTGACAACCAGTGTTCCTTCTCGCAGTACGGGCACCCCATCTTCCACTTCTCTTTCATCGAGGGGGTACTGTGGTTCTTGCTGCTCGGTACTGATTCTGATTGGTGCATGACAGTCACCGATCTTCGGCCATCGTTTACTCTCCTAGGTCCCTCTCTGGAGCTTGGCGTGCTCCGCACGAACGTATCCAGCCGTAGGCTGCTGACTTCTCTCGCCAGGAAGTCGGCTAAGTCCAGGAGGGATGGCTCGGGACCGTTAGGATCACGGTGGTCTCTTTGCCGCCTGAAGCGCTCCTGTCGGGCGGGCGGCAGCTTCTCTAAAATCCTCTCGACGTTCGAGTTTGCGTATAGTTCGTGCATACCCTTTTCTCGTTGCGCCCCCAGCATCCCTACCAGGGATTGTACTTTTATAGACAGGTCGTCTAGTGAGCGATTGTCTGTTGCTGGGGGTAGGCGGTCAATATGCCTTATCTCCTGTATTACGTAATCCCATATACGTCCATATCTCTGGTCCAGCGCTGCTAGAGCCGCGGTGTATGGGGTCGTAGAGGTGGCATAGGCCAGCGCTATGTTGTGCGCTCGGGGCACTTTCAGGTGCTTCAATAATATTGCATACTTGTGGCGTTCATCAGCGACATCCACCATCATTGTCTCTAAGCACATCCGGAGCTCCGTGTACTGTGCTCGATTCTCATGGGTGAAGTCTGGAAACGTCGGTGTGCCAATGTATGACGCCATGGATGGCTGGCACATCGGTGAGCGTTGGAAGAGAGGCCTCCTGGGCGAGTCTCTTCTTACGCCTCTCGGTGGGCTGGTACTGGCAGGGTACCATGGCCCGCTGGTCCAGGTGCTATTCCTCGGGACTGGTCGTGCGACATGCTCACCCGTGAGTCGAGTCGGGGGTTTGTAGCGCAGAGCCGCGGGGGTATAGCCTGGGCTGTACTGGACCTCCTGGTCCTGTGGAGTGATGTGCTGCTGTCGGGCTTGACTCTCTTCTTCTCCCTCTTCTTCTTCTGCCAGGTCACCTAGATCCTGTAGTCGTCTATTTAGCCTCTCCGCGGTGTCCGCTGTTCCTTCCTTGTAGCTGGGTCTCACTTGGACCGGTTGGGGAATGAGTTCGGAGGGGGGTGTAGACTCTCTCTGGTGGTCGAGTTCAAGGTCGCCTGCTCGGTTAGGGGAGGGTGCCCTTGACGTGTGTCTTGACGAGGCTCTGGAACGCCTTGTGGAGGGAGGGGGTGTTGCCCTGGTGATCAGCTGCTCCATTAGCTGCGCTTGTAGTCTGTCGCGCTCGCCTTGTAGTCTGTCGCGCTCGGCGTCGCGCTTGGTGAGATCTGCTTCTCTTTGGGCACCGGCAGCGGCACGCTGGGTGTCGGCCCGGTCTCTTGCCATATTCTCTTCCGTCTGAAGACGTCTCAGCTCCAGACGTATGTGCTCTTCTTCACTCCGTTGCTGTGTTTGGAGTCGATCGCGTTCACCCTGAAGTCGATCGCGTTCACCCTGAAGTCGATCGCGTTCGGTAGAGGCTGTCAGGCTGGCAAAGAACGCCTGTGACAGCATCCTCTCCGCCTCGCTGGGGGAAGACGCTTGTAGAGGTGAGCCGCTCCTGGCTGTACTCGTTGGGGAGTCCTGGAGCTCTATCTCCTCGGCGCTCTCCTCATCTTGTTCCGTGCAGAGTTCCACCTCTGGAGGGTTGTCTTCCTCCCGGAGCTCTGGGGGGACTACTTCTTCGGTATTGGCGGGGGGTAAAGTCGTGTCAGTTCCCTCCTGGTCCCCACCGTGAGCTTGGTCAGTTACATTAGAACCCACTAGGGCCTCTGTGGTCGGGGTATCCTGGTTGATAGGGTCGGACATAATTTTACTTTCTACTTTTACTGCGTTTACTGTTTGTAGAAGGCTAGGTAGTTTACTGACAGCGTAATCCTCTAAGTACTGAGGTGGCTGTCGTCTACGTTGCGGGCGTTCTACTTTAGGAGGACCGTTTCGTGGAGTGTTCATCATAGGCCATTTCAATATTAATACCACTATATTAATATTACACTGATTACCATCCGGCTCGAAGGACCAATTGTAACTGAGGGGTACAATTCCCTGACTGTATTGATAAGTATGGTATCATTAAACCACTACCGCTTTATGTACTTTAATTACTGGCCATACAGTACACGATATCTAAGTATGATGAACACTTTCCCACATATGAAATCAGGTCCACACAAAGGTAATAGTCAAATATTTAATATATAGCAAAAGGTACATATAATAGTTACTTATTACATTTATGATTTGAATTGAATGCTCTTGTAAGGCAAATGAGTACTCGTATGCAAATCAACACTGAATGTCCAATCTCTGGTTACACAGGAAGCAAGTATACAACCTGGCTTTTAGGGAATTATAGCGATGGTCACTTAATGATTATAGCTGGATAATATACTGAAGGGGTCCCGCCGGTTGTAAGCCAGTAGGGGGGGTAGGGGAGCCGTCGGCTGTATCCCGTCTGGTCAACGATTTCCAGGGAGAGTTCAGGTACAGAACACAGTGCCCGTAGAACCTTGATCCACAGATGAATACACTTGGGCTCTCTTGTAGACGATAGCTGTAGCTTTAGCTTTAGGTCCACAACGAAGAAGAAGCGAGGCGACCTCAGTCTGGTCTGAGCGCCGTCTCACCTTGGCTCCTCTCCGGGTAAATCCAACACTCACCGGTGTTGGCGATTATCCGCTCCACAAATCAAAGCACCAAAGCAAATAGATATTCCATGCCGTATAGGGCTCAGCAGTCGTCGGGGTAGGTAATCCAATGTGCAGGTCCACTCGTCCTCGCCCAGAACTCCTCGGATGAAAGCACCACGCGTGGTCTGCCCAACCTGGTTAAGACTCTAGATAACGCGAGGAAACGATGGGGGTGCTGCTCACTTTAGAACTCTAACCGAACGATGCACCATACATAATAGACTATTATTACTTAATAGAAATACGGTGCCAAACTCTGGCAATTCAGCTATTAATTCGCACGAGGTATCACTGCTATTCTAAGGCCAAACAGGCCGTACTACACCGCACGCGGTATCGTGGGGTGAGGCTTCACGTCTTGTTACTTAGTTGGGTAGAAGGGTAAAGGACTAAGAGGAATTCTACATTTCTTGCGCCATATTTATATGCACGGTGGACAAGTAGTGCCGCTCTGCTTTCGGTAGCCGTATTCCTGCGCGGAGCTGAGGCTAGTCTCGTCGGTACCTTTGAACTTGAACGCCAGGGGCTTGTCCCTGGCGCCTGGTCCTTTTGTCCAATAAGAGAATGAACTATTATGGGCTGTAGTAGAATAAAGGGATATTCCGTATATATGTACAAGGAATATACAAGGGATATCAAACGATATACAAATACTATTAAATATATATCCATAAATAAATATATATATTCGGTTCAATCTGATCATTCACAACAGCCGCCCCCTAATTAGTCCCACCTAATTAGCTGAGCAGAGACAGATTAACCGCACTGTCCACTACTCAATGTCCGCTGTAAGGGTCAGTCAACTCACAAAGTCATAGGGTCATGGTCGTCATCAATAGTATCAGGGAGCCTTGGCAGTTCTATTAGCCTCGCCACAGGTCGGGTGTAAGTCCGTCCTTGGACGAGCACTTCAGCTGCTCGGACCTTTCCATCGGCACCGGTGATCACTTTGCTTACGCGGCCAGCCGGCCACATAGCTCTGGGTAGTGACTGGTCGATGATCATGACGACTGTTCCTTCT
The DNA here is from genome assembly GCF_963971535.1 of Notolepis coatsorum. Classification (NCBI taxonomy): domain Eukaryota; kingdom Metazoa; phylum Chordata; class Actinopteri; order Aulopiformes; family Paralepididae; genus Notolepis; species Notolepis coatsorum. Next base: position 72,557,503 of record NC_140168.1, read on the forward strand.
GTCAAATTGTCTCTCTCTTTCACCCACTTCTGGCGGGTCTGTAGAGACGGTAGGTAGTGGAGTAGGAAGCTGTTCCAAAACTTGTCAGCCAGTACTTGACTGTACCTCCACATTCTTCGGCCGTTCGCTTCTTCAGGCCTGTACATTGTCTGTGGTAGCGCGGGGTCCAGCCGCCCCATCAAGAGGGTGTTGGGGGTGACTGGGTCGACATCTGCTACATCACTTGAGACGTAACCGAGGGGCTTTGAGTTCAATACTCCCTCGATCTCCGTGAGGACTGTCATTAGGACTTCTTCCGCCACAGTCTGGGCCCCAAGCACGGCGTACAGGGCTGTCTTTATGGAACGTACTCCTCGTTCCCAGGTTCCACCGAAGTGAGGTGCGTTCGGGGGATTAAACTGGAAGTCAATCTGGGATGGAGCGAGGTGGGTCTTAAGTTCTGGGCCCATAGCTTGGAAGCTCTCTCTCAGCTCTCTTTCTCCGCCTTTGAAGTTTGTCCCGTGATCAGACAACAATGTAGACGGTTTTCCTTTCCGTGATGTGAATCTTCGGAAGGCCATAAGGAATGAGTCTGTGCTCATGGTTGGAAGGAGTTCGATATGTATCGCTCTGGTGGTCATGCATTTGAATACAATACCCCACCGCTTCTCGGTTCCTCTTCCTCTCTTTATATATAAACAGTCCATACCGGTGGAGTGAAAGGGCTTGTCGCCGAGTCGGAGGCGACAGGGAGGTAGGTCAGCCATCCGGGGTATACTGGGCTGCACGCGCCACTTACGGCAGTCTAGACAGGTTCGCTGGAAGCGCCGCACTGCTTCTCTCCCTTGCAGTATCCAATAACGACGTCTGATCTCCGCGAAGACTCTCTCTGCCCCTGCGTGGTGCACATCCTCGTCGTATTTCTTTATGATCAGCTCTGTGACCTTATGTCGGCTGTTCAAGACTATCGGGTACTTAACGTCATCTGGTAGGTCTGGGGCTCTCCGCAGACGACCACCCACTCTGATGAGATTATGGGCGTCGCTCTCGGGGGCCAGGTGAAGCAGTCTGCTGTCTGATGGGACGGGCTTTGCTCCCTGTAGACAGGCTAGCTCATCGGGGAACGAGTCTCTCTGGGCTCGTTGTAGTAGAAGGAGTTCTGCTTCTTCGTAGTCAGCTGCTGAAATGTCAGTTGTGGGCTGAACCTCTGGGTGGTGCCACAGAAATGTCTTTAGCTGCGCACTCTCTAGGGTGAGGCAATCGTCTAGAACCGGGCCTGTGGGGACGAGTGTGTGTGTCAACCCACAGAACATAGGTTTCTTGTTCTCTGCCTCCTCTTTACTCGCCTCCCGTGGGGTGGGTGTAGGCCACTCTTCTTCGGGGAGCTTGAGGAACTTTGGCCCGTCACTGTAGAGGTTGTGACGGGTGAGGTCATCCAGGGACATTCCCCGGGTGATGACGTCAGCTGGGTTGTGTTTGGTGTCCACATACCGCCAGCTGGTTACTTCTGTTAACTCTTGAATCTCGGTGACTCTGACTCCCACGAAGACCTTGTATCTGCACGAATCAGACCGGATCCATGTGAGTACGGTCGTGGAGTCTGACCACAAGATTGTTCTTTGCACCGGAATGGTGAGTTCACGTTGGATTAACGTGGCGAGCTGCGCTCCTGCTAGGGCTGCGCAGAGCTCTAGGCGCGGGATAGATTGTTGCTTGCGTGGGGCTATTCTTGAGCGAGCCAGGATGAAAGCAGTATGTATTTCTCCTCCCTCCTCTTGGGCACGCAAGTAAGCCACCGAACCGTAGGCTACTTCGGAGGCGTCGCTGAATACGTGCAGGTCGATCTTGCATGTCTCTGGCCTCACTGTGGGTGGGAAGTAGCTGCGGCGTATATTAACACCTGGGAGTGAGTGGAGTTCCGTCTCCCACTCTCTCCATGTGGATGCAAGGTGTTCGGGTATGGGATCGTCCCAGCCCTGGTCTTTGTCCCATAGCGCTCTTACAATCATCTTTGCCCTGGTGGTGTAAGGTAGAATACATCCCAACGGGTCATATTGTCTGGCGAGTGTTCTGTATACACTCCGTCTGGTGGTCGGTATTGCCGTCGACCTTCCCTGCTCCTTGATCAGGGGTTTGTGTCTATAATGGAGCGAGTCTGTTTTGAAGCGCCAGACTAGTCCTAGTGTCATTTCTTGGGCTTCTCCTGGGATGGTCGCCATCCAGGTATCGCTGCTCGCGGCCTTGTCCTCGGGGGAGAGGCGGCGCAGTACTTGTGGGTCGCTGCTGGCCCACTGCCTGAGATCAAAGCCGCCTTTGATCAGGGAGGCGCGGAGCTTGAGTAGGAGAGCCTCGGCTTCTTCTGGCGTCGAGACGCTTTGTAAACAGTTGTCCACGTAGAAACTATTTGTCACACTTTGTTGGACCTCCTCATCTGCTGCTGGGTCCTCTGCGACGTGCTTTTGCAGTGCAAACGTAGCACAGCATGGGCTGCATGTGGTTCCGAAAGGGAGGACTTCCCATTGATAGATGGCTGGGTGCTCATCTCCGATCCTCTCTCTCCATAGGAACCGCAGCAGGGGCTTGTCCTCCTCCACTAGTCTCACCTGCAGGAACATCCCTTTGATGTCGCCGCTGATAGCCACCTTGTCCTGGCGGAAGCGTAGTAGCACGCCTAGTAGGGAGGGGCCGAGTGTTGGGCCGGCCAAGAGTTCTTTATTCAGATTTTGTGATCCGATCTGGTAGCTGCAGTTAAACACAATGCGATCCTTGCCGTTGTGGTGGACCTTGTGGTGCGGCACGTACCATGATTCGGTCGTCTGATCAGCCTCTTTAATGTCAATTTTCTTTATGTGTCCCGCTGTGATTAGTTTGGTAATCTCAGCGCGGTACACAGCTTCTTGAGCGGGGTCTTTGGCTAGGCGCCGCTCTGTGTTCAATAGATACCGCTCCGTCGCCTCTTTTGTAGCACGAAAGGTGGGCATTCCCTCTCGCCTCAGGAGTGGAGTTGCGTATCTCATCACTCCGTTGACGTTGACTCTCTTTGTCCCGTGCTCGAGGAGGGCTATAGCGTAGATATCTTCCTTAGAACGAATGTCTTTCTTTTCGTTCTTAAAGGGCATTGTCTCTAGTGTCCATAGCCTCTCGACATGCTGCAGGAGTGTGGTGTCTCCTTCTGTCGCTCTGGAGTGGAGGCAGCTAGTGGCTGCTGTTCGGTTAAGAGACTTGGCGAGGGGGCCTTGTAACGTCCATCCTAGGCAGGTCTCGACTGCTGCAGGACAACCTCTGGGTCCTGTATGGACCCGGTCTATCGGGACTATGAGGTCTGCATGGTCGGAGCCTATCAGCAGGGTCGGGGTGGCGCCGTCTATGAGCGGGATAGGAAGTTGACGCAGGTGCACATATTTCTCCATCAGCTTGGCGATGGGGTAGGTGTACTGCGATAGTCCTATTTCTTGGCTGGTGAAAGCATTAGTAATCCTGTACCGTCTCTCTGGCTGCCCGCTTGCTGCGATAGTGAAGGAGACATTCTCGCCCTTTATCGTCTTTAGATCTCGTCTTATTGTCCGAATAGTCATCTGGTTCTCGCTCCCCCGTAGCCCCAGCTGGGCCGCAGCGGACGCGAGGAGAAGGGTCTTCTCTGACCCGTCATCAAGGACGGCGTAAGTGTCCATGATCTTATCTTGGTAACTCAGTGTTACACGGACCACCTTTAAGAGCACCTGGACGCCGCTGCTGCTAGCGGGGTCAATGTACATAACACTTGCCTTTGTGCTGTTGGATGGTGCAGGCTTTCCTTTGTTACTGTCGTGTAGGACATCCAGATGGGCTCCGTCACACCGACTACACCTCTTCTTTAGGCGGCACTCGGCTGCCATGTGACTGCGCGCACATCGGTAACAGCGCCTGTTGGACTTTATCCAGTGACTTGTTTCTTCAGCGGTCATCTTCTTGAACTGGTCACATTGTGACAACCAGTGTTCCTTCTCGCAGTACGGGCACCCCATCTTCCACTTCTCTTTCATCGAGGGGGTACTGTGGTTCTTGCTGCTCGGTACTGATTCTGATTGGTGCATGACAGTCACCGATCTTCGGCCATCGTTTACTCTCCTAGGTCCCTCTCTGGAGCTTGGCGTGCTCCGCACGAACGTATCCAGCCGTAGGCTGCTGACTTCTCTCGCCAGGAAGTCGGCTAAGTCCAGGAGGGATGGCTCGGGACCGTTAGGATCACGGTGGTCTCTTTGCCGCCTGAAGCGCTCCTGTCGGGCGGGCGGCAGCTTCTCTAAAATCCTCTCGACGTTCGAGTTTGCGTATAGTTCGTGCATACCCTTTTCTCGTTGCGCCCCCAGCATCCCTACCAGGGATTGTACTTTTATAGACAGGTCGTCTAGTGAGCGATTGTCTGTTGCTGGGGGTAGGCGGTCAATATGCCTTATCTCCTGTATTACGTAATCCCATATACGTCCATATCTCTGGTCCAGCGCTGCTAGAGCCGCGGTGTATGGGGTCGTAGAGGTGGCATAGGCCAGCGCTATGTTGTGCGCTCGGGGCACTTTCAGGTGCTTCAATAATATTGCATACTTGTGGCGTTCATCAGCGACATCCACCATCATTGTCTCTAAGCACATCCGGAGCTCCGTGTACTGTGCTCGATTCTCATGGGTGAAGTCTGGAAACGTCGGTGTGCCAATGTATGACGCCATGGATGGCTGGCACATCGGTGAGCGTTGGAAGAGAGGCCTCCTGGGCGAGTCTCTTCTTACGCCTCTCGGTGGGCTGGTACTGGCAGGGTACCATGCAGGGGCGGATTTAGGATTGTAGGAGATCCGGGGCTTAGCCCAGATGCCCCCCCCCCCCCCCCCCCCCCCTTTTTTTTTTTTTTTTTTAATTATTATTTTTTTTTTTTTTTTTTTTTTTTTTTTTTTTTTTGGCAGGCAAGGGGTGGTTTGGAGGGGCTCCGGCACGACCCCCTCCACAACAGATTTTTTTGAATTTAATGAACCTGTACGTGCAATTTCCTGCAATATAGAGCCTTCAATCTTGACCAATAAAGCTGCTCTTTTCACTATAAAACTCAGTTAGATTTATATATTGGGGGGGGATATATCATATTTTCCATATAATCAAAAAGTGGTGGAGCAAGATTATACCTTTGCTCCCCCAAGTTCAATAGTGGGAGAGCAGAGATGCTCCGTATGCTCTTATGGCCAGGCGTCTATGATTCACTGATACAAAGTAAAATAGTGCAGTGCAATAAAATAGTTAGTAAAATAGAATAAAATAATGCAATAGTGCATTGCAATAAAATAGTTATCATCGTATTTAATCGGGAGGCCGGTAAGGAGTGCATTACAGTAGTCGAGTTGGCTTGAGATAAAGGCATGGATCTGGTTTTCAGCGTCCTTTTGATTTATAAATGGCCGTACTTTAGCTATGTTTCTAAGGTGGAAGAATTAAGTTTTTGTCAACTTGTTGATTGTGATTTAAAGCTTAGGTCTGAGTCTACCATAACACCAAGACTTAACTCACTCAAATACAGTTAGCAGCTGGATAGACCACAGATGGAAATTAGCTTCTGCTAAATCTGGTGCAAACATATTTTCATGTAACAATGATGAATTGTAAAAAAAAAAAAAAAAGAAAAAAATACACGTCGGTGTGCCAATGTATGACGCCATGGATGGCTGGCACATCGGTGAGCGTTGGAAGAGAGGCCTCCTGGGCGAGTCTCTTCTTACGCCTCTCGGTGGGCTGGTACTGGCAGGGTACCATGGCCCGCTGGTCCAGGTGCTATTCCTCGGGACTGGTCGTGCGTCATGCTCACCCGTGAGTCGAGTCGGGGGTCTGTAGCGCAGAGCCGCGGGGGTATAGCCTGGGCTGTACTGGACCTCCTGGTCCTGTGGAGTGATGTGCTGCTGTCGGGCTTGACTCTCTTCTTCTCCCTCTTCTTCTTCTGCCAGGTCACCTAGATCCTGTAGTCGTCTATTTAGCCTCTCCGCGGTGTCCGCTGTTCCTTCCTTGTAGCTGGGTCTCACTTGGACCGGTTGGGGAATGAGTTCGGAGGGGGGTGTAGACTCTCTCTGGTGGTCGAGTTCAAGGTCGCCTGCTCGGTTAGGGGAGGGTGCCCTTGACGTGTGTCTTGACGAGGCTCTGGAACCCCTTGTGGAGGGAGGGGGTGTTGCCCTGGTGATCAGCTGCTCCATTAGCTGCGCTTGTAGTCTGTCGCGCTCGCCTTGTAGTCTGTCGCGCTCGGCGTCGCGCTTGGTGAGATCTGCTTCTCTTTGGGCACCGGCAGCGGCACGCTGGGTGTCGGCCCGGTCTCTTGCCATATTCTCTTCCGTCTGAAGACGTCTCAGCTCCAGACGTATGTGCTCTTCTTCACTCCGTTGCTGTGTTTGGAGTCGATCGCGTTCACCCTGAAGTCGATCGCGTTCACCCTGAAGTCGATCGCGTTCGGTAGAGGCTGTCAGGCTGGCAAAGAACGCCTGTGACAGCATCCTCTCCGCCTCGCTGGGGGAAGACGCTTGTAGAGGTGAGCCGCTCCTGGCTGTACTCGTTGGGGAGTCCTGGAGCTCTATCTCCTCGGCGCTCTCCTCATCTTGTTCCGTGCAGAGTTCCACCTCTGGAGGGTTGTCTTCCTCCCGGAGCTCTGGGGGGACTACTTCTTCGGTATTGGCGGGGGGTAAAGTCGTGTCAGTTCCCTCCTGGTCCCCACCGTGAGCTTGGTCAGTTACATTAGAACCCACTAGGGCCTCTGTGGTCGGGGTATCCTGGTTGATAGGGTCGGACATAATTTTACTTTCTACTTTTACTGCGTTTACTGTTTGTAGAAGGCTAGGTAGTTTACTGACAGCGTAATCCTCTAAGTACTGAGGTGGCTGTCGTCTACGTTGCGGGCGTTCTACTTTAGGAGGACCGTTTCGTGGAGTGTTCATCATAGGCCATTTCAATATTAATACCACTATATTAATATTACACTGATTACCATCCGGCTCGAAGGACCAATTGTAACTGAGGGGTACAATTCCCTGACTGTATTGATAAGTATGGTATCATTAAACCACTACCGCTTTATGTACTTTAATTACTGGCCATACAGTACACGATATCTAAGTATGATGAACACTTTCCCACATATGAAATCAGGTCCACACAAAGGTAATAGTCAAATATTTAATATATAGCAAAAGGTACATATAATAGTTACTTATTACATTTATGATTTGAATTGAATGCTCTTGTAAGGCAAATGAGTACTCGTATGCAAATCAACACTGAATGTCCAATCTCTGGTTACACAGGAAGCAAGTATACAACCTGGCTTTTAGGGAATTATAGCGATGGTCACTTAATGATTATAGCTGGATAATATACTGAAGGGGTCCCGCCGGTTGTAAGCCAGTAGGGGGGGTAGGAGAGCCGTCGGCTGTATCCCGTCTGGTCAACGATTTCCAGGGAGAGTTCAGGTACAGAACACAGTGCCCGTAGAACCTTGATCCACAGATGAATACACTTGGGCTCTCTTGTAGACGATAGCTGTAGCTTTAGCTTTAGGTCCACAACGAAGAAGAAGCGAGGCGACCTCAGTCTGGTCTGAGCGCCGTCTCACCTTGGCTCCTCTCGGGGTAAATCCAACACTCACCGGTGTTGGCGATTATCCGCTCCACAAATCAAAGCACCAAATCAAATAGATATTCCATGCCGTATAGGGCTCAGCAGTCGTCGGGGTAGGTAATCCAATGTGCAGGTCCACTCGTCCTCGCCCAGAACTCCTCGGATGAAAGCACCACGCGTGGTCTGCCCAACCTGGTTAAGACTCTAGATAACGCGAGGAAACGATGGGGGTGCTGCTCACTTTAGAACTCTAACCGAACGATGCACCATACATAATAGACTATTATTACTTAATAGAAATACGGTGCCAAACTCTGGCAATTCAGCTATTAATTCGCACGAGGTATCACTGCTATTCTAAGGCCAAACAGGCCGTACTACACCGCACGCGGTATCGTGGGGTGAGGCTTCACGTCTTGTTACTTAGTTGGGTAGAAGGGTAAAGGACTAAGAGGAATTCTACATTTCTTGCGCCATATTTATATGCACGGTGGACAAGTAGTGCCGCTCTGCTTTCGGTAGCCGTATTCCTGCGCGGAGCTGAGGCTAGTAAGGGCATGTCTCGTCGGTACCTTTGAACTTGAACGCCAGGGGCTTGTCCCTGGCGCCTGGTCCTTTTGTCCAATAAGAGAATGAACTATTATGGGCTGTAGTAGAATAAAGGGATATTCCGTATATATGTACAAGGAATATACAAGGGATATCAAACGATATACAAATACTATTAAATATATATCCATAAATAAATATATATATTCGGTTCAATCTGATCCTTCACAACAGGTACAATACAGTACGGCTCAATACACACAATTGTTAAGGGGATGCAGACCAGAGAAAGACGTTTGTCTTGTTTACATATATATATATATATAGCCTACAGCGTAATGAATCAACGCAGTATAGGCTTATTATTCCATTAATGACTTGTTTCATTAGGATTTAGTAGATACTATATATATGCTCTGCCCTACGTACAGTATAAGTACAGACTGTACTTATACTGTACATAGGGCAGAGCATATATAGTATCTGCTCTGCCCTACGTACAGTATAAGTACAGACTGTACTTATACTGTACGTAGGGCAGAGCATATATATAGTATCTACTAAATCCTAATGAAACAAGTAATTAGAATAATATAAGCCTATATACTGTTCATTCATTAGACACGTAGGCTATACTGGTGCACACCAGAGCATGTGAGCGGAGCGGAGCGCTCGAGAAATCCGCTCTTCGCTCTAGACGTCTGGTTCCGCTCTCATTCGCTCATGTTGGCCCGCCCCCCCAAGTCGCTCACCGCTCCGCTCACCGCTCACCTTCATTTACGAATCAAGCGCTCCCCGCTCCACAGCTCGCTCAGCAGAATATTTTTTTTGGAGCATGATGTAAATTAGCTTGATTTGACCAAACTACAACAGTCTACACCCCCTGGGCCCCTTAACAATTGTTTGTATTGAGCCGTATTGTAATTGTACCCATTCTGCAATGTTAAATAACGTTTATCCATTCAACTAGCTCTACTAAGCCATGGTAGCTAGCCTAGCCGCAATGCTATGGTCGATCCCATACACGTTAGCATGTAAGCTAACGACAACAGCGTTAACTTTAAAGATGGCGGATTATACTTTGGTTTTAGCAGGATGTGAGTGACGGTTCACCCTTCTCATTGGTTGAAAATGGCCTTCATGTTTGTACATCGCCACCTGTTGCTTTGGCATTGTACTACATGTATATTACATCAGTTTCTGTGTGATCGTGTGCACTGAGCGGCCCGGAGCGGATTGGAGCGGAGGAGAGCTCTCGCTCCGGAAGTCGCGCAGACCCATTTTAAAACCCACTCCGTCGCTCACTTCAAAACCACCCGCTCCACTCCCCGCTCCGCTCCCGCGACGCGCCGCTCACATGCTCTGGCGCACACACAAGACTTATGGAATATTAAAGCAGTCTATTTCCACACGATTAGCTTTAGTTCTTATTTATTTATTTATTTATCCACTGTCATTTCAGTGTTGGTGTATAGGCTATATAGTGTATTTCAATATACGTTTAATTGATTAATGATATATTCGAAGGAATGCAGGTTTATAGCTATATCAAACAAAGGTCTGTCCCATTGTATACCAATCAATGGGATATATTGCATGTTGACCTGCATTCTTTCAAATGTATATAATTAATCATTAAAACAGATATGTACCAAATAAGAAATACAAATTCCACAGAAGGCATTAAATAATTATTATTTTCAATCTTTTCCCAATAATTGTGTTTGAATATCTCAGTAATTAAAGTAATTATACATTTGTCCAAAATAGCTGGTTCAGATATGGTTAATCCAGCTGCCCTGTGATCAGATGAATCCATATTATTAATTTTTCCAACATCAAATGCGTAATTTCTTATCGTACAAATATTGTCATATTTATTTTAATTATGATTAAAGTGGAAATGAAGCAGTGAGCAATGTGATCCTAGTTTGTTTGTTGTGTACCTTGTGTAAGACAGGGTTCTATAATCAAATGTGAAATCTATCTTATTTGTCTGAAAAATATAATATAATATCCCTGTTTTCAACATGGGCGCCGCCATTTTGTTGCTGACGTCATGGCTGACGTCATACCGCTGGTTGGGTGTATACACTCTGGTTAGCTGCCTATAGTGAATGGGTCAGTCAGCAAATAAAATGTTGCCTACAAAACAACGGGACCGCGGTGGTTCTGTTTGTATTGCTCCTGGCTGTTCAAACTAATTTTACCATGTGAGAGAGAGGAAAGTTGGTTAATTTCCACAAACTACCAGTGAAAAAAACAGTGTTGTTGACATGTTGGCTCGGGCTGGCTGCACTCAGGCGGCGCGACCAGCCTGTTGGACAGGGAAGGAGGATCTGCAGAGAACACTTCATTGCCTCGGATTATGTTGTTGGGGTGGGATGTTTGTCCAGAAGACCACTAATCAGCTGAAGCCGGACGCGGTTCCCTCGGTCTTCGACAGACAATGACCGGCGTTAGCTCTCGGGAGCGATCGCTAGCTAGTTGGCACCAGCCGGGGACCGGCGTTAGCTCTCGGGAGCGATGGCTAGCTAGTTAGCACCAGCCGGCGACCGGCGTTAGCAACCGGAGCGTCGCGGAGCATTCAGCCTGCTGGCTACCTAGACCCACTTCAACCAGCGTCGCGGAGCATTCAGCCTGCTGGCTACACAGCTTGTCGGTGTGCTGGAGCCTCTGCAAGCTAACGGTAGCTAGCTACACAGCTTGTCGGTGTGCTGGAGCCTCTGCAAGCTAACGGTAGCAGCTACACAGCTTGTCGGTGTGCTGGAGCCTCTGCAAGCTAACGGTAGCTAGCTACACAGCTTGTCGGTGTGCTGGAGCCTCTGCAAGCTAACGGTAGCTAGCTACACAGCTTGTCGGTGTGCTGGAGCCTCTGCAAGCTAACGGTAGCTAGCTACACAGCTTGTCGGTGTGCTGGAGCCTCTGCAAGCTAACGGTAGCTAGCTACACAGCTTGTCGGTGTGCTGGAGCCTCTGCAAGCTAACGGTAGCTAGCTACACAGCTTGTCGGTGTGCTGGAGCCTCTGCAAGCTAACGGTAGCTGGCTCCAGGCTCCAGCACACCGACAAGCTGTGTAGCCAGCAGGCTGAATGCTCCGCGACGCTGGTTGAAGTGGGTCTAGGTAGCCAGCAGGCTGAATGCTCCGCGACGCTCCGGTTGCTAACGCCGGTCCCCGGCTGGTGCCAACTAGCTAGCCATCGCTCCCGAGAGCTAACGCCGGTCCCCGGCTGGTGCCAACTAGCTAGCGATCGCTCCCGAGAGCTAACGCCGGTCTGTCTGTCGAAGACCGAGGGAACCGCGTCCGGCTTCAGCTGATTAGTGGTCTTCTGGACAAACATCCCACCCCAACAACATAATCCGAGGCAATGAAGTGTTCTCTGCAGATCCTCCTTCCCTGTCCAACAGGCTGGTCGCGCCGCCTGAGTGCAGCCAGCCCGAGCCAACATGCCAACAACACTGTTTTTTTCACTGGTAGTTTGTGGAAATTAACCAACTTTCCTCTCTCTCACATGGTAAAATTAGTTTGAACAGCCAGGAGCAATACAAACAGAACCACCGCGGTCCCGTTGTTTTGTAGGCAACATTTTATTTACTGACTGACCCATTCACTATAGGCAGCTAACCAGAGTGTATACACCCAACCAGCGGTATGACGTTAGCAACAAAATGGCCGCGCCCATAATGCTAAATGCTTCAGAAATGTACACAACAAATCGTTTTTTCTTAGAAACTGCTTATTTTTATAACGTGACTTCTTCTGTGGCTTATCTAAATACTAATGTGATGCTATGAATATGTATTTATCGCACTGCTTCATTTCCACTTTAAGTAATTAATTCCAAGGAGGCCTGTAGCGTTGACATGAAAGAATCACTATGAGAACACAGTCTGTCAAGTTAATAAAATGTTCAATTAGTCAATCAATCATAAGTGTGCTCCTCAGCACTCTTAAATCTGCTCTCAGCCACGCTCAAATCTGATCTCAGGAAAATTTGGGGAATCGTGCTCAGCCCTAATATGTCTTAAATGGGCAGAAATCTGCCCAAGAGGAAATATTTGGTCGTAAATCCATTCGGGAATGAGACCCAGTGCTTTGGTCAATGTGCTTTATAATACATTTGACTAGACTATGACTACTACTACTACTACTAGTATTGCTGCTACTGCTGCTACTACTACTACTACTGCTGCTGCTACTAATGTTACTACTACTAGTACTACTACTACTAATGTTAATACTACTAATGTTACTACTACTACTATAGTGATGCACCGATGTGAAAATTGTGGCCGATACCGATAACCGATATTAATATTTCTGTTCTGGCCGATACCGATATTTACCGATGTCGATATCTCTGTATAGAAAACACCTTTTTATGATAATCAAATAAAGAGCTATTTTCCAAATCACTTATTTTCAGAAATGACTGATATTTCGAAACTATTTAAGGCCAAAACATGTAAAAAAAAAAGATAAAATCTTTATTTCTTATTTTTTATATCGGCCCAATCTTGACCGATACGGACCGATACCGATGTGTAAGGCCGATATTATCGTGCATCACTAACTACTACTACTAATGTTACTACTATTATTACTACTACTACTACTACTACTACTACTACACAGTACATTTCGCAGAGTAAATTTTACTCAAACTGAGTCCATTTGAGCCCAAGTGAGTAAAATTTTACTCAGTTTGAGTACAGTTTACTCAGTTTGAGTAAAATGTACCCAGCGAAATTTACTTTGTACTACTACTGCTGCTACTACTACTACTACTAGTACTGCTGCTACTAATGTTACTACTACTAATGTTACTAAATTTATTACTACTACTACTACTACTACTACTACTACTACTACTACTACTACTACTACTACTACTACTACTACTACTACTACTACTACTACTACTACTATAATAGGGCTGCCAGGCCAGTTATTCAATGCTCAAATAGAACAAATGTAACTTTAATGCATAATGCCTCATGGCTGACTCCTTGTAAGCCTTCTCACATTTAATTATCTTTTTGTATTGTCCTCTAGGAATCCTATATTTGTAGCTGATCAATTAGATTATACTGAAAATAGTCACACTCAATTAACCAGACATGCAAGTGGCGACCTGGTACTTCCTCAACTTCAAAAGGACTAATCATTTAAAATGTAAAATAGAGCCATATTCAACTGGAACAAGCTACCAGTATCCACAAGGCAAGTAAATAATACAAATAGTTGAATTTAATTTATGTAAATTATTCATGACCACCATTCATTGTATCTTCAATGTTGAATATACATTTTTTATTTCCTTTATGCTTTCTGTTTGTTCTTTTTCTTTTGTATTCTTCTTATTCTAATTGTATTACTAATTACTGTATTATGTTGTATTATTTGTGTGAAGACCCCAGGAAGAGTAGCGGTCATTGATTTGACAGCTAATGGGGACCCTAATAAACCATAAACAACAAACTACTACTAGTACTGCTGCTGCTACTGTTGCTAGTAGTAACAGTAGTAGTAGTACTGCTGCTGCTAGTGCTGTTGCTACTACATTACTACTACTGCTACTACTACAGGGCTCAGTGCTAGTGCAGGCATTTCACTCATATTTGTGACAAGAAATATGTGTGTGAATCTGAAGAATTATTTAGGAGAACATGTGCAAGTAAAAATGACATCCTACAACTGACAGTTCAATGGGTCTCATTCACCAACGGCCATTTGAGACCTTTTTGGGCAAGACATGAATATATACAATATATTCATGTATGATTATAGTATAGTACTCAACTACCAAGACCTGTTGCTTGGACCAATGTAATTTCATGTACTATAGCTTCGTCAGCAAAGCACTTGAGTAGAGACTCTTGTTTACTTACGCTGAACTATGGCTATGACTATGGCTAGTAGTAATAGTAGCTACTACTATTACTAATACTACTAGTTCCGCTAGTGCTGCTACTACTGCTACTACTACTACTACTACTACTACTACTACTACTACTACTACTACTACTACTACTACTACTACTACTACTACTACTACTACTACTACTACTACTACTACTACTTGTACTAATGCTATTGCTGCTGCTGCTACTATCTTTAATTTATGTTTTGAGAAAAGTGTATATCCACAGTTATGGAAAATTGCAAAAGTCACTCCGCTGCCGAAAATCAGTAAGGAGTCCTTCAATGGGCCAAATAGTAGACCTGTGAGTATCTTGCCTGTATTAAGTAAAATGTTTGAGAACATCGCTGCCCTGTCAAGGCTAACCGCAGTAACTCGAAAAAAGTCAAAATTTAGTTATGAGTGAAATTGAACTTGTCAATAAATGTTTTATCTTGTGACCAAGTTTCAGATGTTAATGTCGCTCAGTTTTGGAGATATGGGGTTTTAAAAACTGCAGTAACTACAAAATCACACTCAAAACCCAGGCAGACCGCAGTAACTTCCAAACTGAGAAAAATGGCTTTAACGTTTTTTGACTTGCCATCCAAAATGTGTTATAGGTAGATAGATGATAGTACCCAGATTTAACATGTATTAATGAAGTAATCTTTAGGCATACAAAAATATGATGTAATTATTTTAATTAACCCCAAAAAAGCAGATACTGTACTCTGCTGCATGATTTCCTTAAATAATTATACAGGTAATGTAGAGGAAAAGTGCAGTAACTTCAAATACAATGTTGTTTTCCCTCCAGCTTTCATAACTTAACCTAACCATTTTGAAAATGAAATTTAACACCTGAATATATTGGAATGATGATGATCCAAATAAAATGGCTAGGTTAAGTTATGAAAGCTGGAGGGAAAACAACATTGTATTTGAAGTTACTGCACTTTGCCTGTACATTACCTGTATAATTATTTAAGGAAATCGTGCAGCAGAGTGCAGTATCTGCTTTTTTGGGGCTAATTAAAATAATTACGTCATATTTTTGTATGCCTAAAGATGACTTCATTAATACATGTTAAATCTTGGTACTATCATCTATCTACCTATAACACATTTTGGATGGCAAGTCAAAAAACTTTAAAGCCATTTTTCTCAGTTTCATTGTTTGGAAGTTACTGCAGGCTCCCAGCTGTGTCTCCTCCAGGGGTCCAGCTGCCTCAGGTGCCGCGTGGCCGGGGAGCGCAATATAACACCTCCTGCCTCGACCCCCACCGCGCCGGAGGTACCGGGACTACTGGACGCCGGGCCTGGGGAGCACGGGGGAGAGGGGTACGGCGAGCATGGCGGCGCCGGGGGAGGGACGAGGCCGGGGGTGAGGGAAAGAGGAGCGGTACTGGACATCTGGAGAGAGAGAGAGGAACAACAGGCATTGGGTCTCATTCCCGAACGAATTTACGACCAAAAATGTCCTCTTAGGCAGATTTCTGCCCATTTAAGACATATTAGGGCTGGGAGCGCGAGTCCCCAAATTTTCCTGAGATCAGATTTGAGCGTGGCTGAGAGCAGATTTAAGAGTGCTGAGGAGCACACTTATGATTGATTGACTAATTGAAAATTGTATTAACTTGACAGACTGTGTTCTCATAGTGATTCTTTCATGTCAACACTACAGGCCTCCTTGGAATTAATTACTTAATAATAATTAAAATAAATATGACAGTATTTGTACGATAAGAAATTATGCATTTGATGTCGGAAAAATAAATAATATGGATTCATCTGATCACAGGGCAGCTGCTTAACCATATCTGAACCAGCTATTTTGGACAAATGTATAATTACTTTAATTACTCAGATATTCAAACACAATTATACAATTATTGTGAAATGATTGAAAATAATAATTATTTAATGCCTTCTATGGAATTTGTATTTCTTATTTGTTACACATCTGTTTTAATGATTAATTATATACATTTGAAAGAATGCAGGTCAACATGCAATATATCCCATTGATTGGTATACAATGGGACAGACCTTTGATTGATTGATTGATTGATTGATTGATTGATTGATTGATTGATTGATTGAAAACTTTATTAACAGATTGCAGAATGGGTACAGTACAGTACAGCTCAATTACATACAATTGTTAAGGTGATGCAGACTAGAGAAAGACTTTCATCTTGTTTACATCAGGGTCCCCCATTTTCAATTCATCATAACATATATGACACACACGACATACAGATAGACAGTACTGCTACATCTATACCTTTATGACATACCAGATTTGCAAATACAGTACTGTTTGTGATACAAAAAGAGTCCAGAAAAGAGAGTATATACATTTGACGTAGAAACTGTTGGAGGAGGTTGGGTAGGTGGGGTGGGGTTTGGTGGGTGGGGGGGACTGTACATTGGAGGTGGTTGGGTGGGGGCGGGGGACACTGTACAAGCAAAACTGTACATTGGAATATTGACAAAACCATACTTGGTCATTTAGTGTACATTGGAGGGGGTTGATATAGCTATAAACCTGCATTCCTTAGAATATATCATTAATCAATTAAACTTATATTGAAATACACTATATAGCCTATACACCAACACTGAAATGACAGTGGATAAATAAATAAATAAGAACTAAAGCTAATCGCATGGAAATAGACTAAATTAATATTCCTTAACAAGTCTTGTGTGCCAGTATGGCCTACGTGTCTAATGAACAGTATAGGTTTAATATATTCTAGTTACTTGTTTCATTATGATTTAGTAGATACTATATATGCTCTGCCTCTGCCCTACGTACAGTATAAGTACAGACTGTACCTATACTGTACGTAGGGCAGAGCATATAGTATCTACTAAATCCTAATGCAACAGGTCATTAATGGAATAATAAGCCTATACTGCGTTCATTCATTACGCCGTAGGCTACAGTATACTGCGCGAGTGTGTGTGTACGCGTGCGCTGCGGCAGGTGTACCACGAGCTGTACTATATATGATGACAATACATTAATCTAATCTCATTTCGATGGGTTGCGCAAGACTCGCAAGGCACTTCCGCATCCATTTCCACACAGCTGCGTCATTACTTTGCCTTATAAGGAGCTCTGGAGGCGTTGTTTTGTCTGCAAATGACCTGAACGGGAACGCGCTTTTGAGTTTAAGACATAATGCCATTCTCCAAGCAGATATCAGATCATATCACAGGTGTGACCGTTTCAGCCCCTTAAGACATAATATTACCAGCACGTTCGGGACTCAGAGTGAACTTGTCATTGATTCTGTCTCAGTCGGTTCCAAGATAAGTCTTCCAAGAGAACTTGTTGAAAAAATTTGGAGAATGAGACCCACTGTTAGTACAAATAAAATACTAAATAAAAAACAGAAAGTGCATAGTCACAAATAAAAAAAAAATTAGGCATTGGTACAAAACACCACATCACTGGGATTCAAACACTAGAGAATAACAGTCTGTTTTGAGCCTGGACTTAAAGGAATCAACTGAGGGGGCAGATCTGACAAAAAAGGGGATTCTGTTCCACAACTGCTCTTAAATTTAGATTGTGGAATAACCACCAGGAGCCCCAAGTCAGCTGACATGAGGGACCTGGTGGTGGAATAGGGGTTTACAAGGTCTGCGATGTAGGAGGGAGCCTTCCCATTTAGGGCTTTAAAAAGAAACAGGGTAACCTTAAAATCAAGTATGTACTGTACTGGTAGCCAGTGGAGAGTGTAACGCTCTGGGTTCCCTCTCCCGGGAATCCAGCTGTCAGTCTGGAATGTTTTTACCTGGTGGTTGGTATTTGCATTTTGGCTGTCAGACCGGAGGGATGTCTTGAGTTTGTCACTCAGTGCTCTCTTATTTTCCAACTGCAACCCCGCACTTTCCCCTCTCATGTGTCTCGGGTAGCTTACTTAATCACATTGCTTACTGGTCGGGCCCTCTCCTGGGCTACTGCGGAATGGGAGAATGGGTCGCCGATCTGCAACAATGTGGATGCCTTCGGGAGATGCGTCATGTATTTGATACCTCCCGGGTGATTTCCATTTACGAGGCCGGCAGTCGACTGTTCACACTGTTGCAGATTATGCGATCGATTTCCGCATAGTGGCTCGGGAGGCGGCCTGGCCGGAGATTCCCTGCTGCGTGCTGTTTGCCCAGGGGCTTTCAGCGCGCATGCGGGACGAGCTGGCAACTCGTGAGCTACCCGAGTGCCTGGACCACCTCATTTCCTTGGCCATCAAGGTCGATAACCGATATCGGGAGAGGGAGCGCGAGAGGTGAGCCTCGTCACTGGCACTCTTCCGCACCTCTTTCGGTGTCGAACCCCCTGCACTTCCCCACCCTAGAGAGAGCCTGGGTGGCGAACCCATGAAACTTGGCGCCCTCAGCCTGTCGGAGGTGGACAGACACAAGTACATTGATGAGAAGCGGTGTTTTCGTTGTGGACGCACGGGGCATCGCTTCTCCACCTGTCGGGGACAGTCGGGAAACAAGGGGGGCCCGCTAGGCTTAGGGAAGCTTATTGCAGGTGGGCATTTTTTCCCTGTCATTGAGGACAATCGCACTGTATTTGACATTTCTGTGGGGTGGGGGGATGTTGTTAAAACCACCAGGGCTTTGGTGGATTCTGGGGCGGCGGGGAACCTTATGCACGAGGGGTTAGCTAGCTGGCCTCATTACGCAACGCACCGGGCAGCTACAGGTGCAGGTGGCGGGTAATGGGTGGGAAATGTTGAGATTTTTTGTTGTCATGTCGCCCTGTTCTCTGATTGTATTAGGCCACCCCTGGCTCGCATTACATAACCCCTGTATTAATTGGGCTACGGGTGAACTCTCCATGGGAAGCGGCGTCAAGGCTGATGCTGGCGAGAGTTCACCCCCCCCCCCCCTCCCCTCTTCTGTCTCTCTCCAGGTTGACGGTGAGCGTTGCAGACTCCTTCGTATCTCCCAACCCTGATTTAGCAGGAGTTCCTGCAGTCTATTTTGACCTGGCGGACGTTTTTAGTAAAACGCGTGCTAACGCATTACCGCCTCATAGACCTTACGACTGCCCCATTAATCTTCTACCTGGTACTTCTCCACCCTGTGGGCGGATGTTTTCTCTCTCTCGCCCTGAGACAGTGTCCATGAACACTTATATTCGAGAGGCACTGTCCGCAGGGCATATTCGTCCGTCCACATCTCCTACAGGCGCTGGCTTCTTTTTTGTTGCTAAAAAGGATGGGGGTCAACGGCCGTGCATTGATTATAGGGGATTGAACGACGTTTCCATCAAGAACCGATACCCGTTGCCTCTCATGGACACCGCTTTTGAGTGCTTACAGGGGGCACAGGTTTTCTCTAAACTTGACTTACGTAATGCATACAATTTGGTCAGGATTAGGGAGGGGGACGAGTGGAAAACTGCATTTAACACGCCTAACAGGCATTATGAGTATTTAGTCATGCCTTTTGGTTTAGCTAACGCTCCGGCAGTTTTCCAAGCCCTGGTTAACGATGTGCTGCGGGAATTAATTGGGGTGTCAGTTTTTGTGTACTTAGATGACATCCTCATTTTTTATCGCAATATGGTGCAACACCAACTGCACGTTCGTGAGGTGCTTCAACGTCTCCTTAAGCATCAACTATTTGTTAAGGCAGAGAAGTGTGTGTTTCACACTGACACCGTTTCCTTCCTGGGCTTTGTGTTGACGAAGGGTGATCTTCACATGGATCCAGCCAAGGTGAGTGCAGTCTTGGACTGGCCACGGCCTTCGTCGCTCAAGGAGTTGAAAACATTTTTGGGCTTTGCAAATTTCTACAGGCGCTTTATTCGCAATTTTAGCGCCTTAGCCAATCCATTAACAGCTCTCACTAAGCCCTCTCTCCCTGGCTTTGAATGGTCGCCTAGGGCAGAGTTGGCCTTCTGCAACCTCAAACGTCGATTTAACTCCGCCCCTGTACTGATCCGCCACGATGCAGAGACTCCGTTCATTGTGGAGGTGGATGCCTCTGACATCGCGGTGGGAGGGGTGATCTCTCAGAGATGTTTAAAGGACGGTAAGGTGCATCCTTGCGCTTTTTTTTCACGCTGTCTGTCTCCGGCCGAGCGTAACTACGACGTGGGTAATCGGGAGTTATTGGCGATCAAATTGGCACTGGAGGAATGGAGACATTGGTTAGAGGGTGCGGCACATCCTTTCATTGTTTGGACTGATCATAAGAACTTGGCTTACATCCAAGGGGCTAAACGCCTTAACGCTCGCCAGGCCAGGTGGGCGTTATTCTTCACTCGATTTCGATTTTCCATCTCCTATCGACCCGGTTCCAAGAACGTCAAACCGGACGCACTGTCTTGCCAGTTTGACCTTCCGGGCCGGGAGGAAAAGCCCCACCCTATTATTCCACAGGCCTTGATTTTGGCACCCGTGTCATGGGGCATAGATAGGGTGGTAAGATCGGCTCTGACACGGGAGCCCGATCCCGGTGGAGGTCCTCCGGGGCGGATGTATGTGCCCAAGGCTGCACGCTCGTGCCTGCTGCAGTGGGCGCATACATCCTCTCTCACCGGCCACCCTGGAGTTTATCCGTAGGAGGTTTTGGTGGCCAACAGAGGAGGGGGATACACGCTCCTTTGTATCGGCTTGCCCGGTGTGCGCGTGCAGTAAGACCTCTCGCTGTGCACCGGCAGGTCTTCTCCGGCCGCTTCCTATTCCTAAACGTCCCTGGTCGCACATATCCCTGGATTTCATTTCTGGCCTTCCTCTGTCGGATGGGTTCATTGCCATCTTGGTGGTAGTGGACCGATTCTCCAAGGCGGCTCATTTCATTCCCCTGCCCAAGCTCCCCTCGGCTCGGGAGACGGCTGACCTGGTTGTGCAGCACGTCGTTCGGGTCCACGGGCTTCCAGTGGATATTGTGCCCGACCGGGGCCCTCAGTTCGCCTCCAGGTTTTGGAAGGCGTTCGCCACCGGCCTCGGCGCCTCCGTCAGCCTGTCGTCTGGGTTCCATCCACAGTCGAACGGGCAGATGGAGCGCGTCAACCAGGATCTGGAGGGGGTCCTGAGGTGCTACGGTTGCCCGGCGACGTGGAGTAGGAGGTTGGCCTGGGCTGAGTATGCACATAATACCCTTCTCTCCTTCTCTACTGGTATGTCTCCCTTTCAGTGTCAATATGGTTTTCAACCTCCTCTTTTCCCCGAACAGTAGCAGGAGGCTGGTTTTCCGTCCTGGGCAGCGGGTTTGGCTTTCCACCCGTGATCTCCCTCTCCGGGTGGAGTCCAGGAAGCTGGCTCCTCGCTTCATAGGGCCCTTTAAAGTGGTTCGTCGGGTGAACCCTGTGGCTTACAGGCTGCGGCTCCCGGCCTCTATGAGGGTTCATCCGACGTTTCATGTGTCCCTGTTGAAGCCATTCCTCTCATCGCCATTGTCCCCGCCACTCCCCGCAGTTCCTCCGCCTCGCATTATTGATGGTCAGCCTGTCTATACGGTGCGGAGGATCCTGAGTTGTAGGCGGAGGGGTAGGGGGTTTCGGTTCTTGGTGGATTGGGATGGGGTATGGGGTAGAAGAGCGTTCTTGGGTGCCTCAAAGGGATATTTTAGACCCCAGCCTGATCGATGATTTCCGGCGGCTGCATCCCGAGGCCCCTAGGTGAACGTCTGGTGCCGTTCGTCGGGGGGAGGTACTGTAACGCTCTAGGTTCCCTCTCCCGGGAATCCAGCTGTCAGTCTGGAATGTTTTCACCTGGTGGTTGGTATTTGCATTTTGGCTGTCACGCCCACATTCCTGTGTTGTCACTGATTGGTACTCTCCACTGTTGCTGTCACTGTGCTGTCAATTTGCTGTCACTGCTAATTGATTGGAATGTTTGGTTGGTGACTACTTATGCTTTCTCTGTTTCCTTGTTTGTTGTCGAGGCTTCAGAAAACCGTTCGTGTGGGAAGGAGCTGGTCAGAGTTTGCTGAGCCACTCGCGATGCACTTATATTACTTTTGCCTGTTCTCTCTGTTGACGCCCGGCGTCTTTCCTAGATTGTCGCTGCTCTGTGTGTTTTAATAAAGACACATCCTTAGAAATAGCTACCTATCTCCATCTCTCCTTGTCTCCTCCACCATTGGACTCACTACTACTCACCCCCATACGTAACAGGAGAGAGGCTAGAACAGGACTAATATACTCCCACTTCTGTGTGCCTGTCAGGAGCCTGGCTGGTTGCAGACGGGGTAGCCTGATGAATAGAAAATGTATATCCCGGACTGTATTTTATTCGTATTCTTATTTTTATTCTTATTCGTGACTTTGGTTTTTGACTACCTAATTGTTTACTGTTTACTGTGAGCGATCTGTAGTGCCGAATTTCCCTCAGGATAAATAAAGTATTTCTATTCTATATTGCAGGTGGGAAAGGGATGACTGACTAATCTCAGTATACAGGGAGTTGTAGTAGTCTAGGTGAGAAGAGATCTCACTTAGGGATGCTCGATATTGGCTTTTTTACCGATACCGATATTCCGATATTGTCCAACTCTTAATTTCCGATACCGATATCAACCGATATCAACCGATACCGATATATGCAGGGTTTCCCCCCAAAAAAAACGGAATAATTTCAGGTAACTAATAATTTCACTGTATGCAATATTGTTATTGTTTTTTATTTTTTTTAAACCGATACCGATATTTTCCGATATCACATTTTACTGCCGATATCGGCCGATAATATCGGTCGGCCGATAATATCGGACATCCCTAATCTCACTTTATATGTATATGTTGTGTCCGTCCACTATGTTTGTTACTTTGTTATTCCCCCCCCCCCCCCCCCCTATGTAAAGCGACCTTGGGTCTTTTGAAAGGCGCTATATAAAATGAAGCTATTATTATTATTATTTATCTTTGCATGGATTACTTTCTTGAGATCTTTGAATGAGAGAAAAGGCTTGATTTTGGATCTGGAAAAACTGGCTTTTACTACTGCATTGATCTGTCTGTCAGGAGGTAGAGTCAAATATCACACTAAGGTTTTTAACATGAAGTTTGACACAGAAGGACAGGTTGCCTAGGCTGTTGGAGATCAAATTGATGGAGACAGGGGTCCACTCCAAACTATTTCAGACTTGCTCTCAGTTGCAAGAAATGTTATGCCATCCAACACTTTATGTCCTCAAGGCAATCCATGAGGCGATCTAGATTGCACTAATCATTTGGTTTCAAGGGGAGATACAGCTGCATTTTTCTATAATAATGACCAAGCATGTAGATGGAGAACAGAATGGGACCTAGGATGGAACCTTGTGAGAGAAGAGAAGAAAATTGTCCTATGTTGACAAAGATGGATGTGAACCATTTTAAAGCAGTATCAAACACTGTGCTAAGGTCAAGCAGAATCAGGATGGTGCAATCACCTGAGTCAATACTGAAGAGCAGGTCATTGGACACATTCAATCCCATTTATATTGTAAATGGGGGACCCTGATGTAAACAAGACGAAAGTCTTTCTCTGGTCTGCATCCCCTTAACAATTGTGTGTATTGAGCCGTACTGTATTGTACCCATTCTGCAATCTGTTAATACAATTTTCAATCAATCAATCAAACTCTGTGCTATGGTAGGGCGGCTGATTGGCGCAGTGGGCAAGGCGCTCGCCTCTAACGCAGGATACGCTGGGTTCGAGCCCAGCTCGGTCGTTCATACTAACACAATTGGCAAGTGTTAGAGGGTGGGAAAGCCGGTGGGTGGGGATTTGACGTTGTGGACAGCGACTCCTACAGGTCGGTTTGGTGGCGACGGAAGCAGGAAGTGACGGGAGCAGCGTGAGCCTCCCACGCGTTACTCCTCGCCACTGAGAGTTCGAGCTGCTGCGGTGAAAAGATGCGACAGGCTGCCTCCTTGTGTACCGGAGGGGACACGTGATGCAAGGCTTCTGTCCTTACTACAACCGGCCTGTGGGAGGCATAGTCTAGCAACGTTCAAGACAGGGGAGGGAAGAATTGGATATACGAAATTGGGATGGGAGAAAAATTGAAAATGGGGAGAAAAAGTGGATAAAAAAAAAACTCTGCGCTATGATACGCACTAAAAGCCCTAAGACCAGATTTAAACTTTTCCAGGAAGTAATTTTAGTGTAGGTAGGGCAGCAATTGGCAGCAATTTTCAAGAACCTTTGACAGGAAAGGGAGTTTAGAGATGGGGCTGTAATTAGTAGGGAAGGTGGGGTCTAATTCTTCTTTTTTCAGGAGGAGCTGAACCGCAGTATGTTTGAAGGAGCTTGGAACAGTACCAGTAGCCAGTGGGCTATGTCAAAGACATCATTCAAGATAGCAGTGGGGAATCAAGGGGGTGCGTTGCAGGGAGGGTAGTGTGGTCGGTTGGAAACAATCTAATACAGATGAACAGACCAGTGAGACTGCCAAGTCATAATGTCTGTGTGTGTGGGGGGGGGGGGGGTAATAATAGTAGTACAGTGTAGTAGTAGTAGTAGTAGTAGTAGTAGTAGTAGTAGTAGTAGTAGTAGTAGTAGTAGTAGTAGTAGTAGTAATACTACTAGTAGTAGTAGTAGTAGTAGTAGTAGTAGTAGTAGTAGTAGTAGTTAGTAGTAGTAGTAGTAGTAGTAGTAGTAGTAGTAGTAGTAGTAGTAGTAGTAGTAGTAGTAGTAGTAGCAGTAGTAGTGGTAGTAGCTGCAGTAGCAACAGCAGCAGCAGTAGTAGCAGTAGTAGTAGTAATAGTAGTACACAGTAAATTTCGAGTACATTTTACTCAGTTTTACTCAGTTTGAGTAAAATTTACTCTGCGAAATATACTGTGTAGCCTAATAGTAGTAGTAGTAACAGTATCAGTTGTAGTAGCAGTAGCAGCAGTAGTACAGATGAAGCCCTTCAGATTCAGTTCCATTCTGCCACTCCTCTGTCACTTTAGAACTAGCACTCAGGTGTTAATTTTCGGGGGCTGGTGGCTGGGTCTAAATGTAAACAAAGGGAGGGTACTTAACTTAAGTGCTTCCCCAGGGAGGGGTCGGGGCTACTGCCCTCAGACCCCCAAGATACATTTTATATGGGCAGTCTGACTTGGGGTACTGACCATATATTAGTGTTGCAATGCATGATAAATAAACAGTGAAAAAAGCTAAGAAATCGGATGGGGCTGGGACATTTGAGACGAATACAAATTTAAGATGAAAATCTCCCCAGCCTGTGGGAGGCAGTGGAGGTGTGAAATCTGGCCCGGTCCAGAACAATAGGAGTCACAAAATCAGTTTGGAGTGGAGTAGTGGTAGAGGAGCAGTAGAGGCTTGATTTTTCAGGGCTGTATCTGAAGTAATAGTAGTAGCAGCAGTAGTAGTAGCAGCAGTAGTAGTAGTAGTAGTAGTAGTAGTAGTAGTAGTAGTAGTAGTAGTAGTAGTAGTAGTAGTAGTAGTAGTAGTAGTAGTAGCAGCAGCAATAGTAGTAGTAGTAGTAGTAGTAGTAGTAATAGTAGACAGTAGTAGTAGTACTAGTAGTAGTAGTACTAGTAGCAGTAATAGTGGTAGTAGCAGCAGTAGCAACAGCAGCAGTAGTAGTAGCAGTAGTATTAGTAGTAGCAGCAGCAGTAGTTAAAGTTTCAAGTTCAAGTTTCTTTATTAGTTGTCATACAGAAATACAGGATACTTTTGTATGAAATTGTTCTTTCTGTTTTGCTCCTGAGAGTGTGCTAGGTAAAAATAGATAATTATAAAATAAGTATAAAATAGAAAGTCAAGTACTTAAACAAGTGTGAACAAGACAAAAATGTTCAATATACATATGTACAATATACAATGCAGAGTAGTTACAATATAAATGGGATGAGGTAGCTTGTGGTGCCACCTTGTGGTGGTAAGGTAAGGTGCAAGGCTTGGCTATGTGCAATGAGGTATGAGTTGCCAATAAATATAAAGTGTATTAGTGTCTAAAGTGTGTAAAGTGGGTGCTACAGTGAGTTGTTTATTTAAAGTGGGTGTGTATGTGTGGGTGTGTGTGCTGTGAGTGTGTTTGATGGTTTGTTACATAGTGTTAATTGTCATTGAGCATCCTGATGGCCTGGGGATAGAAGCTCTTTCTGAGTCTCTCTGTGCTTGCCATGAGACTCCGGTATCGCTTGCCTGACCGCAGCAGTTCAAAGAGGCAGTTGTTTGGGTGGCTAGAGTCTTTTATTATTCTCTTAGCCTTAGGGCGTTTTCACACCTAGCTCGTTTGGAGCTGTTATTCCGGAACCTGGAGCGTTTACCCCTTATTTCGGTTCAGTTGGGCATAATGTGAACACAGCAATTACATTCTGTTGCGGAACAAAACAAGCGGACCGAGACCACCTGGAGAGGGTGGTCTCGGCGCAGTTCCAACCGAACCCGAAGCGGACTTGTACGCTGTGAGAATGCAATCGATTTAACAAACCGACACAATTAATAATAATAATACGTCGTGGGTCAACGTGAAGCAGCGATGAGGTACACTGCGTCGTTGATATTTGGGCAGACGATCACATTCGTCAGATGCTTGCCGGGTGCAGTCAGTCAGTCAGCCGCGCGCAGGAGAGAGGAGCCGGGGTGCGTTTCTGTAGTGACAGCAGCAGCACCGTGCGGGACAACCTCTCTCTCTCTCTCTCTCTCTCTCTCTCTCTCTCTCTCTCTCTCTCTAGGCTCGATTTGGGGACACACACACACACCCCAAAATCTGACCAATGAGTGACAGTTTGCTCGCGCATGCGTTTGTTTTGGTGCGCTGTTAACACAGCCGTGTGAACACAAACGAACTAAAGGACAAGTGCAACATTGTATCATTATAGTCCCTGTGTCTCCCAGAATCGGAACAAAGCAAACGAACTACAGGTGTGAAAACGCCCTTATTCTTGCAGTGCTTGATGTAAATGTCTTGGAGAATTGTGCGTTCGGCTGAACGGGCCACTCTTTGTAGTCTGCTACGGTCTTGTGCGGTGCTATTCCCAAACCAGGAGGTGATATTGCCAGTCAGAATGCTCTCTATTGTGCATGAGTAGAAGTTCTTAACACTTTCAGTGCCACGGACGACATAACTCGTTGTATTAGCCCCCCCACTGAGTGCCGATGACGACAAAGTTGGTACCAAAGTTGGACGACCAGTTGGTACAGCAGCCCCTACAGGAGCTCAGAATGGGAAAAAGCGCCCCCTATCGTCTATCCCTGTGTAACTGCAGGTCAGTCGCTTAGATCAACATGGAAGTCATCCCGGGACGGGAATCAGCCTGGAATATATATTTACAGCAGCCAATACTCAATCAATAAGCGTGATCGATATTTGGAATGACGATCAGGAATTAGAATGATCTTTTTGGAGAACATCTGATCTGAGGCAAGGAATCTATTTTACCAGTCTTGGGATAATCAGAGTTGTATTCGCTGAGATCTCAGCGTTTGCCCTATGTGTGATGTGTCTGTTTGTGCGCGATCGCTGATGAGGAAATAAGATAATCGATTTTTCAGATCGCCTCTATAGCGTGCATACGTACACATATACTATCGATAATCTAGCGTTTATTTGAAAATTATTCATAAATAGGCCGAAAGATGACAAGGTTTTTGTGTATTCTAGAATATTCCAGTAAATGTCTTTTATCATGGAATCTTTATATTTTCCTTGAAAACGAGGGCTTTTCAAAATGCTATAAAATGAAAATGAACCGATAAAAAAACAATCCGCTTCGACAATGTTGACTGGAAAACGAGTCATTGATAAGTGACGGGCAGATTAGACATATAGCCATAATTTAAAACATAGATTAGGCGTTTTTAATGCTAACATTGAATTGGGTCGCGGCATTCAAGGAGGTTCCGGGGCACCGAGCTCCGGCACGAAAAGTGTTAAGGATCTTCTGACTCACGTTGAACTTCCTTAGGCGCCTAAGGAAGTAGAGGCGTTGTCGTGCTTTCTTCACTACACTGTCAATGTATGTGGTCCATGTCAAGTCCTCGGATATGTGGACTCCAAGGTACTTAAAACTGTTCACTCTCTCGACCGGTGCCCCGTCGATGCTGAGGGGGCTGTAGTCCCTGACCCCCGACCTCCTAAAGTCTACAATCATCTATTTTGTTTTGCTGACGTTCAGGGAGTGGCTGTTCTACTGGGGGGGCAGGAAAAAAACCTCAGAGTGTGTTTTTATAGTCACATATTTGTCATGTGTAGGTGGGTTTTCCAGCAAACTCACCACTCTCGCTGCCGTTGAGTTCGTAAGAGCTGCTACCACATAGTGGTACTTGGTGGCATCCACGGTAATATCCCTGAGAGCGAATTGGGCTTTGGCTTGCGCAAACCAAGCGGTGGCACTCTGCGCAGCTTGAGTGAAACTGCGTTCAAAAGTTCTGCGATCTGCGTTCTGTTGTTCAGTTGACATGTTCGATATAATCTCCGAAATACGTCCAAGATCACGTCAGGAATGCAGTAATGATAGCGTAGACAGAGTCGTGTTCCGATGCAAAAACACTAGTTTATTACGCATGCTACTGTCGCACAAACAACACTTCCATTCAACTTTCACTCGTCTGTCTCTCTTTAACTACGTCATCCCCCGCTAAGGGTCATGGGAGATGTAGTAAACACCACAAAAGGCTAGAATGCCGTGAATTATGTCCCAGTAGCCACTACACGCAAATCATTAATCATACATCAAAATAGCCTAATTTTATTATTATACACAATGATGACGATACAGAAAATTACAGAAAAATTAGAAATGCATGGCAAAAATTGCATTTATTGTCAGTATTTTAGAGACCCCCCAAAAATTCACAAATCATGTTTTCAGGGGAGCTGATGTCTGAGCTAGGGGAGCTGATGGCTCACCCAGCTTACCCATGGTTCGCACCCTGGTAGTGGTAGTAGTAATAGTAGTAGTAGTAGTAGTAGTAGTAGTAGTAGTAGTAGTAGTAGTAGTAGTAGTAGTAGTAGTAGTAGTAGTAGTAGTAGTGGTGGTAGTAGTAATAGTAGTAGTAGTAGTAGTAGTAGTAGTAGTAGTAGTAGTAGTAGTAGTAGTAGTGTTATGGTTTGTAACCGACCCCAATCGCACAACACAAGACAGGTATGAGAGTAAGCCAAAACAGGGCATTTATTCATTACATAACAAAAGGCGGCACTGTCCCTTTAAGGGAGAACACAAAAACAACTGGAGTCAAAGAAAATAGGGAAAATGCGGCACTGTGCCTTTAAGAGGCGAACAGGCTAAGGGACTAAGGCTAAGGGAACAGGGCCAGGGCAAAATGTCAAGGACCAGGACCAGGGGCACTGGAGAGGGGGACAGGGACAGAGGCCCGGAGAGGCGGGCTGGAGACAGGGACAGAGAACAGGGTTAAGGCCTTGGACAGGGCGAGGGCCAGAGCTGCTTACAGGGATGAGGAAAAGGTTCCGACGGCGGAGGCCTGGCATGGGAACCAGGGGCCCGACGGCGGAGGCCTGGCACGGAGATCTTCCTCGGATGCTGCAGACGGGCAGCGCAGAACACAGGGGTCCCAGGGGACCGGGGCGAAGAGACGCATCCTCCCGTGGAACTAGGAAGCGATGCGCGCCGGCTTGACGTCTGGAGTGGGAGCGCGCCGGCTTGACGTCTGGAGTGGGAGCGCGCCGGCTTGACGTCTGGAGTGGGAACACCACTCCAGGCCTGGCACAGAGATCCTCCTCGGAAGCTGTAGACGGGCAGCGCAGAACACCGGGGTCCCAGGGGACCGGGGCGAAGAGACGCATCCTCCCGTGGAAATAGGAAGCGATGCGCGCCGGCTTGACGTCTGGAATGGGAACACTGGAAAACCTCCCGTAGAGAATTAGAGAGCGCAGACGGTGTCCCACTCCAGGCAAACGGCGACAGGTGGTGATGGCTGGCACGTCGTCTCACGCCGGAGACGCGGCAGGTGATGGTAACGTCCAGGACTCCATGAACACTGAACACAGATAAAGATACAGAGTCCAGAACACAGAACCAGCATACAGAACGACACGACAAGGACTGGAGGGGAGGTCCAGGTATTTAAAGCCCTCTGGGGCGCTAATCATAAACTAAGACAGCTGTGAAAGGTAGTCCAAGGGTGGGGGCTGGTGAAGAGTAGACAGGGAAAGTCCAAAGGTGGGGGCTGGTGAGGTGAGGAGACAGGGAACAAAGGTCCAGGGAACAGGCGAATCCTCACAAGTAGTAGTAGTAGTAGTAGTAGTAGCATTAGTAGTAGTAGTGGTAGTAGTAATAGTAGTAGTAGTAGTAGTGATAGTAGTAATAGTAGTAGTAGTAGTAGTAGTAGTAGTAGTAGTAGTAGTAGTAGTAGTAGTAGTAGTAGTAGTAGCAGTAGCAGCAGCAATAGTAGTAGTAGTGATAGTAGTAATAGTAGTAGTAGTGATAGTAGTAATCAGGGCCGCCTCAGGGGGTGTGCGAGCAGTGCGGTCGCACAGGGCCTCGCGGGAAGGGGGGCCTCGCAAAATAAAAAATAAAAAAAAATTAATTTTTTTTTTTTTTTTTGTGTGAGGCCCCCCTTCCCGCGAGGCCCTTTTTCATCACAGACCTAAAATCTAGTTTTGCTTATATGCTTATAATTTCACATTAGACACGTTTGTAGAATGTGTCTGACTTGTTCCTGGGTCTGCAGTGACATACTATTGGTTTCAACAAAGGGAGCTCTGGTGCTCTGCAGCAGACATACTATTGGTTTCAACGAAGGGAGCGGAGTGGTTACTTACTTGTGTAGTACGCCGGCGTGAGTCAGCTGCGTTTGACTATTTCGCGCGTGCAGCTTTTGACTATTATGCTTAGTTATGCCAGCCAACTCGAAGAGGTCGGTCATTATCAGTCGGTCGGTCACCAAGGAACGTTGACGAAAGGCGGGACAAATGGCCGGAGCCTTGTCATGATGCAGTCGGGATATAGCCATGATGATGTCGGCTAGTAGCTAGCTTAGCTAAAGGCTATCTAGCGTTAGCTAACCTAGAGACATGCAGCCAAGATGAAGAGGATGGTCGTTTGGCAGATGAACTTCGTCAACTCCACGCGGTTGTCTCCATCCTCTTGGACGTTTGGTGAGTTTTTAACCTATTCTATTAACTCTATTCTATTCCCGCCGTGGACATCTCTCTCTCTCTCTCTCTCTCTCTCTGGAGCTAAACTGGCCGACTAGCTGTTGTAGTACTACTAGTAGCTAACGGTGTGTGCCTGGTGTCAGCACCTGTATGTAGCCGCATAGCTTGCTTCTGCGTTAGCTAATGGTTAGCGATAGCCTGGTTGAGCTAACTGTTAGCCAGTTAGCTGTTTAGCTTCGACGTTAGCTGCCGGCTGCGCTCAGCTGGGAACGTTCGTTTGATGCTATCAGTTAGCCTTGAGTTAGCTGTTAGCTTGTGCTACGACCATTGACATTAGCCGTGAGAATAGCAGGGGGTTCTGGCACTCTGACTACGACATCATCTTTGACAGAAGATGTAGTCGGGCCTGCACCATGACAAGGCTCTGGCCATAGCTTATTTTTGTCCCGACAGCGAGAGGCCTTTCGTCAACGTGGAGACCTGTGTTGCGGCCTTTCGCCCTGCGTTCCTTGGTGCAGGTAAGATTAATGAAAATGTCATGACATTACCCCACTCTTCCTTCCTTCCCCTCCCGAATGTTTTGTTAATAACGATGTTTTTTTCCAGGCAAAACATATGTTACTTCACAACATTTGGAGATACGACATGTGCTGTGTGTGAATTCATTTGTTCGTTTGTGTAGCTTGGGTAGCGTTGGGCCGTTGGCCAAAGCTGTGTGTGGCCTGGTGTCAGTAGCCTACCTGGCTAGCCTTTAGCTGTCGGCCATTGGCTCCTTGCTGCTTTGTTTTCTCTTGGTATAGACCCTCTTCTCTTTGGATTTAAGTGTTGATCTTTGTCCTTTTGGATCTATGTATATTCATGTTGCCTTTGTGAAGTTATCTTTTCCTTCTGTTTTGTTCTTTCATTAAAAGTTGAATATCCTTTAGGGGGTCATCTTTGCTTATCTCTCTCATACATGCTCTCTCTCTAACACACATGCTCTCTCTCTCTCTCTCTCTCTTTCTAACACACACAGTCTGCCTATGGCGGCCTTTCTCGATGGCTAGGCTGTGCTCGCTGAGTCTGTACCTAGTCAAGGATCTTCAGTCACAGTGCTCAGGTATTCTGCCACTGTGTACTCTCTGTTTAGGGCCAAATAGCATTTCAATTTATTTCCAATGTGTCTCTCTCTGTACACTGTATATTGACTGTAGAACGGGAGCTCTCTCTCGCTCTCTCTCTTGCTATATGTTGACTGTATCATGCCCAGCCTCGGGCAGCGCTATTATTTACGAATATGTTGACTGTATGAAGCAGCAGTAGTAGTAGTAATAATAATAGTAGTAATAGTAGTAGTAGTAGTAGTAGTAGTAGTAGTAGTAGTAGTAGTAGTAGTAGTAGTAGTAGTAGTAGACAGTAGTAGTAGTAGTAGTAGTAGTAGTAGTAGTAGTAGTAGTAGTAGTAGTAGTAGTAGTAGTAGTAGTAGTAGTAGTTGTAGTAGTAGTAGTAGTAGTAGTAGTAGTAGTAGTAGTAGTAGTAGTAGTAGTAGTAGTAGTAGTAGTAGCAGCAGCAGCAGCAGCAGCAGCAGCAGCAGCAGCAGCAGCAGCAGCAGCAGCAGCAGCAGCAGCAGCAGCAGCAGCAGCAGCAGCAGCAGCAGCAGCAGCAGCAGGTATCTCCTGTCAGGAGGTTTGAGTTGTACCGGAGGCCCAGCCCCTTCTCTACAGCCTATAAAGACTAGTCATGCCCACCTGAGCATAAGGAAGTATTGTGTGTCTGACTGTCTGCTTGATGTCTGCTCAACAGCCCCCCACATAGAACCTACCACAACAACATGCTTCCACGGTAAGGACCAACTACACCATATGATCATATGATTAGCAATGCTATTAGATACATTACATACATACTAATCAATCTAAGGAAATTATTGGATGTTTTCATATGTGTGCTGTTGTTTTAATAGAAAGCATCCTGTTACATGGACATTGGCCATAGTGTTTCAGCTATTTATCATCAAATATGAGAAGTATGCTACTGCTGAATAATATACATAATATATATAATTCTTAGACAAGTTAAAGTGCCTGGTTGGGTGGGTAGTTTTTGGATGCTGCATGTGGATTTTAGTGCAATGCTCTTTTTCTCTGTGATTGTTTCTGTATTAGTAAACTGTGAGACTTGTATATACTAGAATGTAATAACACAATTTGAACATTGAAGTTCACAATGACAGGTTGACAACTGTTACAGATAAATATTGTTTATGATGAACTTTAAGAGTTATTTAAGAGATGTCAGCTGAGCCTATCTTATTGTAAATATTATGGTAATCAATGACTGATCAGACTTATTGGATAAGGCCTATAGATTATTGATCAGTGTTGTCAGCATTAGTAAAGTGATAGCTTATCATAGCAGTGGGCTATTTATAATATCTGGTTTATAGCTATTATCTCTGATGGTACTATGCACCTTCATTCATTCATTTAATTTGGACAGTGTTAGGCTACTTAGGTTTATGATGTTCTTCGAATCTAAAGTCTTTCCAGGTTTTCATATTATTACATTATGTAAAACATTGCCCCCTAGTGATCTTATTATATATGACCAGTATGTCTTCATCCATGGTAATGATATGGAATTATCAACATGTACAACAATTACACTTATATTTTGCAGAATAATAACTTCTTATGCACCCCTTTTATTTCTGCTGATCACAAATTAAACTGAATTATATACAATATTCCTACTCAAATGTAACATTAAGTTGTTTTATTATTCTGACTTTCTACTATGTTCATCAACCCTTTTCCAGAAATCTTTTAATTGCCTCAGTGGTTGTCTTACTGGCAACCACAGTATCTACTGCCCCAGTGGAAGGTATGGATTTACTACACTCTATTACATTCATGTTTTATACTATTCTATAACATGTCAGATTTGGTTCTGTTACATTGTTGCACTCTTCTATTGTGCTGCAACTATTTTATAGTACTACATTACTACAGTATATATTATATTTTATGGTCACTTTGTTTATTGTATCTGTTTGTATAATTTTAAACACATTAACAACACAACCATTCTTACTAGTTTTTGCATTGACTTGGCACTTTTTTAACAGTTGAATGAGTAAACATAAGAAATTAATATATGAATTGTGCAAATCATTTCTAGTGTACTGTGTATTGTGATAATATTGTCTTGTCTATGATAAATGTTTGTCTATTGAATTATTCTATTCTTTTCTTATTCTATTCTAACAGTTGAATGATTTTTTTCTCCCCAGAGAAGGAGAGAGACGAGGTGGAGGTGGAAGGTGCAGAGGAGGACGAGGAGCTGTCGGAGGAGGAGGAGGGTAGGATGGAGGGATGGAGAGGAGGTAGAATGGAGGGAGGGGTTGGGGTGGTGAAGGGTAGAAAGAAAGAGAGAGGGAGGAACATATTGAGGGATGGGGGAAGGGTAGATTGAGAGATGGAGGGAGAGGGAGGATGGAAAGGTAAAAGCAGTGGAGGATGGAAGGGCTCCAGACGATCATGTATCATGCTAGCTAGCTGCCAGGCTGTCTCTAGGCGATCATGTATCATGCTAGCTAGCTGCCAGACTGTCTCCAGGCGATCGTGTATCATGCTAGCTAGCTGCCAGGGTGTCTGGCTGGTAAGGGATCAGCCTCCAGTGGCACAGTAATAAGCCTCATAATGAAACCCCTCGCCTGGAACGGACACAGCTTTTCTGTAACATTCAACCAAGCGTGATATTAACGCCATATAAAAGTAATTTAACATGCAGGATATACATAAATCTAATGTCACAATATGAACAATTGGCTATAAGATATTTTTAATCACATGTAAAGAAATTATAAAGTGACCTATAAGGTCAAAGTTGAAGGTCAAATTGGGGTCAAGCGAAGCATCATGCATACCAAGTTGTTTTGCTTGCCCTCAGATATCCTGAAGTTAAAACAATTCGAATTAATGTAAAATGACACAGTCATAACATTAAACAGTGTATCAAAGTCCTTTTCTCTCAGTAAGATCATTTAACAGATTCTAACCGTTTTAAACAGTGTATCAATGTAATTTTCTCCCAGTAACATAATTGAACACAGTTCTAACAGAGTTTTATTAAACAGTGTATCAATGTCATTTTCTCTCAGTAAGATAATGTAACAGACAGTTCTAACAGAGTTTTAAATAGTGTATCAATGTCCCTTTCTTTCAGTAAGATAATTTAACAGAGTTCTAACATAGTATTAAACAGTGTATCAATGTCCTTTTCTTTCAGTAAGCTAATTTAACAGAGTTCTACCAGAGTTTTAAACAGTGTATCAATGTCCTTTTCTTTCAGTAAGCTAATTTAACAGAGTTCTACCAGAGTTTTAAACAGTGTATCAATGTCATTTTCTTTCAGTAAGATAATATAACACAGTTCTAACAGAGTTTTAAACAGTGTATCAATGTCCTTTTCTTTCAGTAAGATAATTTAACACAGTTCTAACAGAGTTTTAAACAGTGTATCAATGTCCTTTTCTTTCCAGATGATGATGATTCCAAGAGTCACGATAAGTTTCTGGGTGAGAGGTTACACTTTTAAAGGGACACTCCACCCATTTTAAGAAGATTCATCTGAATTGTCCCAAACTGAGTCATTTCAGTCCCACCTTCATTTAGATGTAGATGTATATTGCAAGGATACATTATTAGCATTTGTTAGCAATGAAACTCCATATTAACACCATATAAAAGTAATTTAACATACAGGATATACCGAAAATCTAATGTCACAATATGAACCATTGACTATAAGACATTTTAATCACATGTAAAGAAATGATAAAATTACCTTAAGGTCATAGTTGAAGGTCAAATGAGGGTAAAGCGAAGGGCCATGCATTCCAAGTTTTGTTTTGTTTGCCCTCAGATATGCTTTACTTCTTAAAATTAAATGTTCTGTTGTATTACATTTTATGAAGTTAAAACAATTCTAATTAATGTAAAATGACAGAGACAGTCATCACAGTCTTTAACAGTGTATCAATGTCCTTTTCTCTCAGTAAGATAATTTAACAGACAGTTCTAACCGTTTTAAACTGTGTATCAATGTCATTTTCTCTCAGTAAGATCATTTAACACAGTTCTAACAGTTTTAAACAGTGTGTCAATGTAATTTCCTCTCAGTAAGATAATGTAACAGACCGTTCTAACAGATTCTTAAACAGTGTATCAATGTTATTTTTTCTCAGTAAGATAATATAACACAGTTCTAACAGAGTTTTAAACAGTGTATCAAATTTCCTTTTCTTTCCAGATGATGATGATTCCAAGAGTCACGATAAGTTTCTGGGTGAGAGGTTGATCACTTTTAAAGGGACACTCCACCCATTTTAAGAAGATTCATCTGAATTGTCCCAAACTAAGAGTAATTTCAGTCCAACCATCATTTAGATGTAGATATTGCAAGATGAGTGGTTCTCGAGACAGCCGGGGGCCAAGCAGCCGGCCACTTCCGAACGGGCACTGCACTATCTAACTAAAAGGGAAGGAATATGTCCTCCAGAACCGTTAATCCGACCGACTTCACACTTGGCGGGTATATTGCTGAGGACCCAAGAATGTGCAGTGTGTCCAGTGTGAAGTTGATTGGATGAGAGGTTCTCAAGAAATCTGCAAGCAGCCATACCGGGGGTCAAGTAATCAGCCCGTTCCGAACAGGCAATGTTGTAAACAGTTGTGATTTTTTTTTATTTTTTAAATTTTTTTAATTGTTTGGGTCTCCATTGTCAGGCATTGCCAACATTGGGTCCCCATTTCAACTAGCATTGCGGAAAAATATATTTCGATTTCTACTTAAAATATATATTTTTTTAATTATAATAAAAATACAATTAATTTTTCTTTTTTAAAGAATAACGTTTTAGTTTTTTGTTAGTGCTTTTTGGATGGACTGACATGACAGTTAAGGACTAAACAGATGCGGCTTCTTAAAATGGGTGAAGTGTCCCTTTAACATTAACCTTATTATTGTAAATACATCTAAACATAAACCAAGTAGTATCATTATGTAAAATTTCATTGCACAAACTTGTAAATATCTGTAACTGTTGTATTCTATAATGGTTGACTTAATGCTTTTCCTAACCTCTAAGTTTAAAATATAAAGCGCTAACATTTACAGTGGTAAAACTAGAACTAGAATGACCTTGTTAATGTCACACTACTGTCTTTGCTGAAAATCTAGAGATAACATTCAATAAGCTAAGGGTGAGTGCACCTGTGTGCATCTGAGACTAGTTTCCGTTCCAGCATGGCTTGGTAATAGCTTTCCCCTGGCTGAATAAAAGACTTTATTGAGAAAGATGTAATAATAGTGTCCCTCTCCCCCTCCCTCCTCTCTTCCCTCACTCTCCTGTCCTCTCTTCCACCTTTCCCCTGTTCTCTTTCCTCATGTTTCCTCCCCCTCTCTCTTCCCTCTCTCCTCTCCTCCCTCTCTCAGCTCCAGGAATTGGATCAGACGATGCCACTACAGTGTCCAGGGGTCTGAGTAAGTAGTGTTCAGCCCTGGGCCTGGTTTCATATTAAAACTGTCTGGGTCTTAGTTTCAGGTTCAGCAGCAAAGAGGAATTATCTTATTAAGTAGTAGGTTTCACCCAAAGATTAGCCTCCTCATCCTCAGAGCAGGAGCCCTGGGTTTAAAATGTGCCTGATTATCATAGTTCACAAAGTAGGGGGCCAGCTTCTCTACAGCATATTAGCACTAAGATGAACTGCTTTATGTCATTAGCATTACCATGGAGAAAGATAGTCTGCTTCTCAGTCCCACTGGTTCTCATAGTAGTGGTCTCAGTCATAACATTAGTCTGGTTCTAGGTAGTAGGGCCTGGCTCCCAAAAGCACACAAACTGAGATTATGTTCCCTTTACTTTCCATTAGAACTAAAATAATGTTTTTTCAGTAGCTCCTGATAAAATAGAAATAGAAAAAAATGGAAGCTTATTATTATGTTTTTAGAAGCCAATGTAACACCCTTGAACCTGGGTCTCCCTGTATGAGAGGCGGAACATACACTGATCAGCCAAATGGCAAGGCCTCTGTGGCTACAAGAAATACCAGGTTTACTGGGCATCAAGAACCTCCATAGATATTAGTCTTACTAGGTTTCAGGACTGACCAAGGGAGATACAGTATACGGTTTACTAGGTTTCAGGACTGGCCAAGGGAGGTACAGTATAAGTCTTACTAGGCTGCATGACTGGCTAAGAGAGACACAGTATACGGTTTACTAGGTTTCAGGACTGGCCAAGGGAGGTACAGTATAAGGCTTACTAGGATTCAGGACTGGCCAAGATAAATATTAGTCTTACTAGGCTTCATGGCTGGTAAAGAGAGATGTAAGGCTTACAAGGCATCATGACTGGCCAGGAGACATTTAAGGCGTTTTAGGCTTCAGGCAAAGATACTCTTTGATCAAGGTCCAGACTCCTGAGTGCAGTGTGGGCCTCTTAATGCTAGCTGCTGAACGTTAGTCTGTTAGTGCCTGATGCTAATCTCACAAAGCCTCCCTGAGTCATAGGATCAACTATCAAACCTGATCCGGGATCTGCTCTGCTTTATAAGTCAGAATGAGTGAGGTATGTGTTTCACTGATCCTGAGTTCATTGTGAATATACTGTAGCACAGCAGTCTGTTAATCTACATGACATTTGTTGAAATTTAGCAA
The DNA here is from genome assembly GCF_963971535.1 of Notolepis coatsorum. Taxonomy (NCBI): domain Eukaryota; kingdom Metazoa; phylum Chordata; class Actinopteri; order Aulopiformes; family Paralepididae; genus Notolepis; species Notolepis coatsorum. The sequence goes on from NC_140168.1 coordinate 72,596,288, forward strand.
GGGAGTCGTGGGAATGTAACACATTTCAACTGAAAACCTATTGGTAATAAAATTTAGAGAGGTACAGATGTAGTGGTATAAATACACATGTAGAGAGGTACAGATGTAGTGGTATAAATACACTTGTAGAGAGGTACAGATATCGTGGTATAAATACACATGTAGAGAGGTACAGATATCGTGGTATAAATACACATGTAGAGAGTACAGATATAGTGGTATAAATACACATGTAGAGAGGTACAGATGTAGTGGTATATACACACGTAGAGAGTACAGATATAGTGGTATAAATACACACGTAGAGAGGTACAGATATAGTGGTATAAATACACACATAGAGGAGTACAGATGTAGTCGTATAAATACACACGTAGAGAGTACAGATATAGTGGTATAAATACACATGTAGAGAGTACAGATATAGTGGTATAAATACACACGTAGAGAGTACAGATATAGTGGTATAAATACACACATAGAGAGGTACAGATGTAGTCATATAAATACACACGTAGAGAGTACAGATATAGTGGTATAAATACACACGTAGAGAGTACAGATATAGTGGTATAAATACACACGTAGAGAGGTACAGATATAGTGGTATAAATACACACGTAGAGAGTACAGATATAGTGGTATAAATACACACGTAGAGAGTACAGATATAGTGGTATAAATACACACGTAGAGAGTACAGATATAGTGGTATAAATACACACGTAGAGAGGTACAGATATAGTGGTATAAATACACACGTAGAGGAGTAAAGATAGTGGTACACACACATGTAGAGGTGTACAGATATAGTCATATAAATACACATGTAGAGGGGTATATTAATGGCAAGTATTTCATACAACTTGCCAATAATGTTTCTCTAGCAGTTAAAGGATTAATTAGTATACTGGCAGTTCAAGTGTTAATTATTATACAGTCATTTTTATCTGGCATGTATATGGTTAATTATTATACTGACAGGTATAGGGTTAATAAGTACACTGACATGTTTATCTGGCAGTTAAATGGTTAATTATTATACAGACATGTGTATCTGGCATGTATAGGGTTAATTAGTATACTGACAGGTATAGGGTGAATAAGTATACTGACATGTTTCGCTGGCAGTTAAAGGGTTAATTATTATACAAGCATGTTTATCTGGCATGAATAGGGTTAATTATTATACTGACAGGTATAAGGTTAATTAGTATACTGACATGTTTCTCTGGCATGTATAGGGTTCATTATTATACTGACAGGTATAGGGTTAATTAGTATACTGACATGTTTCTCTGGCATGTATAGGGTTAATTATTATACTGACAGCCAGGTATAGGGTTAATTAGTATACTGACATGTTTCTCTGGCATGTATAGGGTTCATTATTATACTGACAGCCAGGTATAGGGTTAATTAGTATACTGACATGTTTCTCTGGCAGGTATAGGGATAATTAGTATACTGACAGGTACTGTGTATGGTTAATTATTATAATGAGATGTATATGGTTAATTAGTATACTGATATGTTTATCTGGCATGTATAGGGTTAATTAGTATACTGACATGTATAGGGTTAATTAGTATACTGACAGGTATAGGGTTAATTAGTATACTGACGTGTTTCTCTGGCAGGTATAGGGTTAATTCTTATACTGGCAGGTATATAGTTAATTAGTATACTGGCAGGTATAGGGTTCATTAGTATACTGATATGTTTATCTGGCAGGTATAGGGTTAATTCTTATACTGGCAGGTATATAGTTAATTAGTATACTGGCAGGTATAGGGTTAATTAGTATACTGAGATGTATAGGGTTAATTAGTATACTGACAGGTATAGGGTTCTGTATCGTATTGCTCTCGCTCGGCGTCACTCTCTGCACTGTCCTCACACACGTGCACGCGCACTGAATAAAGACCACAATGTACCTTTAATCCCAATATTTGTCTGACCACACCCCTATCAGCTTACCCATATAAGCAGGGGTGGGGCCACCCACTCGCCTCCTTCTCGCTTTCACCACAAGGAAATGCCTCGGTAGATCACCACTTGAAGTGATGTGATGGTAGGAGAAGAGTTGGAAAACAAGGATACGTTGACATCATATCTTTATTTTCTCTCTCACTATTTTCGAGAAAATACGGCGATATTGTCTTCGTACTGGAGTGTCTGGAAGATGATGATCATTCTAAAAATCCTCCACCGGTTTTGGTATTGGGAGTTCGCGCCGCTACATGCTTTTCCAACTGCAGTCCTTGCTGTGTGCTGGTTGCGGTAAAGACACAGCTGGGCTGTAGGACGCGCCGCTGTTGTGAGGAGCGGTGGGTTCCAGGTTTGGTGAGTTATGTTTGCTGGCAAGCTCCACTTGTCTGTTAGTGCTATGGGGGCTAGTTGACAATGTTTATGAAAACCGGCCCCAGACTAGGGTCCTTTGTTCAGCCTCCTAGGCGACAGAAGACCTTGGTCTGAAGCCCATTATAGTTTAACTAGTGGGCCACGACCATTAACACTGGTGATCCCTGTGTTTTCTGGACGAATGGATGTCTCTCTGTCACCGTGTTAGGCCCCATCTTTCATATCCAAATGAGAGTATTCCCTCACGAGGAGATATGGGCATAGATGTTCATTAGCGGAAGATCTATGTTCAAAGTCAGCTACACAGGCCAGTTGGGTATTGTGCTGGCTCCGTCGGGTGTTGGTAAAATCACCGTTGTAAAACTGTGTTGACATCTTGTTTCTCTTTTCTCTTAAAAAGTGAGGAGGGTTTCAGAACGGCGGCCTGTCTGGGTGAGTGTTATATCATTGTGTACAAGTTCAGGTGATAGCTGCTTAGCTTACGTGCTAGTGGTGGCCTACTGTTAGCCAGTCAGCTGTTAGCTGCGGCGCTAGCCTGCTGTGATCACTAGGTGGCCTACCTGGCTAGGCTAGGAAACGTTAGCTTGCTGCTGTCGCTGCTTAGCTTACGTGCTAGTGGTGGCCTACTGTTAGCCAGTCAGCTGTTAGCTGCGGCGCTAGCCTGCTGTGATCACTAGGTGGCCTACCTGGCTAGGCTAGGAAACGTTAGCTTGCTGCTATCGGCCGAGGCCCAGCGCGGGGTGGCTCCGGCCCCTCGCGCGCCGCCGCGGTTCCCAACTCCCCTCTCCCTCACGGGGAGAGGCGGGGGGGATTTGAAGCTCCCCTCTGGTCGCGTGCGCCGTTCGCTCGGCGTCTCGCGGGCAGGGGCGGTAGCGACCGACGGTTGGAGCGGCCGTTAGCTTAATGCTACTCTGTTGAACATGCTTTGATTATAACATGTTTTAAACACTCTTGACTACGACGTCATCTTTGACAGAGGATCTTCGTCGAACCTGCCCTGGGCCAGGACGGCAAGGACTGCGTCAACAAGAGGGACCGTAGCGACGGGAGGGAGCGGCGACGCTGCCCAGATCGACAACACAGGACGGCTGTGTTTACTACGGTGCCTTGAGACTGCACTTCGCTTGATCTTCGCTCCGGGTAGGCAAGGTTTGGCCAGACCTTGTACACTTCTTCTGGCTTTCCCTTCTAAATGTTTTGTAAATAACGATGTTTTCCAAAAACGAGTGTTGCTGCACTACATTTAGGATACGACGCGAGTTATGTGTGAATTGTCTTGTCACTGGTATTTAGCTTCTCCATGCAAATCGGGTTGTTGTTACAGATGTGAAAATGATCTGGTTTGTTGTGTTGAGAAACATCATGTGTGTTTATATGTACCGTGTACTCACAACTAAGGGGGTTAACTAACCTATAAAGCTATGCTTAGTGACAAATGAGTAAAGAATGATTCTCTTCTCAGCCTGTAATGACAATGAACAGTGTGTTCACATATTAACAGGTTTTCCTGTTTTAACTGGCCGTATTAAGGGTAAAGTAGGAGGATTGTGTTTCCCCCCGGTTCCCTGGGGACTTCTTCATCCTCCTTTCAGACATGTTGTTGCACTACATTGTGTCACTGTGTGGTAGGGATACGATGTAACCCTTAGCTTGATTGCTGAGGTTGTGCTAAAACAGCTGGAGAAACTTTATTTTCCTAAAAGAAAAGATTGTTTGGTCGCTTTCGTGTGTGCTTAGCAAGGCCTGTGGCCGATACTAATCGAGAATTATGTATTCTCTCATCATGAAAAACGGCGTTCCTCTGTAGAGTGTTTTTGCCATTTTTTGTAGGTGATGATGGGTTGTGTGTGTCATGTGACCTACAACTGGGTTGGACTGGCCACAGAAGCACATGTGTAAGTTTGGTACCAGGGCTCTTGGAGAGCCCTCTCTATTCTGTGTTTTTTCCTTAGTAAAAATCAGATAGCAGGTTAGCTCATGCGCTGTGTGAAGCTGTCAGACGCTTCATAGAGCTGACTATGGCTGTGTCATACTCTCTTTTTGTCATTACATCGTATCATGGGTGTGGGGTCGTAAAGGGGTGAACTGGTAACCTTTCCTCCCCCTTTTTTCTGTTGGTCAGGGGTAAACCCACCTGTCCTTCAAGGTTCCTGTCACGTTGCGGTTCGGCACGTTACAGGGTGAGGGGGGGGGGGGGAGTTTCCTGGTCCCACGGCCTGGAATATTGGGCGTGTGCACCGCAGAAATTCCCCCGCCATAGAGTACGTCACCGTGCGCGTCTCTGTTGGTAGGACTTCCGTGTGCTGTTCAGGTCCATGTGATGGATCTGTTTCGGGGGGTGGTCAGGGCTCCTCCTCACCAAGCTCCTATTCGGGCCTTCTGTGAGTTGGGACTCCTCCTTCCATGTGAGGGAGCCTCCTTCAGAGTACAGAGCCTCCTCCTCAGATTGTCAAGGTGAGTGGACCCTCAAGAAGGAGTCCTACTCTATTGTGTATGTATTCGATTCAATTCGATTATTGAGTGTGTATGGGTTCAGTGCCTCCTCCCCGGAGAGCCCTAAAACCAATTTTTTACATGGCTCAAGGTGCAATATATTCTTTTCAATCTGTACAGCTCGCGTGGGAAGTCTCTCTGGGGATTCCCGTCTCCTTCCTATGGGAGGGTGGTGGGATGTAAAAATGTGAACAATTTTTACCCCCGGCTGTGTAGACTGGGATACATACTGTTGGTGCTTCCTGCTTTTCTATTAAAAAGAGTTGGAGTTAGGAAGTGTCACACCCCTCTTGTCGTTCCCCTGAGCGCCTTGGGGATTCAATGACAGGTCTAAATAGCCTGTTCATTGATGTGGGTGTGTCCCGACGCACGTATAGTGCTAGCTCGGGGTGTTCTGTAAACAGGCGACTGACTTGGCTTGAGTTGCTAGCTTGGTTGCTTGAGGTTAAAACGGCGTTTTTATAAAGCAACTGGGATGGAGGTTTTTCCTCTTCCGGCGACCAAATCCGACGACCTGGTTTGGTTATCGACGGATTCTCGTTCATATCTGGGGGATGATGACGGAATGGATCTGAACATATGTAGAGGGGTCTCACGCCCTGGGGGTGGGCCACCGGGCGCGGTTCGCCCGAACGTCTGGGTGGCGCCTTTTTTTCATGTTTAAGATCAACACGCATATCTGCCCCTTCTCCTGGAGTAGGCTTGTCGGCGTGGTTAGGGCACGGGACTGGTTCTGGTCACGCTGGTCCGGATCAGTTGAACCCGTTGTCCGCCGGGGATGCAGATCTGCTGTTCTGGTACCCTGAGGGACTTGGGCTTTTTTCAGGGGGAAAAATGCCAGGTCGGTCCGGGTGTCACAGGGTTAAGCGCTATGGAGACCCTGGTTGGGTAAATTTTTTACTCAGCACTGTCGTAATGGCTTACAGCCATGCCAACCTGTACACGCTCGATCTCGTCAGATCTCGGCCGCTACACAGGTTGGTCCTGGTTAGTACTTGGTTGGGAGACCGCCTGGGAATACCAAGTACGGTGTGCTTGGGGCTGGTTCTCCATTCTTTTTCGCTCCTCTCTCACGCATGGCGAAGAGGGGCCTGTTGGGGTGGTCTTTTGACCTCCTCTGGTGACCCTGTGCTTCCCGTATCGCCGGGCCCGGTCCGAAGTCATGTTTCGTCGACCCGTAGGCCTGGGTTAACCCTTTTTTGAAAACTGAAACACTTGTACTGCGGTATAGCCGGTGTATACCCGCAGGTGTGTTTTGGAGTTTTTTCTTGAGGGGTTATAGGAACAACCACCGCATTGGGTAACACCAAGGTGGTTGATTCCCTGGTGTGTTGGAGCAGTGTCAACTCCCGGGTTACCCGGTTGAGGGTGCCCCTGCACGTTCATGACGTCTGCCAATCGTGTCAGCCTTCTCTGCCTCAACCCCTCTGGGTGGGTTTTTTTTAAATGGAGGCTTGGTCATGCAACAACGCCAGCATACGCCCCTTCCGCCGGGGCGGCTGTGTTCAGCTGTCCCCTCTGGCGCCTGTCTCGTCCGCAGTCTCCAGGCTAGGGTTAACAGCCTGTTGCCTGGTTTTTCCCCGGTGCGCTGCCTGCTTCCGTTGGTTAACCTTTTTTGTGTGCTTACGGCCATGCTGACTGCCTGTTCTGCAGGGTCAGTGTGCCAGGCAGTGTACTGTTAGGGGGACAGGGCCCGCTCGGCTGAGGGGCCTTTGTCCGAATACGCTGGCGATGTGGGGGGCGGGGTCACTAAGTGCCCACCTGGTGGGGTCTTGATGCTGGCATCATGGACTTCTCCGGGCCCCCGTTCCAGGGGGTCCAGTCCCTTTGGTGGGTCTGGGTCTTCCTTCGCGCTCCGCTGCTACGGCCTTGCCACGGGGTTGGGTTTGCCCTTGACCCCGTGATTCTGGGGGCAGTAACGAGGTTGTTTCCTCCGTTCGTTCCCGGGTGGCATCAAGCCACGGTCTGCTCACCCTGTGCGTTGAGTTGCTTGAGTGCCTCTTTGCACGGTCGGGTCCGTCGCCCTCCCGTGAAGCCCCCAATAGGGGGGGTGCCCTCCATTAGGGTGGGTCGGGGGGGCTCGGCCCTCCCTGTTCTGATGGTTGTGGGGGGCTTTCAGCGGGGTGTATTTGTCGGCCGATGGCTCTCGCTCGGCCTCCCTTGTGCAGAGAGTGACGCCGAGCGAGAGCTATACGATACAGAACGTTAGGTTATGACTATAACCAAGTTCTGTTAGTATAGCGACGCTCGGCGTCCGACGCCGCTGCAGCCCTTGATCTCGCCTTGTGGTGAAAGCTTGGGAAGGAGGCGAGTGGGTGGCCCCACCCCTGCTTATATGGGTAATCTGATAGGGGTGTGGTCAGACAAATATTGGGATTAAAGGTACATTGTGGTCTTTATTCAGTGCGCGTGCACGTGTGCGAGGACAGTGCAGAGAGTGACGCCGAGCGTCGCTATACTAACAGAACTTGGTTATAGTCATAACCTAACGTTAATTAGTATACTGGTGTGTTTCTCTGGCAGGTATAGCGTTAATTTGTATACTGACAGGTATAGGCTTAATTATTATACTGACAGGTATAGGGTTAACTATTATGATACAGACAGGTCTAGGGTTAATTAGTACAGTATACTGACATGTTTCTCTGACAGGTGTCAGTGCTTTGTCTGGAGCCTGGTCCGAGGGACCAGATCCTAATGGTAAGGACTCTGCTTCTCTTATTATCACCACACTAAACATCATCACAGCTCTACGCTATAAAATAATGTATAGAGTGCCTCTAGACTGTGTCTTAGTCTGCTGAGTTTATAACCTCTGTGTACCTCTTAGTCTGCTGAGTTTATAACTTTTGTCTTAGTCTGCTGAGTTTATAACTTTTGTCTTAGTCTGCTGAGTTTATAACATTTGTCTTAGTCTGCTGAGTTTATAACATTTGTCTTAGTCTGCTGAGTTTATAACATTCGTCTTAGTCTGCTGAGTTTATAACCTCTGTTTCTTAGTCTGCTGAGTTTCTAACCTCTGTTTCTTAGTCTGCTGAGTTTCTAACCTCTGTGTATCTTAGTCTAGTGAGTATAACATTTGTCTTAGTCGTCTGAGTGTATAACATGTGTCTCTTAGTCTGCTGAGTTTATAACCTGTGTCTCTTAGTCTGTTGAGTTTATAATCTCTGTGTATCTCTTAGTTTGTTGAGTTTATAATCTCTGTGTATCTCTTAGTCTGTTGAGTTTATAACATCTGTGTTTCTTAGTCTGTTGAGTTTATAATATCTGTGTTTCTTAGTCTGTTGAGTTTATAATCTCTGTGTTTCTTAGTCTGCTGAGTTTATCTAGTCTCTTAGGCCCTGTCCATACGCACACGGGGTGTTATGTAACCGAGCCTTAATGTGCGCGGTTGCACTGTTCGTCCACACGCAACCGGGTTTTTGGAACACTGCAACCGTGGTCTTTGAAAACCGGAGTCCAGGGTGGCGTTTTGGGCGCATCCCTGTTGCATTGGTTGCGTGTGGGCATAGTAACCGAGGTTATTTCCAGTGTTTACAGCAGAGCTGTCCCAAGTATAGCTGCGGCTACCAACTAAGCTCATGTGTTGTCAAGTTATTGTTATAAGGAACCCAGTCCAAACTACAACAGTCTGCATCCCCTTAACAATTGTTTGTATTGAGCCGTATTGTATTGTTACCATTCTGTAATCTGTTAAATAACGTTTTCATCCATTTATTCTACTAGCGGTAACGTTACTGCGCTAATGTACGCTAGCCTCAATGCTAACTATTATAATGGAAAATGCCAATCACATTAGCATGTAGCTAACAACATCAGAGATCTTTTTGTGAGACTAAACTCTCCGCTCTTGGTGGTAAATTGTGTTGATGGTTTTGTTTCATCAACAAATGAGGCAGAACACACAGTGAATGTATCCTTTTTTGTTTATTGCATTTTTATTGCACTTTGTTTCTTGCTGCAAATAAAATGCTATGTTGCTAATGGTTCACGCGAGGTAATTTAAAGATGGCGGGTTTCTGTTTTGAGCAGGAAGTGTAGTGACACGTTCAACCCTTCTGATTGGTTGAAATCACCACCTACTGCTTTGGCATTGTACTACATGTACATTACATCACTCGGTGCAGAGTTTAAACCAGTCGTGTGGACAGAGGTATCTTTTTTTGAATAATTTTAAAAACCTCGGTGTCAAAAATACCCGTGATCGTGTGGACTGGGCCTTAGTCTGCTGAGTTTATAACCTCTGTTTCTTAGTCTGCTAAATTTATAAACTCTTTGTGTCTAGGTCAAACGTTCAATGGAGACGGTAGCTCACAAGTTGGGTCAGACAGTGAGTAAAAACAACTTGTGTGTCAGTTGATTTTTGTTTGAAGAATTCAAACCAATAAACGTGTTGTTTTGTTAACAACAAGTTTTGTTGTGTTTCAGTATCTGAAGGCTCGAATGGAGGAGCTGGCCGGCCCTCAATCTCTGGTTCCCATGGTAACACACTAAACACTTACAATGTTTTCACGTGTCACAATGAACCCCTACAGCCATTGTATGGCATCCATTTTGTAGGGTTGGCACGATATGCTTATCTACCGGTTCGTTACTATCGCAATACTTGAGTGCCGATTCTATATGCATTGCAATTCTTCAAGTAATCTTTTTCCCCCTCCTTTTTCCGATTTTTTCTCCCATCCCACTGTTAGTCGTTATGCCAATTCCCAACCCCCTTCCTGGTTGTTGCGCACTTTCCCCTACTGTTGGTCCGAGAGGCCGGAGACTGTCACATGCTTTCCTCCGACGCATGTGCAGCCAGCCGGCAACCAGCCTGGCCACGCAGATTCTTACTGGGAGAGTGTAACGTGTGGGAGGCCGCACTACCTCTCTCCAGATCCTACCCTCGCTGTCCACAACGCCCAGGACCCACCCACCAGCTTTCCCCACCCCCTAATACTGCCAATTGTATTAGTGTGAACGGCCAGCCAAGCTGGTGACAACGCCGGGAGCTGGATTCGAACACGCGAACCCAGCGTCTCCAGCGTTGGTGACGAACGCAATCTCCGCTACGCCACCTGACTGCCCTTCGATATTATACTTTATAATATTTACTTATTTTAACACTGGACCATGTTAAATTAGAACCTACTTCCAGAGACAAAGCATATTATGAGTCAGATTAAGTATCTTTCAGTTGATATTGAAGCCTTTGCATAGGCCTAGGCTAACTGTTATGGAGTGACAGGGGACTAGTGTGTGATGGCTGGTGATAGGATTGATGTCATATAGACATTACCTTCACTAGGAGGTACCCCAAAAAGAATATTCCAATTGTCTGATCGCGATTTCCAGTATTGGTGTCCATCGTGTCGCCAACATAATCCACCACAACACATGCATCGGGGGCATTGGACGCGTTTCAATGTCATCGACTGCGCCAGGAGTGAATTAAACGTAACACCGGGTGTGAAAAAAAGGTTTCGAAGGGTGGGCGATACTGCCACCTACCAGGATGCGGCCGGTATTGCAGCCTAGCGATCTCAGAGTGGTTCTCTATGGTAACCCAGAGGTCCGTGTGAGAGAAATTAATACAAATATTGAATAAAAGAAATAACGATGAAAACCCAACTATACTCGGGTCTGGCGCTGAACGGTTGACGAGTTAACCTGACTTTCCTCGGGTCTGGCGCTGATTGAGTTAACATTGATTAGCTTGTTATGTTGAATTTATGTACAAGACATAGCAGCTATAATAATAATAATTTCTTAAATTTATATAGCGCCTTTCCAGTGGAGGGGGCAAACTAAGGGGAAGGAGATCAGCTAACGATTAACTCATTCAGCGCCGCGGGCCTAGCCCATCTTTGTTCCTACAGCGCCACCGCTCTAAGAGATAGGAATGCATGGCGGTGTTTGCAGGGCTATATCTATATTCTATATTATAGCTATGGATACAATACTATGGCTCATTTGATCAACTATCCATCGTTCAATATGTGAAAAAATTTTTTTTTTCATGTATACGTTCGCGTGTTATACCGTGGTGAATATAAGTATAGTTTCAGAGTGATCCTGGCTAATTCCACAAAACGGCGCTATGGACCAATATGTAAATTTTGCTAAAAGTGTTGGCGTTGCTCGCCTGGACACGCTACTATTTCCAAATCAAATGTATATAATAGGTATTATGTTTCATCATGAATGGAAAGGGGGAGGGGTAGTTTTTTGATGCTTTGATCGTCACCAACGGCATACGTTCTGGAGTATGTTCAGGGCCGCCTCAGGGGGTGTGCGAGCAGTGCGGTCGCACAGGGCCTCGCGGGAAGGGGGGCCTCGCAAAAAAAAAATAAAAAAATTATTTATTATTATTTTTTGATTATTTTTTATTTTTATTTTTTGCGAGGCCCCCCTTCCCGCGAGGCCCTTTTTCATCACAGACCTAAAATCTAGTTTAGCTTATATGCTTATATATTTCACATTAGACACGTTTGTAGAATGTGTGTGACTTGTTCCTGGCTCTGCGGCTCTGCAGCAGACATACTCACTATTGGAGCTCTGGGGCTCTGCAGCAGACATACTATTGGTTTCAACGAAGGGAGGGGTTACATCATGTGTACGCCGGCGTGCGTCAGCTGCGTTTGACTATTTCGCGCGTGCAGCTTTGGAGGTTATGCTTAGTTATGCCAGCCAAGAGGAAGAGGACGGTCATTCGGCAGATGGACTGAAGATGAAAGTTGTTGCATGTTAGACAGTTCAGTCAGGCTAGCCATGTCGGCTTAGCTAAAGGCAGGGACAGCTAGTTAGCTTTAGCTACGTTATAATATCGAGTGTTAACGTGTGGTTCAGTCGGGATAGCCATGATGATGTCGGCTAGTAGCTAGCTTAGCTAAATGCTAACTAGCGTTAGCTAACCTAGAGAGAGCGCGTGCAGCATTGTTATGCCAAGATGAAGAGGACGGTCATTCGGCAGATGAACTTCGTCAACTTCACGCGGTTGTCTCCATCCTCTTGGACGTTTGGTGAGTTTTTAATGCACTCTATTCTATTCCCGCCGTGGATATATCTCTCTCTCTCTCTCGGGAGCCAAACGGGCCGGCTAGCTGTTGTAGCTAATGTTATATTGAGCCAAAGCGGGCCGGCTAGCTAACGTTATATTGAGCCAAACGGGCCGGCTAGCTGTTGTAGTAGCTAACGGTGTGTGGCCTGGTGTCAGTACCTGGCTACTCTATTTGCAGTTAGCCTATTTAGCTGATGTCGGCCATTGGCTCTTTGCTACTTTGTTTTCTCTGGTATAGACCCTCTTCTCTTTGGATTTAAATGTTGATCTTTGTCCTTTTGGATCTATGTATATTCATGTTGCCTTTGTGAAGTTATCTTTTCCTTCTGTTTTGTTCTTCCATTAAAAGTTGAATATCCTTTAGGGGCTCATCTTTGCTTATCTCTCTCATACATGCTCTCTCTCTAACACACACACACAGACATGCTCTCTCTCTCTAACACACAAACACACATGCTCTCTCTCTCTCTCTCTTTCTAACACACACAGACATGCTCTATATCTCTCTCTAACACACAAAATGACATGCTTTCTCTCTCTATATTTCTCTCTCTTTCTAACACACATATACATGCTCTCTCTCTAACACACACACACAAACAGACATGCTCTCTCTCTATCTCTCTCTTTCTAACACACACAGACATGCTCTATCTATCTCTCTCTCTTCAATTCAAATGGGCTTTATTTCACATGCTTGTATTTCTCCCAGTAGGTATGGGAGTTTTGAGTTATTGTCGATGTTTTCAAAGTCTCTTTGGGTGTTTGCAATTTGTGGGAAGTATGTCTTGGTATAGTGGGCAGGTTGTTAAGAAGTCGGTTTCCACCTCATCTTGTGTGCAGTGGGTCTGTCTTCGCTTGGGAGCCAGGTCTGCCTATGGCGGCCTTTCTCGATGGCTAGGCTGTGCTCGCTGAGTCTGTACCTAGTCAAGGATCTTTTTTGTATTGGGACAGTCACAGTCCTCAGGTATTCTGCCACTGTGTACTCTCTGTTTAGGGCCAAATAGCATTTCAATTTGCTCTGGTTTTGGGTTGTTTCTTTCCAATGTGTGTCTCTCTCTCTCTCTCTCTGGCCTTGCTCTGGTGGAGGGTCAGGGGCATTGCCGGGTCTGTGCAGCGATAACACTGTATATTGACTGTAGAACGGGAGCTCTCTCTCGCTCACTCTCTTGCTATATGTTGACTGTATCATGCCTAGCCTCGGGCAGCGCTATTATTTAAGAATATGTTGACTGTATGAACAAAAGATTTTTTTTTTTTTTTTATCTTTTAGGGGGGGGGGGCTCGCGTTTAAATCTCGCACAGGGCCTCGCATTTCTCCCAGGCGGCCCTGAGTATGTTACACATGGTCGTTGCGATTGATGTGAAATCATGGTTGGATCAAAGCAGGATTGATGTCATATAGTCCTTACCTTCACTAGGAGGTACCCCAAAAAGAATATTCCAATTGTCTGATCATGATTTCCAGTATTGGTGTCCATCGTGTCACCAACATAATCCACCACAATACATGCATCGGGGGCATTGGACACGTTTCAATGTCATCGAGTGAACCGCTAGACTCGCCTGACCAAAAAAACTGCGCCCGGAGTGAATTAAACGTAACACCGGGTGTGAAAAAAAGGTTTCAAAGGGTGGGCGATACTCAGAGTGGTTCCCTATGGTAACCCCGAGGTCCGTGTGAGATAAATACAAATATTGAATAAAAGAAATAACGATGAAAACCCAACTATACTCGGGTCTGGCGCTGAACGGTTGGCGAGTTAACCGGACTTTCCTCGGGTCTGGCGCTGATTGAGTTAACATTGATTAGCTTGTTATGTTGAATTTATGTACAAGACATAGCAGCTATAATAATAATAATTTCTTAGATTTATATAGTGCCTTTCATGAGACCCAAGGCGCTTAACTCATTCCCTGCCAACAGCGATTTTATACATGTTTGTCGGCCAATCGTTGAACGCCAACCACGTATATATACGTTATTTGATCGTTATTTCTTTTATTTGCTATTTCCGTCGCTATCGTTATCCATCCAGGGAGCCTGTGTTACCATAGGGAATGAGTCTGAGATCGCAAAAGTCCAATACCGCCGCCTGGTGGTATGCAGCCGATGTTGCACTCCCTTTGAGACTCTGTGTATGGGGCTGTGCGTCGATGAAATTCCTCCGGGCGGACTTTTCTAGTAGCCTGGACTGAGGGCTTCACCCGATCGAATTGAATAGTTTTCGGGACCCCCGATTCATTATGCTGTGGTGGGTTATGTGGTGGCCCAAATGGACATACGATCTACCAGATGGCAATCAAATAATTGGAATATTCTTTTTGGAATCTCACCAGCCACAGGTAAGAGCAATGTAACGTAAATTTCAGCTTGATTGTGCCTTGTTTTCATAGCCATCGCCCTGATCAGCGTATGCTGTTGTACTAACGAATGGCGTTATTGCCAATCAATTAATCAGAAACGACCCCCCCACCCCCCTTTCATGCATTCATGATGGAACATAATATACCGATCATATGCATTTGAATTTTTTATTGTAGCGTGTATAGGGACGAAATGCCAATGGATTAAGTATAATATGCGTCGCGGCCTATTACTAGCCTCCCAGGAATTACCCTAAACCACTCTAAAACCATACTTATATTCACCACGGTATAAAACGGGAATGTATGGATGGAAAACGTATTCCTTTTTCACATCTTGAACGATAGATACTCGATGTCAAATGGGCCATAGTATTGCATCCATAGCTATAATATATATATATAGTTATATAGCCCTGCAAACAAGGTGAGCGACTCTATTGGTTTAATGCGTGGCAGCCCATAGCCATATCCCGTTCCCAGTGTGGCAGAGAAAGAGTTAACAGTGGAGGGGGCAAACTAAGGGGAAGGAGATCAGCTAACGATTAACATTGATTAGTTTGTTATGTTGAATTTATGTACAAGACATAGCTGGTTATTTAGATATAACCCCCATTGGATATTCCTGATTATAATGGAAGCCCTGGATATAGCCAATGTGTTGGAGGAAACCAAAATAACTTGCTAACTAGGTTAGCATGCTACGTTTGTGTAACATTAGATTGTTAACTTGGTTGCTAAGGTCTCCATCTAGTTTCCAAAATATTTAGTAACTTAAACAGCTTGTACTTAGGTGTGCCCCCTAGTGTTCATACATAAATACAACACCATAAATAATACAACTTCTAATATGTCGGTTTTGGCTTCTACAGTAGTAGTAGTAGTAATAGTACTTGTACAGACTTTGGTACCTCCATGTTTATTTCAGAACTAGGCTATAAACTATCAGGATAGACTCACCAAATGGAATAAAATTATCATCAAGCAACAGATGAAATGATATCTTCTTAAATACAGGTTCCAGCTTTGATACAAGTTAAACAGGTAGTAATGCCACTCCTATTCTAATCAATGTATTTAAGAAAACACCCCTGCACATGATTGATTGATAGATAGATAGATAGATAGATAGATAGATAGATAGATAGATAGATAGATAGATAGATAGATAGATAGATAGATAGATAGATAGATAGATAGATAGATAGATAGATAGATAGATAGATAGATAGATAGATAGATAGATAGATAGATAGATAGATAGATAGATAGATAGATAGATAGATAGATAGATAGATAGATAGATAGATAGATAGATAGATAGATAGTAGTATAATTAGAATACAATATAGTTATAATAATGTTGGTTATAAGTGTCCTGTTAGCTAAACCTTCATGATGATCACATTCTTTTCACCGTAATACAGGTTCCAGCTTAGACGCAAGTCAAACAGGTGGGAATACTTACAATAAACTTACTTTACTGATATCCAGTGGTCACCTGTAATAATAATGGTATTATTATTATTATTATTATTATTATTATTATTATTATTATTATTATTATTATTATTATTATTATTATTATTATTATTATTATTGGGCCATTATAATGATGATGTTTCTGTAGGTTTATCATCATCATCATCATCATCATCATCATCATCATCATCATCATCGTCGTCGTCATTATCATCATCATCATCATCATCATTATCATCATCATCATCATCATCATCATCATCATCATCAGGTGCAGAAGGACAAGGAGGTGCAGCAGCATCCCAGCTTCAACCTCTAGGTAAAATACCATGTACCAATAAAACACAACTCACATCCTCTGCTCAGTCTGCTAGCACATACCTGGGCTCCAGATAATGACATAGTTTCCCCACATATTTGTAAGTTAGCTCATATTCATTCAAGCTTGCAACATGTAATCACATACCAAGCATGACTACAGCTGCTTGTTTGCTGTAGAATTATAGACAGATCTTTTTTATAAACATACTGTGTTCGAGCCAATCAGCAATATCCGATGAATCACATGACTGAGTTGTCCCCTACCTGCACGGGCTGCTGCGCTAAAAAGTACAACGGGGCTCTATGGAGACACCATGGCACTAGCTTTGGCATGGATTGCTTGTTTAGATCGCAAGCATGGCTAACAAATGCAAATATATTGTAGTCTGCCCTGGTGTTTTGACCAGGATTACATTCCTTTTTGCCACCTTGATGCACACTCACACTGAGTTTGACAGGGGCGAGAAACCCATCTATAGACTGGTAACATCTGAAAACAAAAAACTCAACCAATCTCTATAAAAATCCACTTTTATAACAAAATCTGTAGTTAAAACACTTGCTTCTGTTATCATCTCCTTCTGCTGAATTTACGTCAACTGCACAACCATGGAAACAATGATCTGATTCATCGCAATTAAAGTGGAACATAAAAGTCTACTGATAAAATATTTAAAAAAATCTAAACTTTTTTCATTCTTTCCAAAAGCAAAGAGGCCTAGAAGCGTGGCTCGCTGATAACAAACTATCATTACACATGGGCAAAACAGAGTCCATTCTCTTCGGTTCAAATAACAAACTCAGCAAGACCGACGGCTTCTCAGTTACAGTGGGTGACAATATTGTCCATCCTAGAGGCTAATCTTTCCTGTGACAAAATGGCATCCAATGTAATAAAAAAAGTCAACCAACGAACTCGATTCTTGTACCGGATCTCCTCTCTGGTAAACAAGAATACCCTGAAGACTCTGGCAGGAGCACTCATTCAAGGGTACTACGACTATGCTTGCACCTCATGGTACCAAAGCACCTCAAAGGCGCTAAAAACAAAATTACAAACATCTCAAAACAAACTGGTCAGACTACTGCTTGACCGTACTTCTAGAACCCACCTCACCCCTGCCCACTTTGACAACCTAGGATGGCTTAGAGTAGACTTGCAATGGGCGGGCCCCGTTCCCCGTACCTGGTTCAACTAAGTCGATCAAGATGTCATTATCCAGATTCAGTTAACCCGATGTTTGAAGCCGGGATTTTCCTGTTCCTCGAAGGTGGATTCAGTCTCGTTAACTCAAGCCAGACTTGAGACCCAGGATAAGTGCGCGTGCCCGCCTCAGCCGAGAAGGCAGCAAGTGTCGAGAGCAGAGATCCTGATTCTCTAGCGGCATTGATTGATTAATTGATTTAAAACTTTAGTAACATATTGCAGTACGGCTCAATCGCCTCGCCGACAAGTTAAATGCGTTATCTATAGGCTAATTTTAAGTCCCTCATTACCTCAATCAACCAGATTATATTTCTTTAAACTTGCCTGCTGGATTGAATAATCAAATGAGATCTTGCTAGCGAAAATAATTAGTTGAACTGTTATACAGAATAACGATACGGCTCTCTTCCCATTGATTGATGTATGGTCGATCTTTTACTTATCTCCACTGTGGTCTAACGGGTTTTTCTTTTGACTTTCACGCAGACGACCGGGGTTCGAAACCCGGTCTTTTCCTTCCTTTTGCGATGTAGGAATAATTCAATTTGGTGCACGTTGAGAGCTATATAAAGAATGACATCCTCAATGCATGTAGATTTATAATATTTTAACTTACAACTAGGCTACTTTGGCGTATAATCATTAATATTATATTCCAAAAAATTATATTGGAAACACGGGGATTCGAACACCGGTCGCTGGGTTGGCAGGATTGAGCACTACCGCTGCGCCACTGTGCCAGATGGGATAAATTCATTGTTTATACATTAATGAACAAGAGACCCGTGTTTAGAATATTCTTTATTTTGAATGAAGTTTTCTCTCTTTATCCTCATTCATTAATGTGACGTCAACGGCTCATTCAATTTCTCAAATCTGTCAAACAGCGCATCTCATCAGACATCTTAATCCCAGTTACAATTAAAATAACCACATAATGTGTACATCGCACCGAGCGAGCGCCACGGTATATATAACGTGCATTATTTAGGACAAAGTGAATTTAGTATCAGCATTTTGGGTCTATTTTACATTTCAAAAGCCCCCTCTGGAAGAATGGAGCACAAAAACGTCATTCAGAATGGTATAAAGCAGATCCTAGACTGTGGGAATAATTTCAGGAAACGCGCTGTCACTTTCTTTGCGGGGCGTGGCTGTGCTTCATCCGGCTAACTTGAACTTAAACCCTGCTTTCGACCAGGCTCAAACTTTTGGATCTGTTGTCATGGTGATTTGGACAATCCAGGTACGGGGAGCCGGAAAGTCCGGCTTAAGTCAGACTTAACCGAAAGTTATCCGGCTAACTCAGTTATCCAGGTACGGGGAACGGGGCCCGTCTACAAGATACACTACACGACCAAGGTATCCATGTACATGTCAAAATACTTCCCAAAGGTCAGTGAATACCACGATCACAACACCAGAGGGAGCTCCACAAATCATGTTAAACCCAGATTCGGCTCAAACAAGGGACTAAACACGTTTCGCAATTATGCCACATCAATGTGGAACGCCCTACCCAAAGCTGTAAAGGAATGTGAATCACTACCCACTTTCAAAACCACTCTCAAAGAACACCTATGGGAGACTGCAATTCTAAACTGGCCCCTGTAAATGGCCTAACCCAACCCCCTCCAATGTACAGTAAATTACCAAGTATGGTTTTGTCAATATTCCAATGTACAGTTTTGCTTGTACAGTTGTACAGTGTTATATCATGGTAGGTTAAAATGATACCTACTGTATCTGAACATGATATATCATAGTAGGTTAAAACTACACCTACCTGAACATGATATCTCATGGTAGGTTAAAACTATACCTATCTGAATATGATATATTATGGTAGGTTAAAACTATACCTATCTGAATATGATATATCATGGTAGGTTAAAACTATACCTACCTGAACACAATATCTCATGGTAGGTTAAAACTATACCTACTGTAACTGAGGGGTACAATTCCCTGACTGTATTGTTAGATATGATATTTAATACCACTACCTCATGTACTTTAACTTCTGGCCACCCAGTACAAGATATAAGTATGATGAACACTTTCCCACCTGATGAAACGAATCCACACAAATGTACCAAATCGAAGGTTTAATACAGCAAAAGGTGTATACAACGATCACTTAATTACATTTATGATTTGAAATATGAAATATGCACTTTTATGGCAAATGAGTATTCATAGGTAAATCAACATTGAATGTCCAATCTCTGGTTGCGCAGGGAGTAAGTATACAACCTGGAATATTTAGGAAACGATAGCGATGGTACTTAGATGGTTATAGCTGGATACACTAAGGGGGGGGGGGGTCCCGCTGGTTGTAAGACAGTAGGAGGGGGGGGTTAGAGAAGCCGCTGGCGGTATCCCATCTGGCCGACGGTGTCTTGGGAGAATCCAAAGTCTTGGACACGGTGCCCACAGAACCTCGGACCGCAGACGAATACAGCTGGACCCTCTGTGGACGGTAGCTGCCGGTCCACAACGGAGAGACGTGAGGCGACCTCACTGGTGTCGAGCGCCGTCTCACCTGGAGTCCTCTCCGGGGGGTAGTTCCAACACTCCGCAGTGTTGGCCTTTATCCATGGAATAATCAAAGCACACAAAGCATAATCCAAGCCGTGGAAGGCTCGCCGTCGTCCGGGTAGAGTAATCCAATATACAGGTCCAGTCGCTCTTGGCCCGGAGCTCCTCGGATGCAATCACCACTAGGGGTCTGACCAGCCTGGTTAAGCGTCCAGATAACGTCAGGAACGATGGGGGTACTGATAACTTTAGAACTCTAACCGAACGATGCACCATACATAAATAGACTATTATTAGCTTAATAGAATACGTCCAACTCGACGGTATAGTGCCAAACTATGACTATTCAACTATTAATCTACACGATATCTCAATGCCTATTCTGGGCCAAGTAGGCCTTACTACACCACACGTGCGTCGTGGGGAGGCTTTGCGTCTGTCACTCTGTTGGAGGGTAAAGAACTGGACTAAAAGAAAGTTCTACTTTACTTGCGCCATATATATATGCGCTATGAACAAATAGTACCATTCGTATTTCGCCCGACATATTCCTGCGCGGAACCGGGGCTTGCCACGACATGTTAGGCGGCACGATTGAACTTGGACCTAGGGGTATGGCAACCTGGCGCCAGGTTCTCGTCCAATGGTAGAATGAAACTATTATGGGCTGTTTAGTAGACTAAAGGGATATTCAATGCATATTGTACAAGGAATATACAGGGGATATCAAACGATATACGAATACAATTAAATATATATATATAAATAAATATACATATTCGGTTTAATCTGATCCTTCACAACAGCCGCCCCCTAATTAGTCCCACCTAATTAGCTAAGCAGAGACAGATTAACCGCACTGTCTACCACTCAAGGTCCGCTGTAAGGGTCAGTCAACTCACAAAGTCATGGGGTCATGGTCATCATCGATAGTATCTGGGAGTCGGGGCAGTTCTATGAGCCTCGCCACGGGACGTGTGTAAGTGCGCCCTTGGACGAGTACTTCAGCTGCTCGGACCTTGCCATCGGCACCGGTGATCACTTTGCTTACGCGGCCAGCCGGCCACATAGCTCTGGGTAGTGACTGGTCAATAATCATGACGACTGTTCCTTCTGTCAAATTGTCTCTCTCTTTTACCCACTTCTGGCGGGTCTGTAGAGACGGTAGGTAGTGAAGTAGGAAGCTGCTCCAAAACTTGTCAGCTAGTACTTGGCTGTACCTCCACATTCTTCGGCCGTTCGCTTCTTCAGGCCGGTACATTGTCTGGGGTAGCGCGGGGTCCAGCCGCCCCATCAGGAGTGTGTTGGGGGTGACTGGGTCGACATCTGCTACATCACTGGAGACGTAACCGAGGGGCTTTGAGTTCAATACTCCCTCGATCTCCGTGAGGACTGTCATTAGGACTTCCTCCGCCACAGTCTGGGCTCCAAGTACGGCGTACAGGGCTGTCTTTATAGAACGTACTTCTCGTTCCCAGGTTCCACCGAAGTGGGGTGCGTTCGGGGGATTAAACTGGAAGTCAATCTGGGCTGGAGCGAGGTGGGTCTTAAGTTCTGGGTCCATAGCTTGGAAGCTCTCTCTCAGCTCTCTTTCTCCGCCTTTGAAGTTGGTCCCGTGATCAGACAACAATGTAGACGGTTTTCCTTTCCGTGATGTGAATCTCCGGAAGGCCATAAGGAATGAGTCTGTGCTCATGGTCGGAAGGAGCTCGATATGTATCGCTCTGGTGGTCATGCATTTGAATACAATACCCCACCGCTTCTCGGTGCCTCTTCCTCTCTTTATATACAACGGGCCAAAGCAGTCCATACCTGTGGAGTGGAATGGCTTGTCGCCGATTCGGAGGCGACAGGGGGGTAAGTCAGCCATCCGTGGTATGCTGGGCTGCGCGCGCCACTTACGGCAGTCTAGACAGGTTCGCTGGAAGCGCCGTACTGCTTCTCTCCCTTGCAATATCCAATAACGACGTCTGATCTCCGCGAAGACTCTCTCTGCTCCTGCGTGGTGTACCTCCTCGTCGTATTTCTTTATGATCAGCTCTGTGACCTTGTGTCGGCTGTTCAAGACGATCGGGTACTTAATGTCATCTGGTAGATCGGGGGCTCTCCGCAGGCGACCACCCACTCTGATGAGATTATGGGCGTCACTCTCTGGTGCCAGGTGAATCAGTCTGCTGTCTGATGGGACGGGGTTTCCTCCCTGTAGACAGTCTAGCTCATCGGGGAACGAGTCTCTCTGGGCTCGTTGTAGTAGAAGAAGTTCTGCTTCTTCGTAGTCAGCTGCTGACATGTCAGTGGTGGACTGAATCTCTGGGTGGTGCCGCAGGAATGTTCTTTGCTGCGCACTCTATAGGGTAATGCAGTCATCTATGTTGGGGTCTGTGGAGGCGACAGTGCTCAGTCCACAGAACATAGGTTTCTTGTTCTCAGCCTCCTCGTTACTTGCTTCCCTCGGGGTGGGCGTAGGCCAATCTCCTTCCGGGAGCTTGAGGAATGCTGGTCCGTCACTGTAGATGTTGCGACGGGTTAGGTCATCCAGAGACATTCCCCGGGTGATGACGTCAGCTGGGTTGTGTTTGGTGTCCACATACCGCCAGCTTGCTTCTTCTGTTAACTCTTGAATCTCGGTGACTCTGACTCCCACGAAGACTTTGTATCTGCATGAATCGGACTTGATCCATGTGAGTACTGTCGTGGAATCTGACCACAAGATTGTTCTATGCACCGGGGTGGTGAGTTCACGTTGGATTAACGTGGCTAGATGCGCTCCTGCGAGGGCTACGCAGAGCTCTAGACGTGGGATAGATTGTTGCTTACGTGGGGCTATTCTTGAGCGGGCCAGGATGAAAGCAGTGTGTATCTTTCCTCCCATCTCTTGGGCACGCAAGTAGGCCACCGATCCGTAGGCTACTTCGGAGGCGTCGCTGAAGACGTGTAGCTCAATCTCGCATGTCTCTGGCCTCACTGTGGATGGGAAGTAGCTGCGGCGTATATTGACACCTGGGAGTGAGCGGAGTTCCGTCTCCCACTCTCTCCATGTTGAGGCAAGGTGTGCGGGTATTGGGTCATCCCAGCCCTGGTCCTTGTCCCATAGTGCTCGTACAATCATCTTTGCCCTGGTGGTGTAAGGTAGAATACATCCCAACGGGTCATATTGTCTGGCGAGTGTTCTGTACACACTCCGTCTGGTGGTCGGTATCGCCGCCGACCTTCCCTGCTCTGGAGCCAAGGGTTTGTGTCTATAGTGGAGCGAGTCTGTTTTGAAGCGCCAGACTAGTCCTAGTGTCATTTCTTGGGCCTCTCCTGGGATTGTCGCCATCCAGGTCTCGCTGCTGGCAGCCTTGTCCGCGGAGGAGAGGCTGCGCAATACGTGCGGGTCACTGCTGGCCCACTGCCTGAGATCAAAGCCGCCTTTGATCAGGGAGGCGCGTAACTTGATTAGGAGAGCCTCGGCTTCTTCTTGAGTCGAGACGCTTTGTAAACAGTTGTCCACGTAGAAACTGTTCTTCACACTGTGTTGGACCTCTTCATCTGCTGCTGGGTCCTCTGTGACGTGTTTCTGTAGTGCAAATGTAGCACAGCACGGGCTGCATGTGGTTCCGAAGGGGAGTACTTCCCACTGGTAGATGGATGGGTTCTCATCTCCGATCTTCTCTCTCCATAGGAACCGTAGCAGAGGCTTGTCCTCCTCTACTAGTCTCACCTGCAAGAACATCCCTTTGATATCCCCGCTTATAGCCACCTTGTCCTGGCGGAAGCGCAGTAGCACGCCTAGTAGGGAGGGGCCGAGTGTGGGGCCGGGCAAGAGCTCTTTATTCAGATTTTGGGATCCGATCTGGTAGCTGCAGTTAAACACAATGCGATCCTTGCCGTTGTGATGGACCTTGTGATGCGGCACGTACCATGATTCGGTCGTCTGATCGGCCTCTTTAATGTCAATCTTTGTTACGTGTCCCGCTGTGATTAGCTTCTCAATCTCAGCTCGGTACACACTCTCTTGAGCGGGGTTTTTGGCTAGGCGCCGCTCTGTGTTCAGTAGATAGCGCTCCGTGGCGTCTTTCTTTGCGTGAAAGGTGGGCATTCCCTCTCGCCTCAGGAGTGGAGTTGCGTATCTCATCACTCCGCCGACTGTGACTCTCTTTGTCCCCTGCTCGAGTAGGTTGATGGCGTAAATGTCTTCTTTAGAGCGAATATCTTTCTTTTCGTTCTTAAAGGGCATTGTCTCTAGGGTCCATAGCCTCTCGACATGCTGCAGGAGAGTGGTGTCTTCTTCTGTCGTTCTGGAGTGGAAGCAGCTAGTGGCTGCTGTTCGGTTGAGAGATTTAGCGAGGGGGCCTTGTAGGGTCCACCCTAGGCGGGTCTCGACTGCTGCAGGACAGCCTCGGGGGCCTGTATGGACCCGGTCAATTGGGACTATGAGTTCTGCATGGTCGGAGCCTATCAGCAGGGTCGGGGTAGCGCCGTCTATGAGCGGGATAGGTAATTGGCGCAGGTGCACATATTTATCCATCAACTTGGTGACAGGGTAGGTGTACTGCGATAGTCCTATTTCTTGGCTGTTGAAAGCATTTGTGATCTTGTACCGTCGCTCTGGCTGCCCGTTGGCTGCGATGGTGAAGGAGACATTCTCGCCCTTTATCGTCTTTAAATCTCTTCTTATTGTCCGAATCGTCATTTCGTCAATCGTCAGTTGGCGTATAGCTCATGCATGCCCTTCTCCCGTTGCGCTCCCAGCATCCCTACCAGGGACTGCACTTTGATTGACAGGTCGTCTAGTGAGCGATTGTCTGTGGCTGGGGGTAGGCGGTCAATATGCCTTATCTCCTGGATTACGTAATCCCATATACGTCCATATCTCTGATCCAGCGCTGCAAGGGCCGCTGTGTATGGGGTCGAAGAGGTAGCATAGGCTAGCGCTATATTGTGCGCTCGCGGTACTTTCAGGTGCTTCAGT
Organism: Notolepis coatsorum; assembly: GCF_963971535.1. Taxonomy (NCBI): domain Eukaryota; kingdom Metazoa; phylum Chordata; class Actinopteri; order Aulopiformes; family Paralepididae; genus Notolepis; species Notolepis coatsorum. Next base: position 72,621,059 of record NC_140168.1, read on the forward strand.
AATATTGCATACTTGTGGCGTTCATCAGCGACATCCACCATCATTGTCTCTAAGCACATCCGGAGCTCCGTGTACTGTGCTCGGCTCTCATAGGCGAAGTCTGGGAATGACGGTGTGGCATTGTATGACGCCGTGGATGGCTGATACATCGGCGAGCGTTGGGGGAGAGACCTCCTGGGCGAGTCCCCTCTTGCGCCTCGCTGTGGGCTGGTACTGGCAGGGTACCATGGCCTGCTGGTCCAGGTGCTGTTCCTCGGGGCTGGTCGTGCGTCGTGCTCACCCGTGAATAGAGTCGGGGGTCTGTAGCGCAGCGCCGCGGGGGTATAGCCTGGACTGTATGGGACCTCCTGGTCCGGTGGAGTACTGTGCTGTCGTCGGGCTTGGTTCTCCTCCTCTCCCTCTTCTTCCTCTATCAGATCTTCCAGATCCTGTAATCGTTTATTTAGCTTCTCCGCAGTGTATGCCGCTCCTTCCTTGTAGCTGGGTCTCGCTTGGACCGGTATGGGAAGGGGGTCTGCGGGGGGTCTAGACTCGGTCTGTTGGTCAAGTTCAGGGTCGCTTGCTCGTTGAGGAGACGCTGCTCTTGACTGTTGTCTCGACGAGTTCCTTGAACCCCTGGCGGAGGGAGAGGGAGTTGTCCTTTTGATCAGCTGCTCTATTAGTTGCGCTTGTAGTCTGTCGCGCTCTGCGTATCTTTGGGCACCGGCAGCGGCACGCTGGGCGTCGGCCCGGTCTCTTGCCATATTCTCTTCTGTCTGGAAGCGTCTCATCTCCAGGCGTGTGCGCTGTTCTTCGCTCCGTTGCTGTGCTTGGAGGTGTTCGCGCTCGCTAAGCATCTGCGCTTGGAGTCGGTCGCGTTCGGTAGAGGCTGTCAGGCTGACGAGGAACGCCTGTTGTAGTATCCTCTCCGCTTCGCTGGGGGAAGGCGGTTGTGGAGGTGAGCCGCTCCTGCGTGAGCCGCTCCTGGGGGTACTCGTTGGGGAGTCCTGGGGCTCTAGTTCCTCGGCGCTCTCCTCCTCTTCTTCCGTGCAGAGTTCTCTCTCTGTAGGGTTGTCTTCCTCCCGGGGCTGGTCGGGGACTACTTCTTGGGTAGTGGCGGGGGGTAAAGGCATGTCAATTCCCTCCTGGTCCCCACCGTGAGCTTGGTCAGTTACATTAGGACCTATTATGGCCTCTGTGGTCGGGGAAACCTGGTCGTTAAGGTCAGACATAATTTTACTTTCTACTTTTACCGCGTTTACCGTTTGTCGAAGGCTAGGTAGTTGACTGACAGTGTAAGCCTCTAAGTACTGAGGTGTCTGTCGTCTGCGCCGCGGGCGTTCTAGGTTAGGAGGATCGTTTCGTGGAGTGTTCATCATAGGCCATTTCGATATTAATAACACTATATTAATATTACACTAGTTACCCTCCGGCTCGAAGGACCAATTGTAACTGAGGGGTACAATTCCCTGACTGTATTGTTAGATATGATATTTAATACCACTACCTCATGTACTTTAACTTCTGGCCACCCAGTACAAGATATAAGTATGATGAACACTTTCCCACCTGATGAAACGAATCCACACAAATGTACCAAATCGAAGGTTTAATACAGCAAAAGGTGTATACAACGATCACTTAATTACATTTATGATTTGAAATATGAAATATGCACTTTTATGGCAAATGAGTATTCGTAGGTAAATCAACATTGAATGTCCAATCTCTGGTTGCGCAGGGAGTAAGTATACAACCTGGAATATTTAGGAAACGATAGCGATGGTACTTAGATGATTATAGCTGGATACACTAAGGGGGGGGGGGGTCCCGCTGGTTGTAAGACAGTAGGAGGGGGGGGTTAGAGAAGCCGCTGGCGGTATCCCATCTGGCCGACGGTGTCTTGGGAGAATCCAAAGTCTTGGACACGGTGCCCACAGAACCTCGGACCACAGACGAATACAGCTGGACCCTCTGTGGACGGTAGCTGCCGGTCCACAACGGAGAGACGTGAGGCGACCTCACTGGTGTCGAGCGCCGTCTCACCTGGAGTCCTCTCCGGGGGGTAGTTCCAACACTCCGCAGTGTTGGCCTTTATCCATGGAATAATCAAAGCACACAAAGCATAATCCAAGCCGTGGAAGGCTCGCCGTCGTCCGGGTAGAGTAATCCAATATACAGGTCCAGTCGCTCTTGGCCCGGAGCTCCTCGGATGCAATCACCACTAGGGGTCTGACCAGCCTGGTTAAGCGTCCAGATAACGTCAGGAACGATGGGGGTACTGATAACTTTAGAACTCTAACCGAACGATGCACCATACATAAATAGACTATTATTAGCTTAATAGAATACGTCCAACTCGACGGTATAGTGCCAAACTATGACTATTCAACTATTAATCTACACGATATCTCAATGCCTATTCTGGGCCAAGTAGGCCTTACTACACCACACGTGCGTCGTGGGGAGGCTTTGCGTCTGTCACTCTGTTGGAGGGTAAAGAACTGGACTAAAAGAAAGTTCTACTTTACTTGCGCCATATATATATGCGCTATGAACAAATAGTACCATTCGTATTTCGCCCGACATATTCCTGCGCGGAACCGGGGCTTGCCACGACATGTTAGGCGGCACGATTGAACTTGGACCTAGGGGTATGGCAACCTGGCGCCAGGTTCTCGTCCAATGGTAGAATGAAACTATTATGGGCTGTTTAGTAGACTAAAGGGATATTCAATGCATATTGTACAAGGAATATACAGGGGATATCAAACAATATACGAATACAATTAAATATATATATATAAATAAATATACATATTCGGTTTAATCTGATCCTTCACAACACCTACTGTATCTGAACATGATATATCATGGTAGGTTAAAATTATATCTACCTCAACTCTTTAGAAGTTGTTGAAGTTGGTAGTGGGTTCAAAACTGAAGGTACTGTTTGATAGTGTTGGAAGTATGTGTAAGATGTAAATAAAAAATTGAAATGATGTATATCATATGGTATTTATTTAGTATATATATATTATATATTACATATTTTAAAGAAGTGTATACTTCTTCATACTCCTTTTTTCGAACAGGGTAAACTATGATTTGTTTATGTGTTTCTCTTTTTGTTGTCTTTTTTTATGTCAAATGAACAGATATATTTTTGTTTTTATACTTGTTCAAAAATATTAATCTTTCATTCATTCATTCATTCATTCATTCAGTGTTGGTGGTTTAAATCACAACATTTTCAACTGCGTGCTGGAGAATAAATGGAATAGCTAGTCAACACGAAGCAGTGAGCGCTGTGCCTGAAGCACACTGAGCAACATGTCTGTAAAGCTACATGCTAGGAGGAGTATTGCCAACATCTATCTAGGCCGGCCGGCCCCGCCCTCTCTCTCGCTCTCTCTCTCTCGCTCTCTCTCTCTCGCGCGAGTGCACAGGGGGGGGGGGAAGACACGTGGCGGAGGAGGCAGGATGAGCAAGGGCATTGGAAGAGGGGCCGGAAGGGGAGGGATATGCAAGGTGAAAGAGAGGACCGCCACATGCGGCTAGTTAGCTTTCATTACTAGGACAATTCTGTGACGTCGATTTATGGGTTCTGGAATGTTTCCCTTTGCCTGTGTGTGTGTGTGATTAGTAGTACAGAATACACATAGTACAGAGTACACACAGTACAGAATACACAGTACAGAGTAGTACAGAGTACACAGTACAGAGTACACACAGTACAGAGTACAGAGTACACACAGTACCGAGTACATAGTACACAGAGTACTGAGTACAGAGTATACACAGTACAGAGTACACACAGTACAGATTACAAAGTACACAGAGTACAGAGTACAGAGTACACACAGTACAGAGTACAGAGTACACACAGTACAGAGTACAAAGTACACAGAGTACAGAGTACAGAGTACACAGAGTACAGAGTACAGAGTACACACCGTACAGAGTACAGAGTACACACAGTACAGAGTACAGAGTATACACAGTTCAGAGCACATAGTACAGAGTATACACAGTACAGAGTACACAGTACAGAGTAGTACAGAGTACAGAGTACACAGTACAGAGTACACACATTACAGAGTACACACAGTACAGAGTACACACAGTACCGAGTACAGAGTACACAGAGTACAGAGTACAGAGTATACACATTACAGAGTACACACAGTACAGAGTACAGAGTACAGAGTATACACAGTACAGAGTAGTACAGAGTACAGAGTATACACAGTACAGAGTAGTACAGAGTACAGAGTATACACAGTACAGAGTACACAGTACAGAGTTGTACAGAGTACAGAGTATAATAAGACCACGTCAGCATGTCAAAGAAGGCCATATTAGAAGACAGCCGCCATCTTACATAACCTAATCACAGACTGTCTTCACTGAGCCTCAACAACAAAAACCACTAATCACACACACATGGAAAGGGAGTCATTCCAGAACACATAAATCAACGTCACAGAATTGTCCCAGTAATGAAAGCCCAGGCCCAGCCATCATCTATCTATCGGCCGGCCCCGCCCTCTCTCTCGCTCTCTCTCTCTCGCTCTCTCTCTCTCGCGCGAGTGCACAGGGGGGGGAGACACGTGGCGGAGGAGGCAGGATGAGCAAGGGCATTGGAAGAGGGGCCGGAAGGGGAGGGGATATGCAAGGTGAAAGAGAGGACCGCCACATGCGGCTAGTTAGCTTTCATTACTGGGACAATTCTGTGACGTTGATTTATGTGTTCTGGCCCTTCCGGCCCCTCTTCCAATGCCCTTGCTCATCCTGCCTCCTCCGCCACGTGTCTTCCCCCCCCCCTGTGCACTCGCCCAGGCCCAGCCATCATCTATCTATCGGCCGGCCCCGCTCGCTCTCTCTCTCGCGCGCGAGTGCACAGGGGGGGGAAGACACGTGGCGGAGGAGGCAGGATGAGCAAGGGCATTGGAAGAGGGGCCGGAAGGGGAGGGATATGCAAGGTTGCAGTACCTGGGCATGAAACTCACTTTTTAGCCCTACAACCACAGTGGTTCCTGGACTCAAACTGTCTCCAGCCATTTCAAATATTTCCTAGTCATTATAGGTTTAAAGGTGCTATAGATAACGTTTTTATGTAGTGTAATCATTTAAATAAAATAATACATCCACAGAGCTTTTAGAACGGTTCGGAATAAAAGTATTGCTTTTCACCCCCAAAACATTTTGATTAATGAATTTATAATTAGAAAGATTTTTGAGGGTCGAAAATGTATGTTGTTGTTTACATGTTGCGTGCATGTATCCCCTCCCTACTTCCCCATGTGGAATGCACCTGATTGGATACATTACATGCTGGTGCTCTAGTGCGACATCTAGTGGCTGAATGTTCTATAGCACCTTTAACGATTGTTTAAGGCAAGCAGTTTTGATTGACTGCCTACTGGGAAGAGCAAGGAGCATAGGAGAGCAACCAGAGCAAGTGAAAACCTTACAAAAAAGAAATGTCACCCCGCCCCCCCCCCCCCCTCCTTCTCACAAGAGCTTGTCTTATGTCTTTTTTTTATTTTTTTTTTATTATTTTATTATTTTTTAAACACACATATAAACAAACATGACAACACACGATAAGATACACAAGCATTAATATACAGTGTATATCCAATGAAATTACCATTTATTTATACCAATGTCTTATACAGGATTTACCCCTAATACCTGTTATCTAAAAACCTACACACATATGCTCCAGCTCGAACCCCCCCCTCCCGGACCCCTCTTTGGATAGTACCTCCATTATCCCTCGCTCCTAACCAGACACTACCATTATAAGCTAGCTTTTATTCTCTCCACCACTTCTAACCACATTGACATTTTGGATTCATTGAGACCCAGAATTCTTGCTGTAGATATTTCTTGATAAATCACATCGAGATATGTAAGAAACCAAACTTTCCGGCACATTTTTTCCGGTTGAAACCAGCGTGATGCGATCAGCTTTTTAGCTACTGTGATACCCGATAAAACCAATCTCTTTAGCTGTGGATTTACTGCAAACTCAAAAACATCATTCAATAGTAATACAGAGGGGTGTACAGGTATATTCCAAGATACGAGTTTTGATAATTGTTGGGTCACATCTTTCCAGAATGTCTTAACTGGTGGGCAGTCCCAATACATGTGCATAAATGTCCCTTCGTCCCCATTTGTACATTGGGAGCATTTGGAGTCTTGTTTAAGACCCATTCTGTTCAGTCTTATAGGAGTCAAGTATGTCCTGTGAATATAGTTAAGATTGATTTGTTGATGGTCCGGGTTCCTTGATGTAAGTCGGACATTTGCCCAGGCTCCTTGCCAATCAAAGTAACTTTCCAGGTCTGGTATATCCCTCCTCCAGATAGAGTCTAGTTGGAGGGTTTCATACGAGGACGTTAGTAATTGATGATAAAAATCTGAAACAAAACCTCTCGATGTCTCTCTTTCATAGAAGAATTTGTGGTATCTGTGGTGTTCAATTGGTATGTCTAATGGAACACCGTGAGACTTCAAACATAGCCGTAACTGTATGTAAAAAAGCCATGTGGACCCTGTTTGTTAAAAACATCCCCTAATGAGTGTATGCCTTGCTCTTCCCATATAGGGAATCTTATAGGTCGTTTTTCAATTAAGAGTGCATTGTTATTGAATAAGGGAGTATGATTGTGCCATTTATGTGGGTTAGGATATTTTTTTTGTGTTTCACGCCATATCCGGATCGCATGGGTAATTATGGGGCCAAATTTCCGTTCACAGTGCTTGATTGGTAGTTTAGTGTATGCTATGTCCTTCAGTCTATGTGGGGCTACTATGTTTTCTTCTAATTTTCTCCAGGATACTAATGCTTGGTGATCAAACCATGTTGTCAATGGTCTTAATGTGTACGCCTTAAAATAGTGGAAAAAATCTGGAAATGCCATGCCACCGTCTGCTTTATTTCTCTGTGCGGTGGATCTTTTTATACGTGGTGGTTTGTTATTCCAAATAAATGTGTATGTGGAGGAGTGTAATCTTTTCCAGTAACCCTCTGGAGGGGGTAACGGTAGCATTGAACTGAAGAAGTTGATTCTAGGTAGTACATCCATCTTAACTATTGATATCCGTGCCTGTACTGAGTTTTTAAGCTTGTCTTATGTTTTATGAAGCTTTAGACTTACCACATCTTCCTCTCGTTTCCATCTGTTGTCCGCAGGAAGTTCCTCAGCAGCAGCAGTAAGCAGTGCTGATGTCATCGTCTCTGAGAGCCACGATCATCCTGCAGGTAACATGTTAGTTAATATCAACATTGGCACAATGCATAATGCATGTGTTAATATTGCACATGATAATATTAGACAATATTATAATATTAAAGGTTAGAGTCATGACTTTTTTAGAGTAGTAGCACCAGATCATCACCAACGTGGATCTCATTCTGATACGAATAAAAAACAAATTTAAATAGTCAATATATACTAACAACTGTGGACTTAGTGTGAATCAGGTATCTGTTGAGTACCTGAGGGGTATCTGTTGATATCTGAATCAAGTATATGTTGAGTACCTGAGGGGTAACTGTTGATATCTGAATCAGAACACAAAAAGACTGCACTGGTGATGTGTAACAGGGTTCCTGCATGCAGTCTTTTAAAACCACTTTGAATATAATTGAATACCTAAATTACTATGACATAACTAAGAAGTAATTCCATATAAATTGTTGGGACGATTGTTAAACGTGTCAGACAAGTTATAGTAACTTAGAAAGTAACTTCCTAAAATTCTTATTATTAAATGTAAGACTTTAAATCCCAGAGATCTTTTGTCTGTCAGTCAAAGGAGGTCGGACTCATTACAACTTTGCCAAACCAAAAGTGAAACTACCCAAGTAGGGTGGAAATGTGAACAAGTTGTTTAAGAAAAACTCTGTTGGATCCCTTTAATGCCATTTCATGCGGACTTTGAGAAGGTTACTGTGTGAATGAGTTCAGCTGTTCTCTGAATGGTATTGTAGTACAATCTACTGAACCTGAACCTGCTGAATCTGCTGAACCTACTGAACCTGCTGAACCTGCTGAACTAGAGGCTGAACCTCCAGGTAACAACTAATCTCATATAAAATAGCATCTCATTTTAGTTGATCTACCTTTTTATTTGTGAAATAGAATTCACCCAGCTTTTTGAAGTTGATATGAGCTATATAATTTAAGTATATATTAGTAAGTAGTATCAGATTGACATAAATTACTATAAATGACTAATGAATGTATTTCTGATTAAATAAAACATAATACTATTTTTCTTTTGTAAATGGGTGATTGTTGGTGTTATTGCAACCCCTTTTATTTCACAGTAAAATAATGTTTACATGATCAATTGATTCGTCACCATAGTCTAATCTCTTTATTTCAGGTTTTGATATACCTGAGATAGAATCTAATGGTAAATGTATTTGTAATTTAAGGATATACTATATTTACTATATACATGTGGGGTATATTCACTATAATATCATTCATTTATAGATGGAAAACGATCTTTTAACCCACTGTAAATATGATTAATAATAATAAATTAAATAAAATACAATACAATAAAACAGTTTATAACATTTTATATATAATATATAAAACATATATTAGAGTACTTGGCTACCAATACAACAGTGTAGTGTTATATGTTATCATTCAGTTATTGTATCAGCCAAAAAAATAGCACTTAAACAATGAAATTTAAATTAAATGATAAACGTGTGCTACCATGTGTTTGACTGAAAGGTAATGGAATAATAAACGTGGGTTACCATGTGTTTGACTGTAAGGTAATAGAATACTGTAATACACTTGTAGTACCATGTATTTGACTGTAAGGTAATAGAATAATACACTTGTGTTACCATGTGTTTGACTGTAAGGTAATAGAATAATACACATGTGTTACCATGTGTTTGACTGTAAGGTAATAGAATAATACACAATTATAGTACCATGTGTTTGACTGTAAGGTAATAGAATAATACACTTGTGTTACCATGTGTTTGACTGTAAGGTAATAGAATAATACACTTGTGTTACCATGTGTTTGACTGTAAGGTAATAGAATAATACACGTGTGTTACCATGTGTTTGACTGTGAGGTAATAGAATAATACACATGTGTTACCATGTGTTTGACTGTAAGGTAATAGAATAATACACGTGTGTTACCATGTGTTTGACTGTAAGGTAATAGAATAATACACGTGTGTTACCATGTGTTTGACTGTAAGGTAAAAGAATAATACACGTGTGTTACAATGTGTTTGACTGAGTGTAAGGTAATAGAATAATACACGTGTGTTACCATGTATTTGACTGTAAGGTAATAGAATAATACACGTGTGTTACCATGTGTTTGACTGTAAGGTAATGGTCAGAAGCTGCTGAATGGAGGACCGGACAACGGACATACAGGTGAGGAGTCAGGTAGATCAGACGGGGGAGCTGAAGAGGAGGGGGAGGAGTCAGGTAGATCAGACAGGTGAGCTGAAGAGGAGGGGTCAGGGGGGGAGGAGTCAGGTAGATCAGACAGGTGAGCTGAAGAGGAGGGGGAGGAGTCAGGTAGATCAGACAGGTGAGCTGAAGAGGAGGGGTCAGGGGGGGAGGAGTCAGGTAGATCAGACAGGTGAGCTGAAGAGGAGGGGGAGGAGTCATGTAGATCAGACAGGTGAGCTGAAGAGGAGGGGGAGGAGTCAGGTAGATCAGACAGGTGGGCTGAAGAGGAGGGGGAGGAGTCAGGTAGATCAGACAGGTGGGCTGAAGAGGAGGGGGAGGAGTCAGGTAGATCAGACAGGTGGGCTGAAGAGGAGGGGTCAGGTAGATCAGACAGGTGAGCTGAAGAGGAGGGGTCAGGTAGATCAGACAGGTGGGCTGATGAGGAGGGGTCAGGTAGATCAGACAGGTGAGCTGAAGAGGAGGGGTCAGGGGGGGAGAAGTCAGGTAGATCAGACAGGTGAGCTGAAGAGGAGGGGGAGGAGTCAGGTAGATCAGACAGATGAGCTGAAGAGGAGGGGTCAGGTAGATCAGACAGGTGGGCTGAAGAGGAGGGGGAGGAGTCAGGTAGATCAGACAGGTTGGCTGAAGAGAAGGGGGAGGAGTCAGGTAGATCAGACAGGTGGGCTGAAGAGGAGGGGGAGGAGTCAGGTAGATCAGACAGGTGGGCTGAAGAGGAGGAGTCAGGTAGATCAGACAGGTGAGCTGAAGAGGAGGGGTCAGGTAGATCAGACAGGTGGGCTGAAGAGGAGGGGTCAGGTAGATCAGACAGGTGGGCTGAAGAGGAGGAGTCAGGTAGATCAGACAGGTGAGCTGAAGAGGAGGGGTCAGGTAGATCAGACAGGTGGGCTGAAGAGGAGGGGGAGGAGTCAGGTAGATCAGACAGGTGGGCTGAAGAGGAGGGGTCAGGTAGATTAGACAGGTGAGCTGAAGAGGAGGAGTCAGGTAGATCAGACAGGTGAGCTGAAGAGGAGGGGTCAGGTAGATCAGACAGGTGGGCTGAAGAGGAGGGGTCAGGTAGATCAGACAGGTGGGCTTCCTCAATTTATTGACTGAATGAATGAAAACTTTATTTAACAGATTGCAGAATGGGTACAATACAGTACGGCTCAATACACACAATTGTTAAGGGGATGCAGACCTGAGAAAGACGTTTGTCTTGTTTACATCAGGGTCCCCCATTTTCAATTCATATAGAACGACTACGTCGTAACAAATCATTAAAAAGAAAATACCGTTAACTGGAATATGTTGTGCCTTTACACATATGTTGGATTGTGTAATTGGTTTGTCATGACAAACAAATAAAAAAATCGCGATTTACCCGCTGGCTACGCCAACACAACACACAGTGACTGCATGTAGTCACTGTGTGTTGATGTTGTAGCCACCTCCTCCGCGGCAGGAATACTAAGCTCCCCCTTAAGCTCCAGGAGAGAGGGGAGAGGCTGAAAACCTGCAGTTCTTGCCCGCCTGATGGGAGCCGAATCCCCGCATCCGATTTGTCTGATGAATACCCCCAAACATGGAGGTCCCGAATGCATGGAAGTATTGATTGCGCCGTAACAAATCATTAAAAAAAGATACCGTTAACTGGAATATGTTGTGCCTTTACACATATGTTGGATTATGTAATTGGTTTGTCATGACAAACAAATAAAATATCGCGTCGTTCTATATGAATTGAAAATGGGGGACCCTGATGTAAACAAGACAAACGTCTTTCTCAGGTCTGCATCCCCTTAACAATTGTGTGTATTGAGCCGTACTGTATTGTACCCATTCTGCAATCTGTTAAATAAAGTTTTCATTCATTCACTCATTCATTCATTCATTCATTCATTCAGTCAATACTTCCATGCGTATAAATTAAGGAAGCGAGCGAGTCCGCGGCAGCGGCAGAGCGGTGGATAGGGGGGCGGGTCACGTGGGGGTCACGGCCAATCAGAGGAACCCGTAAACCGAATTCCGTTGCGGAAGCGATACACGCGTCAGGTAGATCAGACAGGTGAGCTGAAGAGGAGGGGTCAGGTAGATCAGACAGGTGGGCTGAAGAGGAGGAGTCAGGGGGGGAGGAGTCAGGTAGATCAGACAGGTGGGCTGAAGAGGAGGGGGAGGAGTCAGGTAGATCAGACAGGTGGGCTGAAGATGAGGGGGAGGAGTCAGGTAGATCAGACAGGTGGGCTGAAGAGGAGGGGGAGGAGTCAGGTAGATCAGACAGGTAAGCTGAAGAGGAGGGGGAGGAGTCAGGTAGATCAGACAGGTGGGCTGAAGAGGAGGGGGAGGAGTCAGGTAGATCAGACAGGTGGGCTGAAGAGGAGGAGTCAGGTAGATCAGACAGGTGGGCTGAAGAGGAGGAGTCAGGTAGATCAGACAGGTGGGCTGAAGAGGAGGAGTCAGGTAGATCAGACAGGTGGGCTGAAAAGGAGGAGTCAGGTAGATCAGACAGGTGGGCTGAAGAGGAGGAGTCAGGTAGATCAGACAGGTGGGCTGAAGAGGAGGGGGAGGAGTCAGGTAGATCAGACAGGTGGGCTGATGAGGAGGGGGAGGAGTCAGGTAGATCAGACAGGTGGGCTGAAGAGGAGGGGGAGGAGTCAGGTAGATCAGACAGGTGGACTGAAGAGGAGGGGGAGGAGTCAGGTAGATCAGACAGGTGGGCTGAAGAGGAGGGGGAGGAGTCAGGTAGATCAGACAGGTGAGCTGAAGAGGAGGGGGAGGAGTCAGGTAGACCAGACAGGTGAGCTGAAGAGGAGGGGTCAGGTAGATCAGACAGGTGGGCTGAAGAGGAGGGGGAGGAGTCAGGTAGATCAGACAGGTGGGCTGAAGAGGAGGGGGAGGAGTCAGGTAGATCAGACAGGTGGGTTGAAGAGGAGGGGGAGGAGTCAGGTAGATCAGACAGGTGAGCTGAAGAGGAGGGGGAGGAGTCAGGTAGATCAGACAGGTGAGCTGAAGAGGAGGGGTCAGGTAGATCAGACAGGTGGGCTGAAGAGGAGGGGGAGGAGTCAGGTAGATCAGACAGGTGGGCTGAAGAGGAGGGGTCAGGTAGATCAGACAGGTGGGCTGAAGAGGAGGGGTCAGGTAGATCAGACAGGTGAGCTGAAGAGGAGGAGTCAGGTAGATCAGACAGGTGGGCTGAAGAGGAGGAGTCAGGTAGATCAGACAGGTGGGCTGAAGAGGAGGAGTCAGGTAGATCAGACAGGTGGGCTGAAGAGGAGGGGTCAGGTAGATCAGACAGGTGGGCTGAAGAGGAGGGGTCAGGTAGATCACAGGTGGAGAGCGGGCTGGGATTAAGAGTGGGGATTTTTTTATCTCACGATTCAGTTTGCTTTGAATTCTTGGGGCGACGATTAGATTTAAAATCAACCCCTAACTAGTGTTGCTAGCAATTGTCCAATATGACTAACTGTTTCGTTATTTTAAATTAATCTATAGACATTAATGTCAGCATATTATGGAACAGCTGATTGTTGGTTATTATTAGAATTGGGATTTTTACTAGGGATGGTGCTTAACTCAAGTGCCAAGAGAACAACAGAATAATGGTCTTGATGGACGGTAGGAGGTGAATCAGGGCAACAACAACTTCTCAGCTCCAACTAACCTTACTGTCATGCACTTGTCCTAATATACTATATATTATATAATATACCTAATATTATCGGACCCCAGGAAGACTAGTTGACGTCTTGGCGTCAGCTAATGGGGATCCTTTGCTAATAAACAAATAAACAAATACTAACCTACACTGTAGCACTCAACACTTTGATGAACATTGTTACTCAGCTGATAGAGTTGTGCCCTCCCTGATGACTTGTCGTACAGAACTTGTAAGTCGCTTTGGATAAAAGCGTCAGCTAAATGACTAAATGTAAATGTAAAGCGATGGAATTGAACAGTTTCCACTCTGCAGAGTTGCGTCTCAAGCTTACCGATATGTGTGCATGTAAGGGAGCGCCAGTGCAAAAATCCCAAGAGATAGGGCATCGCTTGTCGCTTCGCAGGTAGAAAATTCAGGAACCTTGGCTTGTCATCCTGAACGGAACACTTATAATGTCCTCTGCCACCTGTCGCAGGCTAAAAAAGGACTGTTGTTTAAAGAACTTCAGTTCATTTATCCACTACTAGGTGACATGATTGTGTCCTTTATTTGTTACAGTAATTTGTTACTGAATACAGTATTGATCAATACAGATATTTAATACTCCCTGGTGGACAGCCCACTACCAGTAGACAGGAATACAGACGAGCCAACTGAGCAGGTATATGACACTGATTCATATGCAATTCATAATAAAAAGAATTACCTCCTTGTGTTTTTCAGGAGTAGACACTGACCATCACATCATAGAAGGCACCACCCACACTGACTCCACAGGTAATGTAAAAACTAGTTTTAGGTTAGTTCTAGACTAGAGGTAATGTAAAGGTATAGATAGGTAGTTTTAGGTTAGTTATGGAGGTAATGTAAAGGTATAGGTAGGTAGTTGTAGGTTAGTTATGGAGGTAATGTAGATGTATAGGTATGTAGTGTTAGGGTAGTTATGGAGGTAATGTAAAGGTATAGGTAGGTAGTTGTAGGGTAGTTATGGAGGTAATGTAGATGTATAGGTATGTAGTGTTAGGGTAGTTATGGAGGTAATGTAAAGGTATAGGTAGGTCGTTGTAGGTTAGTTCTAGACTAGAGGTAATGTAAAGATATAGGTAGGTCGTTGTAGGTTAGTTATGGAGGTAATGTAAATGTATAGGTAGGTAGTTGTATGGTAGTTATGGAGGTAATGTAGAGGTATAGGTAGGTAGTTTTAGGGCTGTTATGGAGGTAATGTAAATGTATAGGTAGGTAGTGTTAGGGCTGTTATGGAGGTAATGTAAAGGTATAGGTAGGTAGTTGTAGGGTAGTTATGGAAGTAATGTAGGTGTATAGGTAGGTAGTTGTAAGGTAGTTATGGAGGTAATGTAGATGTATAGGTAGGTAGTGTTAGGGCTGTTATGGAGGTAATGTAAAGGTATAGGTAGGTAGTTGTAGGGTAGTTATGGAAGTAATGTAGGTGTATAGGTAGGTAGTTGTAAGGTAGTTATGGAGGTAATGTAGATGTATAGGTAGGTCATTTTAGGTTAATTCTAGACTAGAGGTAAGTAAAGGTATAGGTAGGTCATTGTAGGTTAGTTATGGAGGTAATGTAATATGTACTAGGTAGTTGTAGGGTAGTTTTGGAGGTAATGTGAAGGTATAGGTAGGTAGTTGTAGAGTAGTTATGGAGGTAATGTAGATGTATAGGTAGGTAGTTGTAATGTAGTTATGGGGATAATGTAGAGGTATAGGTAGGTAGTTGTAAGGTAGTTATGGGGATAATGTAGAGGTATAGGTAAGTAGTTGTAGAGTAGTTATGGAGGTAATGTACAGGTATAGGTAGGTAGTGTTAGGGCTGTTATGGAGGTAATGTAGAGGTATAGGTAGGTAGTTGTAAGGTAGTTATGGGGATAATGTGTAGAGGTATAGGTACTAGGTAGTGTTAGGGTAGTTATGGGGATAATGTAGAGCTATGGGGTAGTTCAGGAGGTAATGTAGAGGTGTAGTGTAGTTCAAGAGGGGTAGTTATGGAGGTAATGTAGAGGTGTAGTGTAGTTCAAGAGGGGTAGTTATGGAGGTAGAGGTGCAGGGTAGTTCAGGAGGTAATGTACAGTAGAGGTGCAGAGGGGTTATGGAGGTAATGTAGAGGTGCAGGGGGGTTATGGCGGTAATGTAGAGGTGTAGGGTAGTTCAGGGGGTAGTGTAGAGGTGTGGGGTAGTTATGGGGTACTGTAAAGGTACAGGGTAGTTCAGGAGAGGGAGCTGACAGATCATTCTGCTACTCAGGAGCCTTAGAGGTGTTTGGAGGAGGAGGAGGAGGAGGAGGTGTTTCTCACCTGGACTATACAGGTGAGTGCCCAGGTGAGGCTGATTCTGCCTGTTTCTGCCTGTTTCTGGCAGTGTTTCTGCCTCCATCTTCCTCTCCCTTCTCTCTGACTCTTTCATTCCTTCACTGCATATTCGCTGCCTACTAATATCACCTGCTCTCACACAGTGCCAGAGATCCAGCCTGTGGTCATTTGTTTTAATTGAGGACACAAAATTATCCAAGCGAAAATACAGTATTGCCTTCAAGTCTTTCCTCTCCTCACTCCATCCATCCACCCTACTGCTTGTGATACTATCTTCATGTTTTATATCTATGTATTCATCCACCCTACTGCTTGTGATACTACCTTCATGTTTTATATCAATGTACTCATCCATCCTACTGCTCGTGATACTACATTCATGTTTTATATCTATGTACTCATCCACCCTACTGCTCGTGATACTACCTTCATGTTGTCTCCAGGTATAATTGACCAGTCCAGCCATGACTTCCTCATTGGTCTTATGGGTGAGTCTCTATCTAACACCCTCATGTCATTTGGTAACAACTCCAGGTGTGGAACTGAGTACTTTTACTCAAATACTGTACTAAAGTAGAATTCTGAGGTATTTCTATTTTACTTGAGTATGTCTATTTTAGGGGACCTAATTTACTTTTACTCCATTACATTTCAAAACAAATACCCTACTTTTGACTTTGCGTCTATACATTTGAATACAGGTTACCTTCACTAAAGGGAATGGCCAATAAAACAACCTTGCTTTTCTTCTTTATTTAGCTGTTTGTATTTCCTTGATAAATAACATACAGTATAGTTACTCATTAGTTGCTTGAGTACTTCCATATACTTTATTATTATCATTATTATTTTATGTGTGGCTCCTTAAACGGTGATGAACGTTTATTTATTTTTTTTGCATGTGGGGTTAAAGTCATTCTTGCCTTTTTTTTCATAATCTTTTCACAAGTTCAGCCACACCATTACTGACATTACCATTGTCTTTTATAATTAGGGTTGGGTACCGAACTCTGTACTTTTAAGGGTACCGACCGAATTACATCGGTAGTAACGAGTACGGATTCACTTAGATCAATCGGTGCCACATTTCGGTACCCAAGACCCGCCCATTTAGAAAATAATCAGAATTCTAATGATGACCTTACATTTTAGAAGCTATGACATTCTAGCTCTTCAGCCCTGCATTCACAGCCCTATGACAACTCCTCTCGCGAGTCGCGCTGTTTCTATGTACAGTGACAACTCTGTCGAGCAACAGGTCCAATGCACTAACATGCTTTGCATTCCTGTATGCCCACGTTGCGGTAAAAATCTTAACTAATGTTAGCTGCTAACGCTAACTAAGCTAAGCTAAGCCTGGAAACGCTCACACTCCGTGACATATCAGTTTCAGTTTCGAGTTCCAACAGTTCTCTCTCTCTCTCTCTCTCTCTCTCTCTCTCTCTCTCTCTCTCTCTCTCTCTCTCTCTCTCTCTCTCTCTCTCTCTCTCTCTCTCTCTCTCTCTATCTCTGCTGTACGTTCAATTATTCTAAGTAGCCAAACGTTACACTATAAAAACGAAGTAGATAGTGATAGAGATGATAATACACATTTAACTGCATTAGCTGAAATATTCTAAAATCATTAAGTCTGCTATAAGCCATTCTCCCATTCTCCCTTTCTGTGTGTGTGTGTGTGTGTGTGTGTGTGTGTGTGTGTGTGTGTGTGTGTGTGTGTGTGTGTGTGTGTGTGTGTGTGTGTGTGTGTGTGTGTGTGTGTGTGTGTGTGTGTGTGTGTGTGTGTGTGTGTGTGTGTGTGTGTGTGTGTGTGTGTGTGTGTGTGTGTGATCGAATCCGACTTTCTGGTACGGGCGATCAGGTACAGGGTGGGGCATGAGCGGCTCTGCTTGTTGTTTAGACCTGTAGGTGAGACATATTTCACATGCAGCTGTGGTGTGGCTGATGTCTTGGTTGAGTCTTGGCCAGTACATTACTTCACGTGCTCTACCTTTACATTATTTTTCCTCACCCAAATGTCCCTCGTGCACTTTCTGCAGCATTTCCTTGCGCATGGATGCCGGGATGACAAACCTGCTTCCTTTGAAAACAATGTCATTAGCAACTGAGAGCTCTGATCTGCATGCCCAGTAATCTTGGATCTGACTCGGGCATTCATGCTTTTGCTCAGGCCACCCTTTAGTTGCTTTCCTGATCTTCTCTGTTTGCTCAGCAGACACAGGAAGTGATGTGACAATCATGTCAACATAGGCTTGTATTTCTATGCTTTTCAGTTCATTTGGACTTTCCATTTTGTTGACTGCGCATGAGAGCGTGTCAGCAGCAAACATGAATTTTCCTGGTGTATAGACCATTTTCACATCATATTTCTGCAGTCTGATTGACAGTCGCTGAATCCTCAGAGGACAATCATTGAGGGGCTTGGACATTATTGATACTAGGGGCTTGTGGTCTGTTTCCACTTCAAAAGCATTTCCGTATATGTACTGATGGAAACGTTCACATGTGCTGGCTAAAAGTTCCTTTTCTATTTGTGCATATCTAACTTCAGCACTTGTCAATGCACGAGATGCGTAGGCTATGGGCTGCCAGATCTTGGCATACATCTCTAGCAGTAGTGCACCTAGGCCGTACTGAGAAGCATCTGCCGATATCCTAGTGCTCCGTTCTGGGTCATAAAACTTGAGCACTGGCTCGTTGGTTAAGATCTCTTTCAGCATTTTGAAGCATTCCTCCTGCTCATGAGACCATTCCCACTCGTTCTTCTGCTCTAGAAGCCCTCTGAGTGGTGCTGACTGGGCAGACAACCGTATGTGACCATTCCCAGAAATCTCCTCACATCTTCTTTGCTCTGTGGACGTTCCATGTTCACTATGGCTGACGTCTTCCTTGGATCCGGCTTGACACCTTGCTCTGAAATCACATCTCCCACAAAGGTAAGGCTTTTCACTGCAAACTCACACTTGTCTCGGTTTAATTTCAGATTGGACTTGCGTGTCAGATCCAGTACTTCCCTCAGCCGTGCATCATGTTCTTCTCTTGTGGATCCCCACACGATGATGTCATCCATCATGGTCTCCACTCCCTCTGTGTGCTCATAGATCATATGGATTGTCTTGTGGTAAACTTCAGGCGCAGACAGAATACCGTAAGGTAAACGCAGAAAGCGAAACCTTCCTTCTGGTGTATTGAACGTGCATAGTTTTGAGCTTGCCTTATCCAGCTTCATCTGCCAGAAGCCTGTTGCCGCATCCAGCTTGCTAAACCATTTAGCACCGTCAAACTGTGACATGATCTCTTCCCTTGTTGGAAGCTTGAAATGCTCACGCTTTATAGCCCTGTTTAGATCCCGTGGATCGAGACATGTGCGTAGAGCTCCATTTGGCTTCTGCACAACTACTAGTGAGCTCACCCAATCTGTTGGCTCATCTATTTTCTTTATGACGCCAATCTTCTCCATGCGGGCTACTGTAGCTCTTCTTTGAGTTTGTCTCTCAGTGCAAATGGAATCTTTCTGCACGCATGCACTACAGGAGTCACTGTGTCATCCACACATATCTTGTGCTCACCAGGCAAGCATCCTAGTCCTTCAAAGACATTGCTGTACTCCTGCATGACTGCGTTGTGGTCTGTGCTAGTCTGGGAATTCACTACAAACACCCTCCTCACTAAGTCAAGCTTTTCACAGGTACTCAGACCTAGGATTGGCTGTACGCTCTTCTCTACTATGAGCACCTGTGCCCTTAACTGCTGTCCCTTGTGCTTTAGAGTCACTACACAACACCCCTTAACTGGAACAGTCTCTCCTGTATAACCAGTCACTTTTACTTTCACAGGGTGTATTTTGCTCTTAACTGTGAGGGTCCTGTAATTGTCTATGGACAACAGGTTGACCTGTGCACCAGTGTCTATCTTAAATGGAATTATGGTCTCATTCACAGTTAATGGGACTATCCATTCTGCCACCTCTGCTGTGCTAGACTGTACTACTGAGTCAACAAAAAACTACTCTGGCTCTTCTTCCACTGTGTTCACTTTCATCCCTGAAGCCTCAGCTCTGCAATACTTCGCAAAGTGGTTATCCTTCCCACACTTGTGGCAGACTTTGATTTATTGATTGAAAACTTTATTAACAGATTGCAGAATGGGTACAGTACAGTACAGCTCAATACATACAATAAGGGGATGCAGACCAGAGAAAGACTTTCGTCTTGTTTACATCAGGGTCCCCCATTTTCAATTCATCATAACATATATGACATACATGACATACAGATAGACAGTACTGCTACATCTATACATTTATGACATACCAGATTAGCAAATACAGTACTGTTTGTGATACAAAAAGAGTCCAGAAAAGAGAGTATATACATTTGTCGTAGAAACTGTACATTGGAGGAGGTTGGGTAGGTGGGGTGGGGTTGGGTGGGTGGGAGGGGGGGGGGGGGACTGTACATTGGCGGTGGTTGGGTGGGTGGGGTGGGGTTGGGAGACACTGTACAACTGTACAAGCAAAACTGTACATTGGAATATTGACAAAACCATACTTGGTCATTTACTGTACATTGGAGGGGGTTGGGTTAGGACATTTACAGGGGCCAGTTTCTAATTGCAGTCTCCCATAGGTGTTCTTTGAGAGTGGTTTTGAAAGTGGGTAGTGATTCACATTCCTTTACAGGTTTGGGTAGGGCGTTCCACATTGATGTGGCATAATTGCGAAACGTGTTTAGTCCCTTGTTTGAGCCGAATCTGGGTTTAACATGATTTGTTGAGCTCCCTCTGGTGTTGTGATCGTGGTATTCACTGACCTTTGGGAAGTATTTTGACATGTACATGGGTACCGACCAGGCCCATTGCAAGTTGCTGTACTCTGTCGTCTACTCTAAGCCATCCTAGGTTGTCAAAGTGGGCAGGGGTGAGGTGGGTTCTAGGAGTAAGGTCAAGCAGTAGTCTGACCAGTTTGTTTTGAGATGTGTCATTTTGTTTTTAGCGCCTTTGAGGTGCTTTGGTACCATGAGGTGCAAGCATAGTCGTAGTACCCTTGAATGAGTGCTCTTGCCAGAGTCTTCATGGTATTCTTGTTTACCAGAGAGGAGATCCGGTACAAGAATCGAGTTCGTTGGTTGACTTTTTTTATTACATTGGATGCCATTTTGTCACAGGAAAGATTAGCCTCTAGGATGGAACCCAGGTAGGTAATTTCATCTTTCCTTGTGACAATATTGTCACCCACTGTAACTGAGAAGCCGTCGGTCTTGCTGAGTTTGTTATTTGAACCGAAGAGAATGGACTCTGTTTTACCCAGGTGTAATGATAGTTTGTTATCAGCTAGCCAGGTGCAGATTCTGCCGAGTTCTGAGCTGAGGGTTTTTTCAACCTGTAACTTGTTCTTGTCAGAGACCAGCAGGGCTGAGTCGTCCGCGAACAAGAACAAGTTGCAGTCACAAGCTGATGACATGTCATTTGCATAAATTAGGAACAGTAGCGGTCCTAGTATGCTTCCTTGTGGAACACCACAGCTCACTGTGAGGAAGGGGGGATAGAGTACCGTTTACCTCCACCATCTGTTCTCTCCCCTCAAGGTAGGATTGCATCCAGCTCACTGATAAACTATCAAAACCAATGGCTTTTAGCTTGTCAATCAGAATGGAGTGATTGACAGTGTCGAAGGCCTTTTGTAGGTCCAGCATGACCATGCCGCAGTATTTGCCCGCGTCCACCTCTTGTTTGATGTGGTCGTTCAAATAGAGAAGGCATGTGTCAGTGGAGTGGGATGTTCTCAAGCCAGATTGGAATTCGTAGATTAGATTTCTTTCCGCTAGGTACTTTTCGACCTGTTCGTAGACAATTTTTTCCATGACTTTCGAGATGGAGGTAAGAATAGAAACAGGGCGGTAGTTGCCTGGGTCTAATTTGCTGCCCTTTTTGTGCAGAGGGGTCACTCTCGCTATTTTGAAGTCCTTGGGGATGTGTCCCTGTTTTATAGAGAGGTTTATTTAAGCATTACATCACACGCAGGAGTGGTTTGTGACCAATAAACCATGCCTAGGGGTGGTTGTTAGGCCCGAGGCGCAGCCGAGGGTCGTTAGACCCCCCTAGGCATGGTTTATTGGTCACAAATCACGACTGCACGTGGTGTAAAGCTTTTATACAACTGCCAGATTCATCCAACCTTATTTCTATACAATAAACACACATTAATCGAAGATTTATTGAAAAAACCATCCGCCAGAAAAAGTAGTTCCCACAACTCCATGTGGAAGCAGCTTGAAGTGCATCCAACCAAACTAACACATCCAACTGTGTATTATTGGAATGATTGAGAGAAGTTGCCTCATGTGGAAGCAGCTTGAAGTGCATCCAACCAACTAACACATCCAACTGTGTATTATTGGAATGATTGATTGAAAATTGTATTACCAGATGCAGAATGGGTACAATACAGTACGGCTCAATACACACAATTGTTAAGGGAATGCATAGGAAAAAAACGTTTTCTTCGCCCTATTTTTTTATTTATTTCTTTTAGCCTAAACTTAACCAGTTGGAAACCAGGGGTACAGTAATAAAATTAGCAATCAACCAATCAATCAATTCAATAGACCATGCTCACTTAAAACAGCGCTGCTTCTCTCTCAGTCTGACTCCCCCGCTGTTGCAGACAGGAGTGTGTGTGTGTGTGTGTGCGTGTGTGTGTGTGTGTGTGTGTCACAGTGTGTGTGTGCGTGTGTGTGTGTATGTGTGTGTGTGTGTGTGTGTGTGTGTGTGTGTGTGTGTGTGTATGTGTGTGTGTGTGTTTGTGGGTACGCCAGCGTCGGACAGTGAGAGAGAACGCTGCAGTCAGTAGCAAGAAGGAAGTAGAAATTTAAATCAATCAATTAATCTATCAATCAAACCGCGATTTTTCTTTTGTTCTAGATTGCCTCAAGACCCATCAATTACATCATCCAACATTGTTTAAAGGGCTAACACATTCCCCTTGACAGAATCGCTTCATATTTAGTCGTTTAGTCGCCATTAACATATCCATTTGTAAATATTATTGGCCACCTTCTTGTGATCCGGCGGAGTGATGTGATGTGGGTCGGTTGTGGGCGGGTCCTGGGCCAGCAGCGTGGATTGTTGCCAATAAAGACGTGTAAAATGACTGTTTCAGCCAATCAGAATCGAGAAATTTGCATGCCGTTGTATAATATGTGTGTGATGACTGGGGTGATGGCGGCTGCTGAGTCTCTGAGGAATTTGGAGGGGTTGTTGTCATGGCCAGTGGCCTTGTTAGGTTGGAGGGCGCTCAGTTTTTTGAGTACCTCGTCTGTTGTTACCATTTCCAGTTTGAAGTCGTCTTTGCGGACCCCTAGGTTTTTGTAGTATGCTACTATGTGTTCTACCCCATAATGCCCTGAGTGGGAGGGTAGTTTGTTTACCAGTGTTGTGGCTATGTTTGTGAAGAAAATGTTTAAGTAATTGGCTACATCCAGCTTGTCTGTGATGAGCGTGTTGTCCGTCTTTATGTTTATGTTTGAGAATCTGGTTTTAAGTTTTTTTTTGTTTTTTAAACTTTATTTTTTAGCGTTTATCGCTTTTCTGGTCAAGCATGACCGACAGTTGTAGAGTGAAACGGGAGGGAGAACAGGGGAAGACATTCGGCAAATGACGGCGGGTCCGGGAATCGAACTCGGAGTCAACCAGAACCGTGACGCAGCACGGCTCCTCCCGACGCAGAAATAGCGCCGAGATACGCGGTGAGCTACTGGAGCCCCCAGGTTTTAAGTTTTTTACTGCAGCCTAGTTAATTATTAAGTAATTTCCAAAGTTCACGTGGTTTGTTTTTGTTTTCCTCAGTTTTGTCATGGTGTTTACGTCATTTCTTAGTCTGTTTCTTTGAATTTTTTGTTCAACCACGTGGGCTTGGAGTTCACTGTTTGAGCTTTTGGAAAGCTTTGTCTGACTTTTATGAAGTTCGGAGCATTTTTTGTCTCCGGTTTTCATAGCGGTCAGTATTTCAGTGTGCATCCATGGCTCAGTGCGATTTTTTACCCTGGTGGTTCTTAGGGGTGCCATGTTGTTAAGTATTGTTGTGAATTTGGTTTTGAATCCAAGCCATGTTTCTTCAACCTGTGTACCACTGAGCTCATCTGACCAGTCCATGCTCTCCAGTTCTTGGTTAAAGGCCTCTCTAGAGTAGGTTTTGAGGTCCCTAGATGTGACTGTTTTGTGACAGCCGGCCTTTTGTTTTAGCTTTTTGCTGTGGGAGGACTGAGTTTATCCATGACGGGGAACACTACGGGTGCAGTATTTTCTTGGTCTCATTGTTGATTGGTCGAAACCCTTTCACTCACGTTAGCTTGATCACTGTCACTTTCACTCTCGTTAGACATGCTGCATGCCGGTCCTCTCGCTAGCAGTGCGCACATGTGTGCCTTTGGAATCCAGCACATTCCTTCTTGACGTCGATTCAACCCTGCGTTGCCAGTTCCATTATCTGACACCATGTTATGTTTGTTGTTTCCAGTATTCCTAACTAGGAATAAACAGGCTAGAGTTTCTTTACTGGCTTTTATTCACACGTTGCGCATCCGTACATCAAGGCACTCTCCTACTACTCCAGTCCTCGGTCTGGGTACCACAACAACAGGGCAGAACCAATATTATGTATTATAATAACAACACAATGGCTGCGTTACCGTTGTCTTTTATAATGTCTGTGTTTACAGTCTGAAGGCTGCGTTACCATTGTCTTTTATAATGTCTGTATTTACAGTCTGAAGGCTGTATTACCATTGTCTTTATAATGTGTTTACAGTCTGACGCCTGCGTTACCGTTGTCTTTTCTAATGTCTGTGTTTACAGTCTGACGCCTGCGTTACCGTTGTCTTTTATAATTGTGTTTACAGTCTGAAGGCTGCGTTACCGTTGTCTTTTATAATTGTGTTTACAGTCTGATGGCTGCGTTACCGTTGTCTTTTATAATGTGTTTACAGTCTGAAGGCTGCGTTACCATTGTCTTTTATAATGTGTTTACAGTCTGAAGGCTGCGTTACCGTTGTCTTTTATAATGTGTTTACAGTCTGAAGGCTGCGTTACCGTTGTATTTTATAGTGTCTGTGTTTACAGTCTGAAGGCTGCGTTACCATTGTCTTTTATTATGTCTGTGTTTACAGTCTGAAGGCTGTGTTACCATTGTCTTTTATTATGTCTGTGTTTACAGTCTGAAGGCTGCGTTACCATTGTCTTTTATTATGTCTGTGTTTACAGTCTGAAGGCTGCGTTACCATTGTCTTTTATTATGTCTGTGTTTACAGTCTGAAGGCTGCGTTACCATTGTCTTTTATTATGTCTGTGTTTACAGTCTGAAGGCTGCGTTACCATTGTCTTTTATTATGTCTGTGTTTACAGTCTGAAGGCTGCGTTACCATTGTCTTTTATTATGTCCGTGTTTACAGTCTGAAGGCTGCGTTACCATTGTTACCACGGGGCGACAGTGGCTCGGGAGGTAGAGCAGTCGTCTGGCAATCCGGAGGTTCCCGGTTCGATTCCCGCTCCTCCCGGGCAGCGTGTCGATGTGTCCTTGAGCAAGACACTTAACCCCTAATTGCTCCCGATGAGCAGGTTGGCACCTTGCATGGTTGCTTCCGCCGTCGGTGTGTGAATGTGTGAGTGAATGTGTGAGTGAATGGGTAAAATGTGAGTAACAAATTGTAAAGCGCTTTGGATAAAAGCGCTATATAAAAAAGCAGCCATTTACCATTTACCATTGTCTTTTATTATGTCTGTGTTTACAGTCTGAAGGCTGCGTTACAGTTGTCTTTTATAATGTCTGTATTTACAGGAGGAGTGGATCCGTTCAGTCCAGATGTTCATATTGACATTGCAGGTGTGTTTTATATGTCATCATCTCTTTGTCATCAGTGAACAGGCTTTGAATACATGTAAAAATGCTTATTTTCTATTTATATGCTATTGTTTTAAGAATGGCATTGTTCATGTGTATCCCATCCGCACTGTTTGTTCCTACAGATCGCCACACAGAGGTCGTTTCTCAGCCAGATCCCACAGGTCAGTTTTCATTCAGCGATGATCATTTTCACCTATATTTCAGTTCAGTTTAGTTTTTCTACTCCACCAATTGGCTGAAGGTGTCCATAGTTATTATAGTTTAGATCTTTTCAAACTTGACTACTACTTTAAATGGGCCCAAGTGTATTTCCTGTTGCAGTGTTTGCTAATACAGTAGCTGATGGGAAATACATTTCGCAATTCCATTGAAAAATATATACAGTATATTAGCCAACAGGGTGGGATTTAACGTTTCAGGTTCAACATTGTGTGGGTCATGTGAGGAGTCCATAATGCAACGTGCGCAGTGCATTGTTCTTCAGTCAGAGGCAGCCAACTGTAATGTTGATGCCTTCTAGCCATTACCCTCCTCTCTTGGTAACAACATACCATGGCCCTAGCATCTCAATAGTTTAAGGATGATATTCAAGCCTTTCGAGGGGGGAAACATATAAATCGTGCCTCCACCGACAAAGAAAATGTTGTTAGTTGGTTGTGGGGGCGGTACGGACATTGTCAAAGACAGGAGGGTAACCACTAGAAGGTTAGAAGGCATCCACATGCATTGCATTGTTCTGCCTCTGACCGCGGAAGAACAATGCTCTGTGTACGTTGCATTGTGGACTCCTTATCTTCTCTCACCAACAACTCGAACAATTTCAAACCAGCCTTTCAAGCAAACAACTGTTGGGTGGGGAAATGGGTGTGAAAAACACCCAAGAACGAATTCTTACCAACGGAAACAGCCTTAGGTTTGCTTCCCATCTCCACCTCACCCTGCCCCATGAGCTGCCAAGGTGAACCGCATTTCAACTGAGATTGTGATTAGTGAAGAGAACTATATGGTGTTCCACCAGGAAGGTGCACTCTTAACCTCTTATGCATTGGACAAAAATGGGGCTAGTTTTGCATAACACGCCTGATGATTGCATACCCAAAGTAATTAGCTATTTATTATACTTTATACTTATAGCACATGCATGAGTCTGGTCTATTTTGAAAGGAAACATTCTGAACTTTCATCCACAAAAAGAAAGAATCACTCTGAGTACTAATGAAATAGAGTTACAGAGGTTTGAACACACTGAAGTAAACGTTTTGTTTACTCACATTTCTGTTTACTTGTTGCCAGATGCCTGTTTTTAAGTTCCAGCTGAGAGGTAGGAGCTGGAAAACATAACGGTTCCATAGTCTTATCTAGTACAGGTTCAAGGTTGATAACATAACTTGTTCCTGTTTGCGGACGACTCAGCCCTGCTGGTCTCTGACAAGAACAAGTTACAGGTTGAAAAAACCCTCAGCTCAGAACTAGGCAAAATCTGCATTATGGCTCGCTGATAACAAACTATCATTACACATGGGCAAAACAGAGTCCATTCTCTTCGGTTCAAATAACAAACTCAGCAAGACCGACGGCTTCTCAGTTACAGTGGGTGACAATATTGTCACAAGGAAAGAAGATATTACCTACCTGGGTTCCATCCTAGAGGCAAATCTTTCCTGTGACAAAATGGCATCCAATGTAATAAAAAAAGTCAACCAACGAACTCGATTCTTGTACCGGATCTCCTCACTGGTAAACAGGAATACCCTGAAGACTCTGGCAGGAGCACTCATTCAAGGGTACTACGACTATGCTTGTACCTCATGGTACCAAAGCACCTCAAAGGCGCTAAAAACAAAATTACAAACATCTCAAAACAAACTGGTCAGACTACTGCTTGACCTTACTCCTAGAACCCACCTCACCCCTGCCCACTTTGACAACCTAGGATGGCTTAGAGTAGACGACAGAGTACAGCAACTTGCAATGGGCCTGGTCTACAAGATACACTACACGACCAAGGTACCCATGTACATGTCAAAATACTTCCCAAAGGTCAGTGAATACCACGATCACAACACCAGAGGGAGCTCCACAAATCATGTTAAACCCAGATTCGGCTCAAACAAGGGACTAAACACGTTTCGCAATTATGCCACATCAATGTGGAACGCCCTACCCAAAGCTGTAAAGGAATGTGAATCATTACCCACTTTCAAAAACACTCTCAAAAAACACCTAAGGGAGACTGCAATTCGAAACTGGCCACTGTAAATGTCCGAACACAACCCCCTCCAATGTACAGTAAATTACCAAGTATGGTCTTGTCAATATTCCAATGTACAGTTTTGTTTGTACAGTTGTACAGTGTACCCCACCCACCCCACTCCTACCCAACCTCCCCCCCCCCCCCCACCCACCCAACCACCTCCAATGTACAGTCCCCCCCCCCCCCCACCTACCCAATCCAATGTACAGTTTCTACGTCAAATGTATATACTTTTTTTCTGGACTCTTTTTGTATCACAAACAGTACTGTATTTGCAAATCTGGTATGTCATAAATGTATAGATGTAGCAGTACTGTCGATCTGTATGTCATGTATGTCATATATGTTACGATGAATTGAAAATGGGGGACCCTGATGTAAACAAGACGAAAGTCTTTCTCTGGTCTGCATCCCCTTAACAATTGTATGTATTGAGCTGTACTGTACTGTACCCATTCTGCAATCTGTTAATAAAGTTTTCAATCAATCAATCAATCAACAATCCCATGGAAAATTAGTGTTTTACAAAGGTTTTTGTAATGTGTGTACCGGCGTTAATTCGGCATGATTATCCAAAATGGCCGTCCGCTGCCATTGATTCAGAGGCGCTAGTAAAAAAAAAGAACTTCCCCGGCTTCTTCTTTGTCTTTCCCGTTGCAATCAGCCCTGCTGTGGGACACCCCTGGCTACAGAATTTCATTGGCTACAGAGGTGGTCAATCATTTTCACCATCGAAGGTGACTGGTCCGTTCGGGACCCGGCCAAACCGGACGTGGTCACTTGTCCAAATGGCTTGTCAAATTACACTCGTCAGATGTTTCGTCTTGGAACTCGAGACTGGAAGCACGCAATAGGTCGAGTAGGGTGACGATCGAAAGGCAGCAAATTCAACTTTCCAACAATGTATTGGTTGTTTGGCAAAAACACAGCCCGAAGCCGGGAGACGAGGGCAAAGTGCCGCGATGTGCACACACGTGCAATGCTTAAGAGGTTAACGGCCAAGCAAATTGTTAATACAAGTGGTAAAATGTCTGTTTACCACCAGGAAGGTAGAGCCATATGAAATCCGTTATATTTATATTTTTCCATTAAATCTTTGGTAACACTTCATAATAACACTCAGTTCATAAAAGTCCACAAATAAACAAACTATTAGACATTTGTTAATGATGAATAGGCGTCACTTTAGATTAGGGCACACAATAGCATCTGCAAATGATTTATAGATGTTTTATGAATGTCTTAACAAATCATTTGTTGAACATGAACAAATAAATGGAGGTACAATATAGTAGTTTTTTCATATCCATTTACAAATGTGTTACTACACATTAAACAACATTATTTAATGATGAACAAATCAAGTACAAACAATGTTGATAATGAGTTATAAATAATGTAGAACTAATTAGTAAATGTTATACAAATATAGTTATAGATTATTTAATAATCATTTACGAATGTATATAAATGATTTGTTCATGATTAGTTCATTATCTACAAATACCTTATAAAGGTCTTATAACTGAGTGTTATTATAAAGTGTTACCAAATCTTTTCCCAAATTCTGTTTTTCCCATTTGAATAGTTCAGGATTCTGTATTTAGCTTTTTACGCAAATCTTACCATCAGAAAGTGTCTAATAAGTGGGAATGAATAATGTCCACAATCTAATGAGATATAACAGTCCATTTAATGTTTTTAAGTGCTGCAACTCAGAAATACAGTTCAATTTTAAAGTGCTTATAAGCTTCTTCTCATTGCTTCAATTAAAGAAGAAATAACTAAACAAAACATTCCCTTCTGAGTTTTTAACACATTTTAAGTAGAGCTGTTAAAATTAATGCTTTAACTTGAGATTAATTTAAATTAATTAAAGCATTAAAATAAATTAATCTAGATTAATCTATGGAGTGAAAAACCGTCAACGTTCTGAACTTTCAGCAGTATATTTGCTTGTTCTTTTTTTGCATTGACTCATGCACCTTTTTGAAAATCATCTGACATGAAGATGGAACACATTTTTGTTGTTAATATGATTTATATTACTATTAAAATAGTATTTGAATCTAAATATACTTTCTTTGTGTTGATTTTACATTAATTCCATGATTTTACTCAAGTAAATATCTATTACAAACTTCGGTCTTAAATAGGAAAATGCTACTTTTAATCTAGATTAATCTAGATTAATTACAGAAAATTGTGAGATTAATTAGTTACTTTTTTTTTATCTATTGACAGCACAAATTTTAAGATAACTTTTCAATCTGTGCTTCAAGTAAAAAAGAGAAATAACTTAAACAAAACACACCACTTTTTTGCACTGGATTATGACACTATGGAGCGGGTAATACCACTGATTGTTAGCTCTTGAGTCGATCCTTTTGCCTGTTTTTGATGCACACACTTGTAAGTGGCTTTGGATAAAAGCGTCTGCTAAATGACTAAACTGTAACGCTTAGTTTAGCACAATGAATGGAAGCGGACAGTGCCAGTTAGCTAGGCTAACGTGCAGCCAGATAGCTTTCTATGAATGCACATAGAGGAAACTAGTAGCTAACCGGCACTGTCCGCTTCCATTCATTGTGCTAAGCTAGACTAAGTGATCTTCGCACGTGTTTTTGCGGGTCCAGTCCACAGTATGTTGACAGAATTTGCAAAACACATTATCGCCTGAGGCATAAAAGTCATTAAGATAATGTTCTGCTCTGAATTTAAGGCTTAGTGCGGAATTCCTTTGCTTTTTTTACGACGTTAACATCGAAGCAGCCAGACGCTTGGACATTGCTGACACGCAGTGAAGCAGTGTGGAAGTGGCGTACGCATTGTAGCGCCCCCGGTCATGTTTGCTTTGCACCAAACGTTCCATCTTCTCGCGAAAACGGAATTTCAGTCCAGATTTGGGCAAATTCTGCAATATTCCACGTTTTACAGTTGATTCCATTTGTATTGGTCAATTCCGCAATTCCGTGAATGCGGATTTCATATGGCTTTACAGAAAGGTGCTCTAATGGCAGACCAAGGCGTACAAACATCCATGATACCAGAGTATATCATCTAAAGTTTATCTTCTGTCTCTAAAGTTTATCTTCTGTCTTATGTCTCTAAAGTTTATCTTCTGTCTCTAAAGTTTATCTTCTGTCTCTAAAGTTTATCTTCTGTCTCTAATGTTTATCTTCTGTCTCTAAAGTTTATCTTCTGTCTCTAAAGTTTATCTCCTGTCTCTAAAGCTTATCTTCTGTCTCTAAAGTTTATCTTCTGTTTCTAAAGTTTATATTCTGTCTTCTGTCTCTAAAGCTTATCTTCTGTCTTCTGTCTCTAAAGTTTATCTTCTGTCTCTAAAGTTTATCTTCTGTCTCTAATGTTTATCTTCTGTCTCTAACGTTTATCTTCTGTCTCTAAAGTTTATCTTCTGTCTCTAAAGCTTATCTTCTGTCTCTAAAGCTTATCTTCTGTCTCTAAAGTTTATCTTCTGTCTCTAAAGTTTATCTTCTGTCTTCTGTATCTAAAGCTTATCTTCTGTCTCTAACGTGTATCTTCTGTCTTCTGTCTCTAAAGTTTATCTTCTGTCTTCTGTCTCTAAAGCTTATCTTCTGTCTCTAAAGCTTATCTTCTGTCTTCTGTCTCTAAAGTTTATGTTCTGTCTTCTGTATCTAAAGCTTATCTTCTGTCTCTAAAGTTTATCTTCTGTCTTCTGTCTCTAAAGTTTATCTTCTGTCTCTAAAGTTTATCTTCTGTCTCTAAAGTTTATCTTCTGTCTCTAAAGTTTATCTTCTGTCTCTAAAGCGTATCTTCTGTCTCTAAAGCTTATCTTCTGCCTCTAAAGTTTATCTTCTGTCTCTAAAGTTTATCTTCTGTCTTCTGTCTCTAAAGTTTATCTTCTGTCTCTAAAGTTTATCTTCTGTCTCTAAAGTTTATCTTCTGTCTCTAAAGCTTATCTTCTGTCTCTAAAGTTTATCTTCTGTCTTCTGTCTCTAAAGCTTATCTTCTGTCTCTAAAGTTTATTTTCTGTCTTCTGTCTCTAAAGCTTATCTTCTGTCTCTAAAGTTTATCTTCTGTCTCTAATGTTTATCTTCTGTCTCTAAAGTTTATCTTCTGTCTCTAAAGTTTATCTTCTGTCTCTAAAGTTTATCTTCTGTCTCTAAAGTGTATCTTCTGTCTCTAAAGTTTATCTTCTGTCTCTAAAGCTTATCTTCTGTCTTCTGTCTCTAAAGTTTATCTTCTGTCTCTAAAGTTTATCTTCTGTCTTCTGTCTCTAAAGTTTATCTTCTGTCTTCTGTCTCTAAAGTGTATCTTCTGTCTCTAAAGTTTATCTTCTGTCTCTAACGTTTATCTTCTGTCTCTAAAGTTTATCTTCTGTCTCTAAAGTTTATCTTCTGTCTCTAAAGTTTATCTTCTGTCTCTAAAGTTTATCTTCTGTCTCTAAAGTTTATCTTCTGTCTTCTGTCTCTAAAGTTTATCTTCTGTCTCTAAAGTTTATCTTCTGTCTCTAACGTTTATATTCTGTCTCTAAAGTTTATCTTCTGTCTCTAAAGCTTATCTTCTGTCTCTAAAGCTTATCTTCTGTCTCTAAAGTTTATCTTCTGTCTCTAAAGTTTATCTTCTGTCTTCTGTATCTAAAGCTTATCTTTTGTCTCTAAAGTTTATCTTCTGTCTTCTGTCTCTAAAGTGTATCTTCTGTCTTCTGTCTCTAAAGCGTATCTTCTGTCTCTAAAGCTTATCTTCTGTCTCTAAAGTTTATCTTCTGTCTTCTGTCTCTAAAGTTTATCTTCTGTATTCTGTCTCTAAAGTTTATCTTCTGTCTCTAAAGTTTATCTTCTGTCTCTAAAGTTTATCTTCTGTCTCTAAAGTTTATCTTCTGTCTCTAAAGTTTATCTTCTGTCTTCTGTCTCTAAAGTTTATCTTCTGTCTCTAAAGTTTATCTTCTGTCTCTAAAGCTTATCTTCTGTCTCTAAAGCTTATCTTCTGTCTCTAAAGTTTATCTTCTGTCTTCTGTCTCTAAAGCTTATCTTCTGTCTCTAAAGTTTATCTTCTGTCTTCTGTCTCTAAAGCTTATCTTCTGTCTCTAAAGTTTATCTTCTGTCTCTAATGTTTATCTTCTGTCTCTAAAGTTTATCTTCTGTCTCTAAAGCTTATCTTCTGTCTCTAAAGTTTATCTTCTGTCTCTAAAGTGTATCTTCTGTCTCTAAAGTTTATCTTCTGTCTCTAAAGCTTATCTTCTGTCTTCTGTCTCTAAAGTTTATCTTCTGTCTCTAAAGTTTATCTTCTGTCTCTAAAGTTTATCTTCTGTCTCTAAAGTTTATCTTCTGTCTCTAAAGCTTATCTTCTGTCTCTAAAGTTTATCTTCTGTCTCTAAAGTTTATCTTCTGTTTTCTGTCTCTAAAGTTTATCTTCTGTCTCTAAAGTTTATCTTCTGTCTCTAAAGTTTATCTTCTGTCTCTAAAGCTTATCTTCTGTCTCTAAAGTTTATCTTCTGTCTCTAAAGTTTATCTTCTGTCTTCTGTCTCTAAAGCTTATCTTCTGTCTCTAAAGTTTATCTTCTGTCTTCTGTCTCTAAAGTTTATCTTCTGTCTTCTGTCTCTAAAGCTTATCTTCTGTCTCTAAAGCTTATCTTCTGTCTCTAAAGTTTATCTTCTGTCTTCTGTCTCTAAAGCTTATCTTCTGTCTCTAAAGTTTATTTTCTGTCTCTAAAGTTTATCTTCTGTCTCTAAAGTTTATCTTCTGTCTCTAAAGTTTATCTTCTGTCTCTAAAGTTTATCTTCTGTCTCTAAAGTTTGTCTTATGTCTCTAAAGTTTATCTTCTGTCTCTAAAGTTTATCTTCTGTCTCTAAAGTTTATCTTCTGTCTCTAAAGTTTATCTTCTGTCTCTAAAGCTTATCTTCTGTCTCTAAAGTTTATCTTCTGTCTTCTGTCTCTAAAGCTTATCTTCTGTCTCTAAAGTTTATCTTCTGTCTCTAATGTGTATCTTCTGTCTCTAAAGCTTATCTTCTGTCTCTAAAGTGTATCTTCTGTCTTCTGTCTCTAAAGCTTATCTTCTGTCTCTAAAGTTTATCTTCTGTCTCTAAAGTTTATCTTCTGTCTTCTGTCTCTAAAGCTTATCTTCTGTCTCTAAAGTTTATCTTCTGTCTCTAATGTTTATCTTCTGTCTCTAAAGTTTATCTTCTGTCTCTAAAGTTTATCTTCTGTCTCTAAAGCTTATCTTCTGTCTCTAAAGTTTATATTCTGTCTTCTGTCTCTAAAGCTTATCTTCTGTCTTCTGTCTCTAAAGTTTATCTTCTGTCTCTAAAGTTTATCTTCTGTCTCTAATGTTTATCTTCTGTCTCTAACGTTTATCTTCTGTCTCTAAAGTTTATCTTCTGTCTCTAAAGCTTATCTTCTGTCTTCTGTCTCTAAAGCTTATCTTCTGTCTCTAAAGTTTATCTTCTGTCTCTAAGGTGTATATTCTGTCTTCTGTCTCTAAAGTTTATCTTCTGTCTTATGTCTCTAAAGTTTATCTTCTGTCTCTAAAGTTTATCTTCTGTCTCTAATGTTTATCTTCTGTCTCTAAAGTTTATCTTCTGTCTCTAAAGTTTATCTTCTGTCTCTAATGTTTATCTTCTGTCTCTAAAGCTTATCTTCTGTCTCTAAAGTGTATCTTCTGTCTCTAAAGTTTATCTTCTGTCGTCTGTCTCTAAAGCTTATCTTCTGTCTCTAAAGTTTATCTTCTGTCTTCTGTCTCTAAAGTTTATCTTCTGTCTTCTGTCTCTAAAGCTTATCTTCTGTCTCTAAAGCTTATCTTCTGTCTCTAAAGTTTATCTTCTGTCTTCTGTCTCTAAAGTTTATCTTCTGTCTTCTGTCTCTAAAGTTTATCTTCTGTCTCTAAAGTTTATCTTCTGTCTCTAAAGTTTATCTTCTGTCTTCTGTCTCTAAAGTTTATCTTCTGTCTCTAAAGTTTATCTTCTGTCTCTAAAGTTTATCTTCTGTCTTCTGTCTCTAAAGCTTATCTTCTGTCTCTAAAGTTTATCTTCTGTCTCTAATGTTTATCTTCTGTCTCTAAAGTTTATCTTCTGTCTCTAAAGTTTATCTTCTGTCTCTAAAGTTTATCTTCTGTCTCTAAAGTTTATCTTCTGTCTCTAAAGTTTATCTTCTGTCTTCTGTCTCTAAAGTTTATCTTCTGTCTCTAAAGTTTATCTTCTGTCTCTAAAGTTTATCTTCTGTCTCTAAAGTTTATCTTCTGTCTTCTGTCTCTAAAGCTTATCTTCTGTCTCGGGGCGGCTACGTGGCGTAGTGGGCAAGGCGCTCGCCACGAATGCGGAGACGCTGGGCTCGCCTGTTCGAGCCCAGCGCTCCACATTGCTTTCAGTTTAGCTGGTCGTTCATACTAATACACATTGGCCGTATTAGGGGGTGGGAAACTGATGGGTGGGGATCGGGCGTTGTGCACAGCGACTCCTACAGGTCGGTTGGTGCGCCTGCGCAGTAGAATCAGGAAGTGTCGGGGGCAGCGTGAGCCTCCCACCCGTTACTCCTCGCCACTGAGAGATCGAGCTGCGCAGGTGAAAAGATGCGACTGCTGTTACCTCAAGTACCGGAGGGGACTTGTGCTATGTATGACTTAGTCCACATTGCAGCCGGCTTGTGGGAGGCAAGAAACAGCGTTCGTGACAGGGGAGGGTTGAATTGGATGATACGAAATTAGGATGGGAGAAAATATAGAAAATGGGAGAAAAAGTGGATAAAAAAAAAAAAGCTTATCTTCTGTCTCTAAAGTTTATCTTCTGTCTTCTGTCTCTAAAGTTTATCTTCTGTCTTCTGTCTCTAAAGCTTATCTTCTGTCTCTAAAGCTTATCTTCTGTCTCTAAAGTTTATCTTCTGTCTTCTGTCTCTAAAGCTTATCTTCTGTCTCTAAAGTTTATCTTCTGTCTCTAAAGTTTATCTTCTGTCTCTAAAGTTTATCTTCTGTCTCTAAAGTTTGTCTTATGTCTCTAAAGTTTATCTTCTGTCTCTAAAGTTTATCTTCTGTCTCTAAAGTTTATCTTCTGTCTCTAAAGTTTATCTTCTGTCTCTAAAGCTTATCTTCTGTCTCTAAAGTTTATCTTCTGTCTTCTGTCTCTAAAGCTTATCTTCTGTCTCTAAAGTTTATCTTCTGTCTCTAATGTTTATCTTCTGTCTCTAAAGCTTATCTTCTGTCTCTAAAGTGTATCTTCTGTCTCTAAAGCTTATCTTCTGTCTCTAAAGTTTATCTTCTGTCTCTAAAGTTTATCTTCTGTCTTCTGTCTCTAAAGCTTATCTTCTGTCTCTAAAGTTTATCTTCTGTCTCTAATGTTTATCTTCTGTCTCTAAAGTTTATCTTCTGTCTCTAAAGTTTATCTTCTGTCTCTAAAGCTTATCTTCTGTCTCTAAAGTTTATATTCTGTCTTCTGTCTCTAAAGCTTATCTTCTGTCTTCTGTCTCTAAAGTTTATCTTCTGTCTCTAAAGTTTATCTTCTGTCTCTAATGTTTATCTTCTGTCTCTAACGTTTATCTTCTGTCTCTAAAGTTTATCTTCTGTCTCTAAAGCTTATCTTCTGTCTTCTGTCTCTAAAGCGTATCTTCTGTCTCTAAAGTTTATCTTCTGTCTCTAAGGTGTATATTCTGTCTTCTGTCTCTAAAGTTTATCTTCTGTCTTATGTCTCTAAAGTTTATCTTCTGTCTCTAAAGTTTATCTTCTGTCTCTAATGTTTATCTTCTGTCTCTAAAGTTTATCTTCTGTCTCTAAAGTTTATCTTCTGTCTCTAATGTTTATCTTCTGTCTCTAAAGCTTATCTTCTGTCTCTAAAGTGTATCTTCTGTCTCTAAAGTTTATCTTCTGTCTTCTGTCTCTAAAGCTTATCTTCTGTCTCTAAAGTTTATCTTCTGTCTTCTGTCTCTAAAGTTTATCTTCTGTCTTCTGTCTCTAAAGCTTATCTTCTGTCTCTAAAGCTTATCTTCTGTCTCTAAAGTTTATCTTCTGTCTTCTGTCTCTAAAGTTTATCTTCTGTCTTCTGTCTCTAAAGTTTATCTTCTGTCTCTAAAGTTTATCTTCTGTCTCTAAAGTTTATCTT
The DNA here is from genome assembly GCF_963971535.1 of Notolepis coatsorum. Taxonomy (NCBI): domain Eukaryota; kingdom Metazoa; phylum Chordata; class Actinopteri; order Aulopiformes; family Paralepididae; genus Notolepis; species Notolepis coatsorum. Next base: position 72,657,698 of record NC_140168.1, read on the forward strand.
CTGTCTTCTGTCTCTAAAGTTTATCTTCTGTCTCTAAAGTTTATCTTCTGTCTCTAAAGTTTATCTTCTGTCTTCTGTCTCTAAAGCTTATCTTCTGTCTCTAAAGTTTATCTTCTGTCTCTAATGTTTATCTTCTGTCTCTAAAGTTTATCTTCTGTCTCTAAAGTTTATCTTCTGTCTCTAAAGTTTATCTTCTGTCTCTAAAGTTTATCTTCCGTCTTCTGTCTCTAAAGTTTATCTTCTGTCTCTAAAGTTTATCTTCTGTCTCTAAAGTTTATCTTCTGTCTCTAAAGTTTATCTTCTGTCTTCTGTCTCTAAAGCTTATCTTCTGTCTCGGGGCGGCTACGTGGCGTAGTGGGCAAGGCGCTCGCCACGAATGCGGAGACGCTGGGCTCGCCTGTTCGAGCCCAGCGCTCCACATTGCTTTCAGTTTAGCTGGTCGTTCATACTAATACACATTGGCCGTATTAGGGGGTGGGAAACTGATGGGTGGGGATCGGGCGTTGTGGACAGCGACTCCTACAGGTCGGTTGGTGCGCCTGCGCAGTAGAATCAGGAAGTGTCGGGGGCAGCGTGAGCCTCCCACCCGTTACTCCTCGCCACTGAGAGATCGAGCTGCGCAGGTGAAAAGATGCGACTGCTGTTACCTCAAGTACCGGAGGGGACTTGTGCTATGTATGACTTAGTCCACATTGCAGCCGGCTTGTGGGAGGCAAGAAACAGCGTTCGTGACAGGGGAGGGTTGAATTGGATGATACGAAATTAGGATGGGAGAAAATATAGAAAATGGGAGAAAAAGTGGATAAAAAAAAAAAAAGCTTATCTTCTGTCTCTAAAGTTTATCTTCTGTCCTCTAACTTTATCTTCTGTCTCTAACGTTTATCTTCTGTCTCTAAAGTTTATCTTCTGTCTCGATTTCTTTATACATGTCGATTCTGAATATTTAAAACAGTTTTAATACTACCGGTAATTTCCAATATCGATACTTTCTGCACTATCGATACCAGCTGGCTTTCTCGCTCTGTCTTCTCTCCTACAGCAAGTTGTTACAACACTTGCTGCTGTTATCATCTCCTTCTACTGAATTTACGTCAACTGCACAACCATGGAAGCAATGATCTAATTCATCGCAATTAAAGTGGAACATAAAAGTCTACCGATAAAATAGCTTGACTACAAATGGGATTGTAAAGGTGAATTGTCATAAAGTTTGAGTTTTTTGTTTGCAGTTCTGACCAGATTTAGATATTCCTACGACAAACAAGTAGGTGTGCTCGGTGTGTGATTACACAGTGAAAGTTTGAGCACATAGTGAAATTATATTGACATTACTTGGCCCCCCGCTATGTGAGAGCAAGCTGGGGCGCTTGGCATGACTACTCTTCTACTATAACCATTATTTTCTCTGTAACATGTATGGGAGTGTAATGTAATTATTTGTGGCCTAAAGCAGCGGTTCTCAACCTAGGGTGCCGCAGAGAGCTGCCAGGGGTGCCTTGAGATAAAAAATAAAATAAAAAAATAATTCTTTTTGGATTACAGAAAAGTATCACTAAAGTGCTATCTGTTGAAGCTGCACTGTTTTCCATGAAAATACCATATTTGGATAAGTTTGACAATTTCTCAAAATCTGAAAATCATTATTTAATAAAACACAGAAAAGGATCACCAAGTTACTCTGGATAAAAAAATACTTTACAGACAACATTGAGACAAAGCTTCCTGACACATCTCCATCCAAACTCTTAGAAGAACTCATTGAAATCTCATCTGATACCACCTGGAGAGCTAGTTTCAGAGTGTGGTGCTGAGTACCAAGTATCTCATGATGTAGGGGTGGGTGTGAGTAATCGATTGATCGATTACTCACGGCTATGAGAAAACTTGATCTTTCAGCCACCAACAGCTAGCTAGCCAGCTACTGCACTATGAACTGCCAGCCAGCTAGCTGGCTACCCAAATCCACAACAGCCAGCCAGCTAACCATACAAAATACAGTCTCAGCCAATCACATCGATCTGTACAGTTAGAAAGCTCCACTCCATTGCGAATTAAAAGGTAGCCAGCCAACACAGCCCGTATTAGCTAGCTACAGTTGCTAGGTAGCTAACGTTAGCCAATGGAAGAATGATAGCTAGCTAGCCAACAGTTGCAAAAACGAACGCCAATGATGTTATTATCAGCCATTGATATTATGAGCTATCAGTAGCTAGCCAGCTTGATAACATTAGACAACGCCTTGTGTATTAAACTAAAGTGAATAGTTTACTGGGCCATTTTGTTTAATGCTTCAGTCACGTTGAAAGAGGAGCTGCACTCTTGCTATCTTCGGAGCGAATGAGAGGATGTTGACAAGACGGGTCTGTGAGGGGGAGGGGCAATGAGAGCACTGAGAGCAGCGTGTGTGTGCGTGTGCGTCAACAACTTGCTGAGAGAAGACAGCAATAAATGTATCACTACTCGAGTACATCATGCGATCAATCGATCTGGATTTCTTTTTAAATGCCCATCCCTAATTTGGTGCATCAACATTAACTCATTGACCGCCACGCTCTTTTCCCATCTTTACTCAATGGCGCCAGCGTTATTGAACATTTTAGCGATGTTAGCAGACCCATCGTGTGTAGCTATGGAGACAATATTATGGCTCATTTGACAGGCATTGTTCATAGTCCATCACTGACTAACCAGTTCATTTCTACATACTGTAGTTTGTGCACTATTACACGCTAAATATCGCCCCTTTCCAAAATAATCCAGTATTTTTTCATAGATCGCGAGATATGACGCAATATGCCCAAATTGTTTGGTTTTCTTGCCTGAAACCCCAAATACTTCCAAATCAAAGGTATATACCATGTACATATGTCTCTTCACAAAATCATCAAGGGGGGGGGGGGGGGTCGTTTTAAAAAGCATGGTTTAGGTCCGGTAAAATACGACACTGATCGCTTCAAAAACATGTTTCAGGTTCGGTAAAATAGACATAGAATAGCCTTACTGTACCTTAGCCAGAAGGTACTCGAAAAAGAATAATCCCCAGTGATCCCATCGCCATCGCGATTACTTGTGTATATATGTATACTCGTGTATACGGGAAATAGGTTTGAGGCGATACAATTTCTGAGCGATAGCTCTGTCGCTCTGTCCCCTGAGGGGAGGAGTTCTTGCAGAAAAAAATAGGGCTGGGACTTTATCGCATACATTTCTATTAATTAACTACAGAAAGAATTAAAAGTAGGGCTGGGACTTTATCGCATTAATTTCGATTAATTAACTACAGAAAGAATTCAAAGTTAAAAAAAATGTATGCATTTAATCGCATGATGATTTTTCTTTATTGTGTAAGAATGTTACCTTTCAAAGGAGACCAGACTCATGCATGTGCTATAAGTATAAAGTATAATAAATCGCTAATAACTTTTTTTCTTAGTCTGGTTTGTTCATAAAAGGAAAAAAAATAAGAGAAATTTAGATCAATCAAGAGTTTTTTTTTTCAATGGTCAACTGTTCTGGAATGTACTTGAAAGTACTGCGTTTTACTTTTACCTCGAAAGTGCTTGAGTTTACAAAAGGTCCTTTGCGCTATATATATATTATTCCTAAAATTACTGCACTTTGTAAAAAAAAATTGCATTGATCTGTTGGTCTGTGTAGTAGCTAATACAGGATTTTGCTGCTTAAACGTATGTATAATGTATATTCATTGATTCACATTTATTTGAATTGAAAAATTTTGCTTTTCGCATCAAATATTGATTAGATTAATATTCTATGAATTAACTGTAAAGTCTTGAATTAATTAGATACTAATTTGTATCGAGTCCCACCACTAAAATCTTTTTTACAAAAATTGTCCCCACACTAAACTATCTCAGTTCAAAAGGTAGGCGATACTGCCAGGATTCGATCATCATTGCAATTTTAACGTAGGCAGCGGTGCAAGGGAGATACAGGGAGGTCCGCGCAGTGGTTAGAATGGGGATCAGTAGAGGCGGTTAGGTGGCCGAGCGGAGATTGCGTTCGTCACCAGCCCCGGAGCTGTGAGCTGGATTCGCCTGTTCGAGTCCAGCTCACAGCTCCGGGGTTGTCACCAGCTTGGCTGGCCGTCTGCACTAATACAATTGGCTGTATTAGAGGGTGGGAGAAGCTGGCGGGGTGGGTCCGGGTCGTTGTAAACAGCGACTCCTACAGTTCGGTCGGGGCGCCTGCTAAGCGCGGATAGGACTCGAGGGGGATAGTGTGGTCCTCCTACACGCTACGCCCTCTCGATGAGAATCCGCGCTGCCAGGTGAAAAGAAGCGGTGATTGGCTGGACGTGTGTCGGAGGAAGCACGTGGTAGCCTCCACTCTCCCAGATGATCTGACTGTGGGGGGTAAGTGCGCAGCGACCAGGAAGGGACTGGGAATTGGCATACGACTAACATTGGGATGGGAGAAAATCGGAGGAAAATGGAGGGGGAAAAAGACCAATAAAAAAAAGAAATTATAATGGGGATCAGTATACTCGGGTTTTGGCGCTCAACGGTTGGCGACAAAACCCGACTATACTATATATATATATAAAGTATGTATAAAGTGGCGGCTACGTGGCGTAGTGGGCAAGGCGCTCGCCACGAATGACGGAGACGCTGGGCTTGCCTGTTCGAGCCCAGCGCTCCACATTGCTTTCAGTTTAGCTGGTCGTTCATACTAATACACATTGGCCGTATTAGGGGGTGGGAAACTGATGGGTGGGGATCGGGCGTTGTGGACAGCGACTCCTACAGGTCGGTTGGTGCGCCTGCGCAGTAGAATCAGGAGGTGTCGGGGGCAGCGTGAGCCTCCCACGCGTTACTCCTCGCCACTGAGAGATCGAGCTGCGCAGGTGAAAAGATGCGACTGCTGTTACCTCAAGTACCGGAGGGGACTTGTGCTATGTATGACTTAGTCCACATTGCAGCCGGCTTGTGGGAGGCAAGAAACAGCGTTCGTGACAGGGGAGGGTTGAATTGGATGATACGAAATTGGGATGGGAGAAAATATAGAAAATGGGAGAAAAAAAGTGGATAAAAAAAAAGTATGTATAAAGTAATTGGGCCTCATTCAACAATACTCTATATTATTTTTCTTATATTCTTGCTTACCTGTCTGTTAAGAGAACAATAAGAAAAGCCACGCCACATTCATCAAGCCGTTCTTAACACTTTGATTGCCAGCGTGGCGTGCACTATTTATCGTTGAATGCCACCACCCACTTCAATGATAGCGCTCTAAACGCATAATCTATGTCTTAAATTATGACTATGTGTCTAATCTGCCCGTCGCTTATCAATGACTTGTTTGCAGTCAACATTGTCAAAACGGATTGTTTTTTAATCGGTTCATTTCCGTTTTATAGCATTTTGAAAAGCCCTCGTTTTCTTGAAAGTTTCAGGAAAATATATAGATTCCGTGATAAACGGCATTTACTGGAATATTCTGGAATACACAAAAACGTTGTCATTTTTCTGCCTATTTATGAATCGTTTTCAAATAAACGCTAGATTATCGATAGTATATGTGTACTTATGCACGCTAGAGAAGCGGGCTGAAAAATATATTCTCTCATTTCCTGATCAGCACACACACACACACACACACACACACACACACACACACACACACAGATCCGATTACCCCAAGACTTGTAAAATAAATTGCTTACCTCAGATCAGATGTTCTCCAAAAAGATTATTCCAATTCCTGAGCGCCATTCCAAATATCGATCGCGTTTATTGATTCAGCGCTGGGTACTGTAAATATGTATTCCACGTTGTTTTGCGGCTCGGCAATCACTTCGATCCTTCAGTTGGCTTGACGGAAAAGTTAAATAAGGAAACTGGACCATCAGTCTAATCCAATGGGGTGCAGTACCACAGGGAGAGACGATAGGGGGCGGTATTTTCCCAATGGAGCTCAGAGAGAGTCTGCAGCACTAGCGTGAGGCTCGATTAATGAAATACGACAAACAAACGCTATATAGCGCTGCTGGCATTCAACTGCCGGCATGAACTAACGACAAAAAGCGTCCGTGGCACTCAAAGTGTTAACGTCCAAATCTGTTCTTACCCAGGTGTGTTGCATGATGAATCCCACTCATTCTTAAACTCAATTGCGCGTTCGTGCTCAATTCATTTGCATACAGACACGCCCGCCATCTCCTTATAAGGCGAATGAAGCGTGTGTAAAACAGCCGTGGTTCGGCATCTGATCCCTGTCTGATCCATTCAACAGGAAGCGATTTGCGACTGATCTCAAAATGACACATACACACGTCTCACGACTCGCGACTCAGTGCATGTGTGTGTATGTTCCTGTGGGTCGCTCATCGCATGTGTGTGTGTGTGTTAATCTTCATCGTGTGTGTGTTAATCTGATGACAAATAAAGATTTATACTTAGTTGTACTTATAAATCGTTCCAGCAAAGTAGGCTTTGTCCATACTGAAGGACTGCGCGCTTGTCAAGAACCAATCGCGCAGTAGGTTCGGAAATACCGGATCTGTCACCTGTCATCTCTCTCTGAAATGTCCCTGTGGCTAAAACCCAGAGTGCGCTCAGAACTTGTAGGTGTGGAGGAGAGGAGAGGGGGGAGGAGAGGAGAGGAGAGGAGAGGAGAGGAGAGGAGAGGAGAGGAGAGGAGAGGAGAGGAGAGGAGAGGAGAGGAGAGGAGAGGAGAGGAGAGGAGAGGAGAGGTTGTAAATATGCGTTCTATGCGTGCGGCCTGGGCAGCCAGCATCCAACTGTTCTATCAGCAATATATAATCCATTTCAGAAGCAGAACACACGCAATAAGTTATAATAATATTTATTATTATTGAAAAGTTCTGGGTTTATAAAGTCGTATTTGGGAGTATTTGGGGGCAATTGACCAATGGTTTGCTTTCAACCCATGAACTCCTTCCTCTCACCTTTTTATATATATTTTTATTTTATCTACTAAAACTGTATTGTATTATATTGTTTGTTTTGTAAAGTGTCTTTGAGCATTAGGAAAAGCGCTATATAAATCTGATGTATTATTATTATGAATGGTAGGCTTTTTTAAATGTTTCTCATCTGGGTAAGAGTTTCTTATCTGGGTAAGAGTGCTCTCGACCACTCTTAGAATTTGGTCTTGCCTGAGAGAAAAGCAACAATAAGAAAACATTGCTGAATCCCAGGTAAGAACAAAATAAGAGGAAATGCTAGTTAAGACCGAAATCTGTTCTTATATTGCGTCATGAATGAGGCCCATTGTCTCCATAGACAATGAATGGGAGACTAATGTTGTGAACACACGTAATGTTTTTTTTTTTTTTTATACCCAAATGAGCTTTATTCTACAGTATAGTAGTATTTTCAGTTCTGAAACAGAAAATTTACCCATATACTCATATGAGTATGACAACATTCCCCTGGTGTTGTCAGTATGATCTATAACATCTTTCCCAATTCAATGTCTATGGAGCAGCTCCAGACTTTATACTTAATGACATCAGAATTTAGAATTTCAGCACTCTAGTTTGGGGATTTGGGTGAGTTGTTCATGTTCACTAATATTTTTGGACTATCATAGTGTATGAATTTAGAAAATGGGCATAGTTCCCCTTTAATTACATCAATATTGTGCTGTCAGAACAGTATTATGTTTGTAGGTGAAGTATTTACCTACCTTGTTTAACAACCAGGAAATGCCCAAGAGCAGAGTTTATAGTGGCTTCTTGCTGCCTTTGTGGTAATATTGACATTGAATTGCATAACTAATATGTGTGAATAATTAGAGAATCATGTATGCACTGCAAATGACCTTAGATATTGTGAATATACCACACCTTCTAGTGGTCAGACAATTATTATTGCAGCTTTAATTAAGTTACAGGTTTCTACAAGACACTCATATATAAATTGTATAAATTGTACCAATAAGGAGTAGTCCTAATGCAATACACTACAAAACAACACTAACTAACCATTACTATACTATGTCCTTCTCATTTGTGCTAGGAGTGGGACGATCAATGCAATCACATAATATTTAATGGTACAGTAGGTAAAACAACACACACCTGAACATGATATCTCATGGTAGGTTAAAACCATACCTATCTGAACATGATATCTCATGGTAGGTTAAAACCATACCTATCTGAACATGATATCTCATGGTATGATAAAACTATACCTACCTGAACATGATATATCATGGTAGGTTAAAACCATACGTATCTGAACATGATATCTCATGGTATGATAAAACTATACATATCTGAACATGATATCTCCTGGTAGGTTAAAAGGGAGACAGCACCCAAAAAACGCACAAGGTGAGTAGACCGCGGGACAGAAGGACCCGCGACCACCCCACCGCGCTCGCTACCAGGGAAACGTACGCGAAGCATAAGCTTGTGTTACCGCTCCCACACCTCATGGGGCTGGGGTTGTTAAACGAAGCCTTAGCAGCGGGGCAGGCCCGCCGCCGAGTCCAGGAGCCAGGACCTGACAGAAGGGACCTTGTGAGGTCAACGTGGCCGTGGCATCGAGACCTCTCCAGGTGTTTACTCGTGACACCACCCTTTACAACGCCAGCACATCGGACAGGACACAACAGGTGAAGGCCTTTCTCCGCCTGGCATGCCGCGAGAACCCCATGAGGGAGAGGCTCTGAAAGGCTCTGTGAGGAGGCTCTCTCTCTGGGGAGGATGCTCTGAAAACTCTCTGAGGAGGAGGCTCTCTCTCCGGGGAGGAGGCTCTGAAAACGCTCTAAGGAGGAGGCTCTGAAAAACTCCCAGAAGAGGCTCTCTCACCGAGGGGGAGGCTCCGAAAACTCCCTGAGGAGGCTCTGCAACTCCCTGAGGAGGAGGCTCCGAAGCTCTCCAAGGAGGCTCCCCCCCATAATCCTGTGGGGTCAGCTGGCATACCGGGGGGACAACCACTCCAAAAGAGGAGGTTGATCCCTTAACCCAGGCCGACAGGTAACTAGAGCAAAGCTCAATCTGTGCCCGGAGGACTGTGAACTACACAGGAGCGCCTAGAGGGGCTGACTGTAAAAACAGTACCCCGATGGCCCCGGGGGGGGGGGGGGGGGGGGGGTGTTCGGCATGCCGAGCACAATGTCACAATCTCGTGGGCTCATCGGGGTCGCCAAAGCGAGTTGGGATCCGCCATGCAGACCCCAACTCACAGGCATACCCCTCGGGCCAATAAGAGAACTCGAGCCCGGTGACCTCATTATGGCAGGGGATGGAGGGAAGGGGTCCCACAGACAGTGTAGGCTCGGTCCCACGCCCAACACCTCCTGCCGCATCATATGGGGGTCCCCGGACCTTTAACACACTCCTCCGAGGAGGCTCTCTCACTGACGGGGAGACTCTGAAACTCTCTGAGGAGGCTCTGAACTCCCTGAGTTTCAGCCAATGCCTCTCTGAGTTTCAGCCAATGCCTGCTCGACGCTACGGATGCCGAGGGCGCCAGCCCCAACCTGACAGAGCGGAATTCCACATACATGCGTCACCCCGCTGAGCGTACAGGGGAACTCTAGTGATGGGAGCGCTCGTTTTACGCTACCTGCTCACCACACGCACAGTCAGAATTTTTATATGGTTTATATCCCCCCGACTTGCCGCCCACCTATTTTACCTTACCACGTAGAGTGAAGACATATACGAGGCGAAAGGGGAGCAGTGCCCCTAGCCATGTGTTGATGTACATTGCTTTGAAAAGCCAACACACCATAGCAAGTCACCAATCGTGAATTCAGGGTCTACGCTTGTTCAGGCACACACAAAATACACAGTAAAAAGATCACACGTTTGTTCCAACAAAAACTCGCACTCACAGAGGGATTTTTATTTCAAACGTAGCATTTTGGGGGAGGGGGGGGGAGAATAGGGGGGTTAGGTGAAAAACAGGAGAGTGGGGAAGAGGGGTAGAGGGAGGGGAGACACAGTCAAGGTCCAATCCCTCGCCCGTCACCTCCAATGCCCGCTCGACGCTGACGGGAGCTCTTGTTTTGTGCCACCTCCTCGTCACACGCACGGTCAGAACTTCACCAAATTGATATAACACATCCAATGAGTGGTTTATATCCCCCCCCCCCCAACCAGCCTCATGTAAAGTGAAGAGACACACAAGGTGAAAAGGAGAGTGCCTCCAGCCATGTGTTGTTTTCCCAAGCATGGCCATATGCACGCGTCATCGCACAGAAAAACCACAGCACGAAGCTAGCCACCAACCGTGAGTCCTAGGTCCACGTTTGTCTAAAAACGTGGCCACACGAGCACCAGCGGCTCCATTCACAAGCAAGAATTGCCCCGTAACACTCATACTTTGAGGCATACACAACACGTTCAGTGAAATGTTTACACGCTGCTTCAATAAAACCCCGCCCCTCCTAAGAGGGTCTGTTTATCGAAAGAAACGTAGTTGTTTTAGGGGGGGAGGAATATGGGGGTTTAGGTTGTAAGAGAGAAAAAACAGAGGAAGAGAGAGGTGAAGGAAAAAGGGGGGGGATACAGCCTGCCAGGCCTAGCCCCGTCCCCTTACCTGCTGCCGGGCGTGGCGCAGTCTTCTTGAGGTGCGCTCCAACTGCCGCTTCTCTCTCCATGTTTACATCTCGCGTCTCTCGCCATTTGGGGTCGGGGCTCTAATTGAACCCTGACTTCGCCAACGAGGCATCAAAGATGAAACCCCCGCCCCCTCCATGCAACACTCTGGGATGTGATGGTAGGGGGCGCAAGGCCTTCTCCGGCACCAGCATTGCCGTAGAACCGGAGGGACTTGAACCCGGGAGCAAGCAGGCGGAGAGCTTGTGCCGCAATCGTCTGCCATCAGAGAGACCGCGCCCGTTCTGTCGGGGGTCCGCTTGATGGCGACGCCGGAGCTACCTTTCTCACGAGTGAGGGGCGCTCGACGGTATTTGGGCGGCACTATACTCTGCGCTGTTTACCAATGGGGCGAACGGCGGAGGTTGGGAGGAGGGAGTGCTGGTGGAGCCCCAGGGGCTTCTCGAGTCTTGGTGGTGATGCCATCTCGAAGAAACAGCAACAAGAAAACTATAAGCTACATTTTCACTGTCTAATGTCTATGGTGCGCTTGTAGCAAAAGCTTCCGAATGAAAATATGAGGGAAGGACGAGACACAGTCACACCCCTTGCTTATATCCATAAGCGGAAATGGCCGTGGCCGGGCAAATTATGGGTGCATGTAGCGAAAGTTTTCAGTGATAAATAGGTCATGAGGTTAATTCCCATAGAGCAGAACGCAAAGCAAGGAACGAAATGTAACATGATATTTCATGGTAGGATACAACTATACCTACCTGAACATGGTATCTCATGGTAGGTTAAAACTATACCTACTGTATCTGAACATGATATATCATGGTAGGTTAAAATTATACCTACCTCAACTCTTCAGAAGTTGTTGAAGTTGGTAGTGGGTTCAAAACTGAAGGTACTGTCATCATATGGTATTTATTTATTATATATATATTATATATTACATATTTATAGGTATATTTATATAAATGTATTGGATTGTATAGAGATACAGTGTTTATACATGTAATTAACAATAGATTAAATTATAATTTGTGATCATTAACTCATTCAACGCCAGTCACGATGATAGTCGGGGTAACTCGCCACGCGCTTGAGCGCCAATCACGAGTATAGTCGGGTTTTAATCGTTCTTTTATTAGCGATATCCATTCATTTTCATCCATCCAGCCTGATGTTATCGTTGGGAATGGGTCTGAGCTCGCAAAAGGGCAAATACCGCCCCCTACGCCTTCCGGCTGGTATTGCACTCCACTGGGAATGGTATAGTTTTTTTTCTCTGACGATCCAAGCCGTGCGGGCATGGTTTAAATAATCATGCGAGGTATCCTGATTTCAACGATATATCTGCGAGGCTGCCCCCCCCCCCCCCCCCCCCCTCATATGCAATGCTGTTGAACGTGGCACGGACCTCCGCGCCCAGTACTTCAAAAAGCGATCAGATAATTGGATTATTTATTTTGCATTACATCAGATACAAGGTAAGAACATTATATATAAATTTGATCGTTGATCTGATATGTATTTCTACCCTGATCGACACTGTATCTGTGTGTACAGTATGTGTGGCTGTTTTCCGTTGGGTGCAGGAGGTGGGGGGGGGGGGGGGGGGCGCAGCGCTACGGGGGCCATTTCATGTATGCACGAGGAAGGACAATAATGATGATCTAGCGTTGATTTCAGGAATATTCGATAACCAGCCGAAAAATTACAACGTGTTTTGTGTATTCCACTAAAGGGCTATTATCGCATCTTTCTCTGGAATTACTAGAAATCACCAAAACTATACTCGTATTCAAAACGGTATCAAACGGAAATATACAGATGAAAAAACAATCCGTTTTGTACTTTCTTTTTTCTTTTCTTTTTTTTCTCCTTCTTTTTCCGATTTTTCTCCCATCCCACTGTTAGTCGTTATGCCAATTCCCAACCCCCCTTCCTGGTTGTTGCACACTTTCCCCTACTGTTGGTCCGAGAGGCCGGAGACTGTCACATGCTTTCCTCCGACGCATGTGCAGCCAGCCGGCAGCCAGCCTGGCCGCGCAGATTCTCACTGGGAGAGTGTAACGTGTGGGAGGCCGCACTACCTCTCACCAGATCCTACCTTCACTGAGCAGGCGCCCCGACCGAACTGTAGGGGTCGCTGTCCACAACGCCCAGGACCCACCCACGGCTCCCCTCCCCCTAACTCAGCCAAACGAGTTAGTATAGCGATCAGCCCGAGCCAAGGCAATACTGACTCTCCGGGAGTCGAGACCGCAGCCTCTTGCATTGGTGACGAGCACAATCTCCGCTACGCCACCTGACCGCCCATCGTTTTGTACATGTTGACTGCAAGCAACTCACTGATAATTGACGAGTGTATTAGACCCATAGCCATAATTTAAGATATATTTTAAGCACTCGCAAATCTCCCAGTCCTCCCATTGATTAAAGCGGTGGCGCTCTAGCGCCCTCTCGCACACTTAAGCGTGGCGGTCAATGAGTTAAAAAGGGGTAGGAATTTTTTAAAGTGTATACTTCTTCCTACTCCTTTTTTGAACAGGGTAAACTATGATTTGTTTATGTTTCTCTTTTTTTATTGTCTTTTGTATTATGTCAAATTAACAGATATATTTTAGTTTTTATACTTGTTCGAAAATATTAATCTTCCATATCTGGTTTAAATCACAACATTTTCAACTGCGTGCTGGAGAATAAATGGAATAGCTAGTCAACAGGAAGCAGTGAGCACTGTGCATGAAGCACACTGAGCAGCATGTCTGTAAAGCTACATGCTAGGAGGAGTATTATCCAGTACCTGGGCATGAAACTCACTTTTTAGCCCTACAACCACAGTGGTTCCTGGACTCAAACTGTCTCCAGCCATTTCAAATATTTCCTAGTCAGTATAGGTTTAAAGGTGCTATAGATAACGTTTTTATGTAGCGTAATCACTTAAATAAAATAATACATCCACAGAGCTTTTAGAACGGTTCGGAATAAAAGTATTGCTTTTCACCCCCAAAACAGTTTGATTAATGAATTTATAATTAAAAAGATTTTTGAGGGTCGAAAATGTATGTTGTTGTTTACATGTTGCGTGCATGTATCCCCTCCCTACTTCCCCATGTGGAATGCACCTGATTGGATACATTACATGCTGGTGCTCTAGTGCGACATCTAGTGGCTGAATGTTCTATAGCACCTTTAACGATTGTTTAAGGCAAGCAGTTTTGATTTACTGCCTACTGGAAAGAGCAAGGAGCATTGGAGAGCAACCAGAGCAAGTGAAATCCTTACAAAAAAGCAAACCCATCAGCAAACGTCAAAAGTGTAAGGCTCATTTGATTGTTTTGGTGATTTATTTCACAGCAGAAAAGTTTGATCGAATAAATGTCAATGTAGAACTGTACCTCTACAATGTTATCCTCCCCAGTGGGCGTGAGTTATAATATTAGGACTCATTGGGGCTTAGTTGATATATTTCCTTTACTAATGTCTTATGAACCTTTAGACTTACCACATCTTCCTCTCGCTTCCATCTGTTCCTCAGCAGCAGCAGTAAGCAGTGCTGATGTCATAGTCTCTGAGAGCCACGATCATCCTGCAGGTAACAAGTTAGTTAATATCAACATTGGCACAATGCATAATGCATGTGTTAATATTGCACATAATTAATTATTAAGATAATTGTAGCTAAGGGGCTACACAACCCTGACTGTATTGAAATGCTAGATTAAACCACTACTAAAGAATATTAATTAGCCAGACAGTATAGGTACACAAAATGGCGGACACTCTATTAACTGTGAGGGGACAGTGATACAAAGTTGAATAATCACGTTAATAGTAATAGAAAGCATACATATTATACATAGCGCAGATCTCCTTTAATACGATAATGTCAATGCAACAATGTCAGAGGTAACGATAGTCCTGAACTACGAGTACTCGACCATTGATGCTTGGAATGGAGTGAGAAGAAGCGAGCAGCACGGGGAAAGCAAGATGGCGGGTGGAGACGGTAATTCTCTGGAGCTCCTACTCCAGAGAGCCGCAGACAAACTTGGGATAATCCTGTCGTCGCTGGTGAGGAGGGTCTCGTACGGACCGGGTTCCTGTATTCCTAGCGCCCGATGGCAGGATTAATAGCTATTAGTCCAAAAAGCCTGTTGGCATGGTTGCTAGCTAGTTAGCCCTTGTACACTTAGTCCAACCCGCATGTCGTCTTCAATAGGTAGTTAAATCCAGAACGCCGCTGGGTTCAGCTATAAGTCTCTCAACGTTACTTCGCTCGAACAAGTCACTATACTGTGCCAATAGTGGCTCGACAATATTATGTGGTATCTAATTAGCTGTACAGCTCTCTGTCAAGATACGTTGCTTGCCGTCCTGTTACTGCTGCCAAACATTTCTTCTATAACACACATTCTGTCCAGGCATGTCCCAAGAACCCCGTGCATGCGCTCACGCTGTCTACGGCGTTAAGAGTGGAACATATACAAATAAGCGAATGATGAATACTGGTAGGTAAACAGATGACGTGAAAATATATATCTTATATATATAAGCAATATATAAGTTATACAAAATAATAAACGCAGACTCTATGTGTTAATCTGGACCTTCAGAACAATAATATTAGATTATTAAAGTTTAGAGTCATGACTTTTTGTGTTTAGTAGCACCAGATCATCACCAACGTGGATCTCATTATGATACCAATGGTAAAACATTTATTAAAATAGTCAATATATACTAACAACTGTGGACTTAGTGTGAATCAGGTATCTGTTGAGTACCTGAGGGGTATCTATTGATATCTGAATCAGGTATCTGTTGATATCTGAATCAAGTATATGTTGAGTACCTGATGGGAAACTGTTGATATCTGAAACAGGTATCTGTTGAGTACCGAACGGATATCTGTTGATATCTGAATCAAGTATCTGTTGAGTACCTGAGGGTGTGAGGGCTGTGGGTGTGTGTATGTGGGTCACGAGCAGATAATAGGGACTCTTAAAGTTATCCGAGAAACGAATAACCACTAAACTGCTTATGCAGACATTTTAGGAGAAGGGGGAAAATAAACAACACAAAACAACCTTTACAGGTGGAAGCCTCAAAGTGAGTAATTAAGAAAATAAATCAAGTCCAAAAAACAGGACTACACTCAATAAAGAGGTATAGTAGAAAAGTAAATAAGCCACAAAGGCACCTCCTAATAACAGTTTATATTGAAAAAAGTAAAACAATAAACATCCACTAAGGGAGTTTATGTGTAGAATAACGGCAGTAGCCTAAAACAAGAATGACTACAATAAAGGCTAAATTCTGAATCAGAGATCAGCAGAGCACTACACTTCAATAAAATAAGTGTGACCAAAAGGATAGCCAACACTAGGAAATGAATTAGCAGTTGACACTGCGAGATCCAAACTTAAATAGACTTCAGCATGGCCATAGACACAGCTGCACTGAATCAGGTGCAATCAAGCCCACACACCTGCCAACCCATGAGGCAATTAACCACAGGGACCAGGGATTGACAGCTATCCCTCACAGAAAGGTGAAATAAAGCAAAAATAGACAGCTGGCCCTCACAGAAAGGTAAAATAAAGCAAAAACCATGACAGAGGGGTAACTGTTAATATCTGAATCAGGTACTTCAATTACAACACAGAGTCCTGCCACGTCCAAAAATACTCGGACGACACAGCGATTGTGGCGTGTGTGAGGAAGGGAGAGTATAGGGACCTGGTGGGAGCCTTCAGCGACTGGAGCGAACAGAATGGCCTTCTCTTGAACGCAACCAAGACCAAGGAGATGGTACTGGACTTCCGCAGGTCTAAACCACCTCTGCAACCAGTCAGCATCTGGGGAAACACCATTGCGACGGTGCAGACATATAAGTATTTAGGTGGGCACCTGGACGACAAGCTGGCCTGGTCTGAAAACGCGGAAGCATTCTATAGGAAGGGACAGAGCCGGTTGTTCTTGCTTAGGAGTCTCGGGTGTGTGTGGGAAAATGTTATATATGTTTTATCAGGCAGTGGTGGCAAGCTCCTCTATGCCGCTGTCTGCTGGGGTGGCAATACCACGGCCAGGGATGCCAGGCGGCTGGATAAGCTGGTCAAGAAGGCTGGATCAGTGGTGGGGAGGAGAGTGGACTTACTGGGGACCGTGGTGGAGAGTCGCACGCAGAGCAAGCTGCTGGCCATCATGGACAATGCCAACCACCCTCTCCACCACACCCTGGTGGGGCAGAGCAGCAGTCACAGTGGACAGCTCATCTCCTTGCGCTCGCGGACTGAGCGGCACAGGAGGTCCTTTGTCCCCACAGCCATCAGACTGTACAACAGCTCAGTCTAGTGCTGGGGACCCTGACATTTGACCTGTGGCTGTTGGTTGTTTGTTTCCTGTTCCCCACACCTGTTTTTATACAACTGTTTTATACACCTGCTTTTAACTTATCACGTTTTTATTATTATTGGTAGATATGATGTACTTGAATTTTTAATTCATGATGCAGACATAATTGCTATCAAATCTATATCTATCTATTTATCTATCTATCTATCTATCTATCTATCTATCTATCTATCTATCTATCTATCTATCTATCTATCTATCTATCTATCTGTCTGTCTGTCTGTCTGTCTGTCTGTCTGTCTGTCTGTCTGTCTGTCTGTCTGTCTGTCTGTCTGTCTGTCTGTCTGTCTGTCTGTCTGTCTGTCTGTCTGTCTGTCTGTCTGTCTGTCTGTCTGTCTGTCTGTCTGTCTGTCTGTCTGTCTGTCTGTCTGTCTGTCTGTCTGTCTGTCTGTCTGTCTGTCTGTCTGTCTGTCTGTCTGTCTGTCTGTCTGTCTGTCTGTCTGTCTGTCTGTCTGTCTGTCTGTCTGTCTGTCTGTCTGTCTGTCTGTCTGTCTGTCTGTCTGTCTGTCTGTCTGTCTGTCTGTCTGTCTGTCTGTCTGTCTGTCTGTCTGTCTGTCTGTCTGTCTGTCTGTCTGTCTGTCTGTCTGTCTGTCTGTCTGTCTGTCTGTCTGTCTGTCTGTCTGTCTGTCTGTCTGTCTGTCTGTCTGTCTGTCTGTCTGTCTGTCTGTCTGTCTGTCTGTCTGTCTGTCTGTCTGTCTGTCTGTCTGTCTGTCTGTCTGTCTGTCTGTCTGTCTGTCTGTCTGTCTGTCTGTCTGTCTGTCTGTCTGTCTGTCTGTCTGTCTGTCTGTCTGTCTGTCTGTCTGTCTGTCTGTCTGTCTGTCTGTCTGTCTGTCTGTCTGTCTGTCTGTCTGTCTGTCTGTCTGTCTGTCTGTCTGTCTGTCTGTCTGTCTGTCTGTCTGTCTGTCTGTCTGTCTGTCTGTCTGTCTGTCTGTCTGTCTGTCTGTCTGTCTGTCTGTCTGTCTGTCTGTCTGTCTGTCTGTCTGTCTGTCTGTCTGTCTGTCTGTCTGTCTGTCTGTCTGTCTGTCTGTCTGTCTGTCTGTCTGTCTGTCTGTCTGTCTGTCTGTCTGTCTGTCTGTCTGTCTGTCTGTCTGTCTGTCTGTCTGTCTGTCTGTCTGTCTGTCTGTCTGTCTGTCTGTCTGTCTGTCTGTCTGTCTGTCTGTCTGTCTGTCTGTCTGTCTGTCTGTCTGTCTGTCTGTCTGTCTGTCTGTCTGTCTGTCTGTCTGTCTGTCTGTCTGTCTGTCTGTCTGTCTGTCTGTCTGTCTGTCTGTCTGTCTGTCTGTCTGTCTGTCTGTCTGTCTGTCTGTCTGTCTGTCTGTCTGTCTGTCTGTCTGTCTGTCTGTCTGTCTGTCTGTCTGTCTGTCTGTCTGTCTGTCTGTCTGTCTGTCTGTCTGTCTGTCTGTCTGTCTGTCTGTCTGTCTGTCTGTCTGTCTGTCTGTCTGTCTGTCTGTCTGTCTGTCTGTCTGTCTGTCTGTCTGTCTGTCTGTCTGTCTGTCTGTCTGTCTGTCTGTCTGTCTGTCTGTCTGTCTGTCTGTCTGTCTGTCTGTCTGTCTGTCTGTCTGTCTGTCTGTCTGTCTGTCTGTCTGTCTGTCTGTCTGTCTGTCTGTCTGTCTGTCTGTCTGTCTGTCTGTCTGTCTGTCTGTCTGTCTGTCTGTCTGTCTGTCTGTCTGTCTGTCTGTCTGTCTGTCTGTCTGTCTGTCTGTCTGTCTGTCTGTCTGTCTGTCTGTCTGTCTGTCTGTCTGTCTGTCTGTCTGTCTGTCTGTCTGTCTGTCTGTCTGTCTGTCTGTCTGTCTGTCTGTCTGTCTGTCTGTCTGTCTGTCTGTCTGTCTGTCTGTCTGTCTGTCTGTCTGTCTGTCTGTCTGTCTGTCTGTCTGTCTGTCTGTCTGTCTGTCTGTCTGTCTGTCTGTCTGTCTGTCTGTCTGTCTGTCTGTCTGTCTGTCTGTCTGTCTGTCTGTCTGTCTGTCTGTCTGTCTGTCTGTCTGTCTGTCTGTCTGTCTGTCTGTCTGTCTGTCTGTCTGTCTGTCTGTCTGTCTGTCTGTCTGTCTGTCTGTCTGTCTGTCTGTCTGTCTGTCTGTCTGTCTGTCTGTCTGTCTGTCTGTCTGTCTGTCTGTCTGTCTGTCTGTCTGTCTGTCTGTCTGTCTGTCTGTCTGTCTGTCTGTCTGTCTGTCTGTCTGTCTGTCTGTCTGTCTGTCTGTCTGTCTGTCTGTCTGTCTGTCTATCTATCTATCTATCGTAGTACAATCTACTGAACCTGCTGAACCTGTTGAACGTGAACCTGCTGAACCTGCTGAACCTGCTGAACTAGAGGCTGAACCTCCAGGTAACAACTAATCTCATATAAAATAGCATCTCATCTACCTTTTTATTTGTGAAATAGAATTCATCTAGCTTTTTTAAGTTGATATAAGCTATATAATTAAATTTATATTAGTAAGTAGTATCAGATTGACATAAATTACTATAAATTACTAGTATTTTTGTCTCTAAAGTTTATCTTCTGTCTTTTGTCTCTAAAGTTTATCTTCTGTCTCTAAAGTTTATCTTCTGTCTCTAAAGTTTATCTTCTGTCTTCTGTCTCTGAAGTTTATCTTCTGTCTCTAAAGTTTATCTTCTGTCTCTAAAGTTTATCTTCTGTCTTCTGTCTCTAAAGTTTATCTTCTGTCTCTAAAGTTTATCTTCTGTCTTCTGTCTCTGAAGTTTATCTTCTGTCTTCTGTCTATGAAGTTTATCTTCTGTCTCTAAAGTTTATCTTCTGTCTCTAAAGTTTATCTTCTGTCTTGATTTCTCTATACATATCGATTCTGAATATTTAAAACAGTTTCAATACTCATTTCCCGCAATATCGATACTTTCTGCACTATCGATACCAGCTGGCTTTCTCGCTCTGTCTTCTCTCCTACAGCAAGTTGTTGACACACAAGCACACACACGCTGCTGCAGTGCATGCAGAGCTTTGTCTGTATATCATTCTGTTCTTAGATTTCTCACTGGTGACAGTTATGGTACCCATGAGGTTGGGTGGTCCTCTCTGATAGAGAGACGTGACTTGCATTGGCATCTGTTTCTGTATAAGTCCATTATTGGTGATCTCCCACCCTACATCACCTCATTGCTGGATTGGAGCTCTGGACCCTATCATACACGCTCTGGTGATTGGCTCACGCTTAAGGCTCCTAGAGTTTGCACTGAATTAGGAAAATCTTCTTTTAGCTTCTATACCCCAGAAATGGAATGTTTTGCAATGCACTTTAAAACTCAATTCATTAGTATCTCTATTGGTCAGTTTAAATTAAGTTAATAGAAAACCTCAGTCTGCAGTTGTTTTTAATTATTTTAAATGTTGAATTGATTGACTTTCTGTTTCTATATATATATATATATATATTAGGGCTGACCCCTATTAGTCGATTAGTCGACTAATCGGTCGAAAGGAGCCGTAGTCGACTGCCAACCTCTTAGTCGAATAAAAAAAATTAAAAATAAAGATTTTTTATAAAAAAATATATATATCTTTTTTTATCATTCTTTCCAAAAGAAAAGAGGCCTAGAAGATGAAAATTAATTGTTGTCTATGTTACAGGTAACGGTCGCCAGACTATTCTGACAGACACGAATGGAGGTAAGCGTTCATAACAGAACTGTGCACTGCCCTGGTCAGAACAACCCTACTAGACTGTCCTACAAGACTCTAACAACCCTACTAGACTGTCCTATAAGACTCTAACAACCCTACTAGACTGTCCTACAAGACTCTAACAACCCTACTAGACTGTCCTATAAGACTCTAACAACCCTACTAGACTGTCCTATAAGACTCTAACAACCCTACTAGACTGTTCTATAAGACTCTTAACAACCCTACTAGACTGTCCTACAAGACTCTAACAACCCTACTAGACTGTTCTATAAGACTCTTAACAACCCTACTAGACTGTCCTATAAGACTCTTAACAACCCTACTAGACTGTTCTATAAGACTCTTAACAACCCTACTAGACTGTTCTATAAGACTCTTAACAACCCTACTAGACTGTCCTACAAGACTCTAACAACCCTACTAGACTGTTCTATAAGACTCTAACAACCCTACTAGACTGTCCTACAAGACTCTAACAACCCTACTAGACTGTCCTACAAGACTCTAACAACCCTACTAGACTGTCCTATAAGACTCTTAACAACCCTACTAGACTGTCCTAGACTCTAACAACTCTACTAGACTGTCCTATAAGACTCTAACAACTCTACTAGACTGTCCTATAAGACTCTTAACAACCCTACTAGAGCTGTCCCCAAAGCCTGATTTTGGGATTCGAAGTTCGCCCGGTTTTTCGAACGGACGTTCGAACCATAGTTTTTAATCATGCAAAAGATTTACTCTTAGGGGCGCCCGAGTGGCGAACCGGGTTCGATTCCCGGACCCGGCGTTCTTTGCCGAATGTCTTCCCCTGCTCTGACTCCCATTCTTCCTCTCTCTCTCTCTACCAGACTGCCCGGTAGTAAAAACCAATACAAATCTACCAAAAACATAATAAAAAATGTATAATAATAAATGTACTCATAAATAATTGTTCTGGTTCGGAATCGGTACTGTCGAGTCTTGAGTTTAGGCATATAACATAGCGCATATGTGCATATTGCTGCAGTTATTACGAGTAGTATACTTACTTACTGGTCACGGGAGGCTTCAATAACGTTTGGATGGTAATCCATTTTGTGAATACATTTGTTGAAACAACATCTTTGTTGGCCGACGGCTCCTGCTATCTTAGCGTTAGCAAGCTTAATTAACGTGCATAACATACCTGTATAACGTTAAGTAGCCTAACTTGTGTTCCGCTGGTAAAGTTCAGCATCACTGCATACACTTGGTTTAATCCAAATGTCCATTCGGAAACGTTGTATTATGAAATAAGACGGGTGAGTGTGAGTCACTCAACTCTCTCTTTTTTGCATAATTGATTCATTCCCTGATAATGTATGACGGTGACCCCTCCTCATCTGACTAGACTTTGTTGTTGTGTCTGTGTTCGCAAGTGACTGTTGAATTATTGTAAACACAACAGTCCTGTGATATTCTGATATATCACATTCTGATATATATTCTTTGTGTAAAATAAATTAAAAAATTTAAAAGCAGAGGTTCGAACCCATTAATTAAGATTTGAATGCCAACGTAACAAACGAAGGTCCGAATGTTCGAACGTTTGGGCTCAGCCCTAAACCCTACTGGACTGTCCTATAAGACTCTAACAACCCTACTGGACTGTCATATACTGTAAGACTCTAACAATCATACTGGACTGTCCTATAAGACTCTGAGACAGGTAGGCCTCAATAGAAAAGCAAGAAGGCCTGGAAACGAACACTATAGTAGCTGACACATTCATAACGGTACCAGACACTTCCATCATTCTGCCAGACAGACAAATGTAATTTTAAAATAGAAAGGAGTTGTTTACCTGCCAGTCGAGTAGACTAACTTACAGTGTCTAGTAGAGTATAGACTAACTTATAAATAAATAAATTAAACTGATCTCAGTCTTATCAATAAATATAAATGTACATATACAAATATGATATGATATGTGAATATATAAATGAATGAATAGGTGAGTAAATGTGCAAAGTGCGCCAGAGACCATGCAGGGTTAGATAAAGGGAGGCAGTTGGGAAGCATTGTGCCCTCATTTTTATATTCATCAAATTATAATAAACCCAGATGCAGCTCAGTAACGCTCAGAGGCTCCTGTCCTCTATGTTTCACAATTAAATTGTCATTTGGCTAATAATGTTAGCCTCAGGCAAAAATAAAGATTATCCTGAATAACTTTACTATGTAGTAGTAGACGTAGTAGTAGTAGTAGTGGTAGTAGCAGCAGTAGTAGTAGCAGTAGTAGTAGCAGTAGTAGTAGCAGTAGTAGTAGTAGCAGCAGCAGCAGTAGTAGTAGTAGTAGCAGTAGTAGTAAAGTACCTTGCCTATATTACTACCTACTATGCTAATCTGTCTATACTACTATGAACTCAAGATCGTAGCACCCAAGTTCAAACACTGTTTGACAAACTATGTTCCTTAGCTGCCAGAGTTGTACAAGTTGTCTACAAGATACACTACGCGACCAAGGTACCCATGTACATGTCAAAATACTTCCCAAAGGTCAGTGAATACCACGATCACAACACCAGAGGGAGCTCCACAAATCATGTAAAACCCAGATTCGGCTCAAACAAGGGACTAAACACGTTTCGCAATTATGCCACATCAATGTGGAACGCCCTACCTAAAGCTGTAAAGGAATGTGAATCACTACACACTTTCAAAAACACTCTCAAAAAACACCTACGTGAGACTGCAATTCGAAACTGGCCCCTACAAATGTCCTAACCTAGTTGTACAGTAAATGACCAAGTAAGGCTTTGTCAGTATTCCAATGTACAGTGTAAAATGTGTGTGTGTCCCCTACCCAACCCCCCCCCCCACCTCCAATGTACAGCCCTCACCCACCCACCCAACCCCACCCCACCCACCCAACCTCCTCCAATGTACAGTTTCTACGCCAAATGTATATACACTCTTTTTCCGGACACTTTTGTATCACAAACAGTACTGTATTTGCAAATCTGATATGTCATAAATGTATAGATGTAGCAGTACTGTCTATCTGTATGTCATGTATGTCATATATGTTATGATGAATTGAAAATGGGGGACCCTGATGTAAACAAGACGAAAGTCTTTCTCTGGTCTGCATCCCCTTAACAATTGTATGTATTGAGCTGTACTGTACTGTACCCATTCTGCAATCTGTTAATAAACTTTTCAATCAATCAATCAATACCCTTCCTGCTGACCTGTTGTACAGAACATCAGGAGTATACTCACTGTGGCTGTTGAGTGTCATATCTCCTCCAGGCTCCAGCACAGTACACCCACATATGGCAGACACCTGTTTGTGGAAAATAAAACCATTAAACCTTTGACACTTGGTTACAGTATATCGCAGAAGAAACACTGAAAACAAAACAGTAGTCTATAATAATGTCATATATAGACCTGCAATGTTTAACCTTAGCTAACGCTATTTAACACATTATTAGCCGTTAGCGTTAGCTAGCCGCTAGCTCAAAGTTGACGCAAAGGGAGGAGGGACAATGTAACGTTAGCTCACATAATCATCTGCTACGGCAGGTGCAGGCGAGGAGCTGTCTCACATAGCAGGTCAGTCCGACATGAAAGACAACGTTGTGTTTTCTCCTCCCAGTAGCTAAAGCGCCAAACGACAAAGCTGCTGAAAAAGCACCAACGGTCGTTTAGAATCGTCCCTCCGCGCGCCCATGCTCTGCTTCTCTCCAAAGTTTCCATCAAGGAAACTACAGGGGTCATTGTGTTAACTGTGCAGCAAGTAACTTTACTCAAGTGCTGTACTTAAGTACAATTTTAAGCTACTTGTACCCTATTTAAATTTTAGGGAACTATATACTTTTACTCCACTACTACATTTCAAAGGAAATATTGTACTTTTTACTCCACTACATTTATCTGAACCCATCAGTTACTTGGAAGAAAAAAGATTTTGCATAGAAAACATGGCAAAAATGTATGACGATTATATACTTTCACATTTGAAGCCTGTTAACTTCAACTTCAGTTATGACAGAAAGTCCTGATCGAAATAGAAGGAAGAGAGAAGGAATAAAGAAAACAGATGTTCACAATATGTATTTATCCTAAACTCAATATTTTCAAGAGACATTCCAGTAAAGTCTTGTCGACTACAACGGCACCAAACACCAGAAATGTGCAGATTAGTTACAAAATGTCAGAGATAATGTAGACATTTACATTTTCACCCATAGAGTCCTATTCATTCCATGGCAATGTTTTGTGCCTTTAACGAGTCATAACATCAATATCAGTTATTTAGCTTCATCCTTGCATAGGCTGTTTGCAGATATATGTTACTTTTGTATTTTTCCCACTGACATATTAACGTTATATATGATTTCTGGTGTTTCCAGCGGTGTCACTCAGCACAGCTTCTCTGGGGGATGTTCAGACCCACGGCCCTCAGACAGACGCCACAGGTAACTTAGGCAGGTTGGAACAGCTGACCACTTAACCACAATACTATTTCTATACCAACTCAAGAGACACCGGGTTCGACTCCGGCTGTCGGCGTTGCCTCCGGCTTGGGCCAGCCGTCATACTAACTCAAAATTGGCTCAAAACGCCTGCACAGCAGAGACAGGAAAATAGCGGGGGTAGTGTGAGCCTCCCACACGTTACACCTCGCCAATGAGAGTCCGCGCTGGCAGGTGAAAAGATGTGACAGGCTGCCTCCACATGTATCAGAGGGGACATATGATGCAAGGCTTCTATCCTCCCTACAACCGACCAGTGGGGGGCATATGCGAGCAACGTTCAAGACAGGGGAGGGGAGAATTGGCACGGCTAAATTGGAATGGGAGAAAAATAGAAAAAGAGGAGAAAAAGTGGATACAAAAAATTATAATAATAATAACAACAAACTTAATTTGTGTAGCACAGACAATGTTGTTGTCACTTTACAAGTTGTCTGGGAGACACAGTAAAATACTTGTTAACAGGTGCAGCAACAGAAGCAGTGACCAGCCTACAGACAGACCTCACAGGTAGGATCATGTGTGTGTGTAATGTACACTAAAGTCAAGAATGTTTACTTAGTATGTCTATAGCCTATTGATTGATTAATTATAATACAGTACATTCTGCTTTCTACAGACCTTTTCAGTGGAATCGCGCTGCTAGGGCAACAGCTTAGGCCCAAGATATTGATATTAGAAAACACTGCAAAAAGAAATAAACATGGGCCCGTTTAGAATTAATATGTTGTATATAATTATTGTAATGACACGGTATGTTTCTCCTCTAGCTCTGGTAGATAGTATATATTGTAATAACATGATGTTCTTCTAGCTCTGGTAGATAGTATAATAGCTCTGGTAGATAGTATAATAACATGATGTTCTTCTAGCTCTGGTAGATAGTATAATAATAACATGATGTTCTTCTAGCTCTGGTAGATAGTATAATAACATGATGTTCTTCTATCTCTGGTAGATAGTATAATAATAACATGATGTTCTTCTAGCTCTGGTAGATAGTATAATAATAACATGATGTTATTCTAGCTCTGGTAGATAGTATAATAGCTCTGGTAGATAGTATAATAACATGATGTTCTTCTAGCTCTGGTAGATAGTATAATAATAACATGATGTTCTTCTAGCTCTGGTAGATAGTATAATAATAACATGATGTTCTTCTAGCTCTGGTAGATAGTATAATAATAACATGATGTTATTCTAGCTCTGGTAGATAGTATAATAATAACATGATGGAAAGTATAATGACGTGATGTTCCTCTCCTAGCTACTGGAGACAGTGCTCATCACACCTCCATTATACCAGACACAGCAGGTCAGTCATCTCTAATACTGTGCTTATACAGTATGCTTGGGTATATCAATCAACCAACCAATCAATCAAGCAATCAATCAATCAATCAATAAATAAACCAATCAATCAATGTGATTATTAGCTAAGCTGAGTGAGAGACCTTGCACTCTAACAGTATCTTTGTGTTGCTTTGTTCCAGCATCAGGTGTTGGACTGGGTCACGATGTGACAGGTGAGACTGATCACTTTAATATCATACAAACTTATATCTGAATAATTACAATATTCACTTTAATATCAGACCCATGTATACTCTGAATAATGACAATATTCATTTTAATATCATACACACTTATATCTGAATAATGATAATATTCACTTTAATATCAGTTTAATATCATACACACTTATATCTGAATAATTACAATATTCACTTTAATATCACTTTTTAATATCATACACACTTATATCTGAATAATGACAATATTCACTTTAATATCAGACCCATGTATACTCGGAATTATGACAATATTCACTTTATTATCAGACACATGTATACTCTGAATTATGACAATATTCACTTTATTATCAGACACATGTATACACTGAATAATGACAATATTAACTTTAATATCAGACACATGTATACACTGAATAATGACAATATTAACTTTAATATCAGACACATGTATACACTGAATAATGACAATATTCACTTTAATATAAGACACACGTGGTGGGCCGCCGTTATGATGTCCCACCAAGTAGGACCAACCGCTACGCCAAATCTTTTGTCCCCTCGGCTATCAGACTTTTAAACACAGACAGTAGTCATTTTAAGTAGCCTTTTGCACTTGGTTGTCTGTTTTTACTTTTACTTTGCTGGATTGTGTATCACATGGAGTGTTTCTCTTTTTTTTTTGCCGTGCTGTCGTTGAGATGTTTTGTTGTTTGTTTGTCTTTGTTGCTCGTTGGTGAAGCTGCAAATATGAATTGCCCCACGCGGGATCAATAAAGTTGTCTGAATCTGAATCTGAATGAACACGTATACACTGAATAATGACAATATTCACTTTAATATCAGACCCACTTTAATAATATAACATGTGACTGTGTTGTTACAGTGGGTTAGCATAATGCTAACATGTGACTGTTGTTCCAGGTTCCGCCAGTGTTGTCCTCCATACAGAGACACCAGACAGCCTCACACAAACAGACACACACCACACGGGTAGGGACAGGTACTGTGTGTGTGTGTGTGTGTGTGTGTGTGTGTGTGTGTGTGTGTGTGTGTGTGTGTGTGTGTGTGTGTGTGTGTGTGTGTGTGTGTGTGTGTGTGTGTGTGTGTGTGTGTGTGTGTGTGTGTGTGTGTGTGTGTGTGTGTGTGTGTGTGTGTGTGTGTGTGTGTGTGTGTGTGTGTGTGTGTGTGTGTGTGTGTGTGTGTGTGTGTGTGTGTGTGTGTGTTGCCATGCAGTCTGTTCTCATTTTAAAATCCCCTGACAACTTTGTATTGTAGTGACAGGAGATCCACATGGTGGGTTTTCCCAGACAGACGTGTTTGCCACAGCAACAGACATGAGCACAGACACAGGTGAGGTGGACACACACACACACCAGGGCCGTGAATGTTTGGGAATTTTTTCAGTATATTGGCATTCAGAGCCCAATTCAGGATTTGGATGATTCGTATTTTTTATTATTATTACTACTGTGTGTAGATCATTTGGCTAAATGAGCATCCTGTTTGTTTAGTATCATAAACACACACACACACTGTTACAGTAATAATCCACTCTGACAGGCGTCAGTGACTAGTCTGGTATGTTTTGTGTTTCAGTCACAGCTGATCCCCAGGGAACCTCACAGAACCCCAGTAAGTCACTTACATAAACCTGTCAGTAGGTTTAGTGTCTGGTCATATTTCTGTCAGTAGGTTTAGTGTCTGTCTGATCATATTTCTGTCAGTAAGTTTAGTGTCTGTCTGATCATATTTCTGTCAGTAAATTTACTGTCATATTAGTAGGTATTGTGCGACAGTTGCTCGGGAGGTAGAGCAGTCGTCTGGTAATCCGGAGGTTCCCGGCTTGATTCCTGCTCCTCCCGGGCAGCGTGTCGAAGTGTCCTGGAGCAAGACACTTAATTTAGCCCCTAATTGCTCCCGATGAGCAGGTTGGCACCTTGTATGGTTGCCTACGCCGCCGGTGTGTGAATGTGTGAGTGAATGGGTAAAATGTGAGAAACAAATTATAAAACACTTTGGTTGATGTGGTGTATTTCTACTGACAGGTCATAATATTATTAGTACAGTAGGTATTGTGTTGATGTGGTGTGTTCTACTGACAGGTCATAATATTATTAGTACAGTAGGTATTGTGTTGATGTGGTGTGTTCTACTGACGGGTCATATTAGTAGGTTGTGTTGATACGGTGCGTTCTTACAGGTCAGCCTGCTGTCAGTAGTTTAGTGTTAATGTGGTGTTTCTTTCAGGTCAGACTGCTAACTAACATGTTATATTAGTAGGTATTGTGTTGCGGTCTGGTTATGAGTAGTTTAGTGTTGTTGTATTGTGCTGATGTGTTAATGTTGTGTTCTGACAGGTCAGACTGCCGTCACAGACCACACACAGATGGCTGGTAAGCCTCATGTTAGTTATCGTATTCTAAGACATCAAGGATAGAATAGGAGAGTTTATTTGCATCACGCATTGTACCATAATATCCTAGTAGCTGCTTGGCACATTATGCTTTCGCTGGGTTTAAAGATTACTGGGTTTAAAGATGACCGTCCACGACCAGAAGATCCACCAATAATATGCAGTGTGATTTCGACTCTGCCCATGTGTCATCTAGGACAGATTTAGATGGTCTAGCTCTAGACATGACATAGATCACATCTAGATGGTCTAGCTCTAGACAGGACATCGATCAGATCTAGATGGTCTAGCTCTAGACAGGACATAGATCAGATCTAGATGGTCTAGCTCTAGACAGGACATAGATCAGATCTAGATGGTCTAGCTCTAGTCAGGCCATAGATCAGATCTAGATGGTTTTTCTCTAGTCAGGACATAGATCACATCTAGATGTTCTAGCTCTAGTCAGGATGTACTGTAGATCATATCTATATGTTTTAACTCCAGTGGCCCGGATGTAGATCATATCTAGATGTTGTAGATCTAGTCATCAGTAGAACTGATCTGGATGTTTGTGTGAGCTTCAGTCAGGAGGTAGATTGGATGCTGCAGGTTAACTCAAATCGAATCAAATCAACGACATTAATTAACGACAACACACGTTAATGTCCCCATGGGCCGGACACGTCTTCTTTAAACATTACAATAAATCAAAAACAAAGACAAAAATACCAGAAAATCCAAAATAGAATGTAAAATAAATAAATTAAATTAATGCAACACTCTCAGACATACCCCACGTGAAGGTAAGGAAAAACTCACTAAAAACCTAGCAATAGGAAAAAAGCACCACAGGCAATGTGGAGGGGAGAAACCTTAGAAGGGCCGTTCAAGGGGGGATCTCTCTTCTTAGATGTCGGTGATAGTAGTGTTGCTATAAAACAGGCGAAACAGTTGATAAGCATGTACATATACGTGTAATGAAACACAAATAAGTACATGCAATAGCAACTGAACATTTTGAAAGATTGAAAATAGAGCTGATGGCGGATCCATTTGATGTATGGGGGCGGCGTAGAGAGGGTCGCATCCTCCCGCTCATCACCACGGGATGTCCAACACTCCGGTCATCACAGGGAGACAGGGAGACGGGACAGGCATTAGACAGTTTGCGTGATTGGCGGACATAGCAATAGATACATGTGGTAAGTATATATGTGAACCCCTCTAGATGTAGATCAGATGCTGAAGGGTTCCTCTTTCTCTCCTGTCGGTTCTTCTTGTTTTCAGTTTCAGCCGCTCAACAGTACAACCCATCTGGTCAGGGTCCTGAAGGTACGTACTAATGTTAACCTTTTAGGCCTAACACTAACCCTAGCTTTATTCCTAACCCTACCCTAGCCCCTGCTTCTGAACAGTACAACCTATCTGGTCAGGGTGTTGAAGGTACATACTAATGTTACGTAATCCTAGCTGTAGTCCTAGTTTTTAATCCTACTGTAACTCTGCCCCAAACCATAAACCCATCTGGTCAGAGTCCTGAAAGTACGACTAACCTATTATGCAAGCCCTATATACAGCCCCTGCCCTACTCATAACTGAACACTACCTATGCAGGTATGTACTAACCATACCCTAAGTCATAACCCACACAGCTGAATACAACAAGCCTTCGTCTTAGCTGAACAAGGCCTCATTTTAGCAGAACAAGGCCTCAATTTAGCAGAACAAGGCCTCATCTTAGCAGAACTTCAACTGTCCTTTTAGCTAACACTAAGCTTCCAATAACAACATTCAACAATCCTTTTAGCTAAAGCTAAGCTTCCAATAAAGACATTCAAGGATCTTAGCTAAGGCTAAGCTTCCAATAAAGACATTCAGCGATCCTTTTAGCTAACGCTAAGCTTCCAATAAAGACAGGGTTTCTTTTGGAATAACGACATCAAAGATCTTTGATGTTACCCTCACATGGGGCAAACATACGCAAAAAGAGTATATTTATTCCAACCAGAGAGAAACAATTTGATTGAGCGTTTACATGGTTATTAGGCAGTATTCTCCTACTGACAGGATTATCAAAGGTTTACACCACCCCGCTCAAACCAATTCAAAACTCCTTCCAATCAGGCCAGGCTCTTCTGACTGAGGTGGTCACATGAAGCATTTTTATTCCATTATTCTGATTATTAGTGGCATATTAGGGTTCAAACTCAGCTACTGAGGGAGGTGAAGCAAAAGTATTAATGAATGCTAATGAATTAGGTGCTTAAAGATGGCCACCTTCTAGTATGACATCATTTGGTCCTCCTCGCCCTTATGACTGTGTGCATAAACAAGATGTAGAAGGGTGGATTATCCCTACTTGGTGAGGGTGCTATTCTACTGGCACCGGATAGTAGGCACCCGGCAGAGCTAAGTCCAGAATACTAATACCAACCCTGGTTCAACCCTGTGGGTAACCTGGAACATATACCACAAACAGCTAGTACAAACCACGGTTCAACCCCGTGGGTAACCTGGAACATATACCACAAACAGCTAGTACAAACCACGGTTCAACCCTGTGGGTAACCTGGAACATATACCACAAACAGCTAGTACAAACCACGGTTCAACCCCGTGGGTAACCTGGAACGTGTACATACAACCTGCGTGGGCCCACACCTGTACTAAGCCGGCACATTAAAGTTACTACCTAAAGAAAAGAAGAAAGAAAAGAATAAAGAAAACCCCGTTGGAGCGCCCGGTCGTAGCTTGGGGACGTTGTGGCCGCAAACACAATGGCCCTTTCACTCCCTTGAGAGCCTGAGCAAATAAAAGGCTGTATTCCAGAGACCAGGAGAAAGCACGGGTTGTCCCTTTATTGAACACGCGTGCCTAGCAAAGTTCGCTGCCACGGCGCTTACTAACAATGTCAAGTTCACGTTAAACAGTCTAGCTGTGGCTGGCTTTAGCACGCATGTATCATGAAGTCGGTGCTTCTCCGGCGATAAAAGGGGTCTCTGTAGACCGTCACCTGGTAGTCAGTAGGTGGTCTGCTGGTGCCCGAAGCGTCCAGTAGAAGCCTTGGGTTGAAGCGTCCTCCTTTCACGGTTAGCTTGGTGAGCGCGACGAGCTAAGCTAACAGGCTAACTCACGATGACAGTGTTACTTAATAGCCGGTGCGGCTAACTGAGCTCACGACCTAGACTTCTAATTCGCAGGGGCTCCGTCGTCCTGTCACGTTGGTCGGTAGACCGTTCTCCTCGCCGGCGCGACGTCTCGATACTATACACTTTACAGTTTACACCAGGGGTGGCCAACCCGCGGCTCGCGAGCCGCATGCGGCTCTTTGCCCGTCAATGTGCGGCACTTCCATCCATAATTTTTTTTTTTTTTTTTTTTTACTTTTTTTTTGTCACTCTTTCCATAAGGACGTAGAATAAACATAGAATTTTTTTTTTAAATGGTCCATTTGCATGTTCTTGGTATCTGAATCTAGGGACATATATGGATCAGTGTCAGAAATAGTGTGTATGTTACTAGGCTTGAGTAAATTGTAATGAACCAAAGGAGAATATCAATTCTATTTAAAAAAAAAAATTATCTTTGACTGTGAATAACACCATGCTAAAATTGACCAGACCTGAAAAATCTAAGCAAATGAATAAAGGGAAGATGATTAAACAGAAGGTTTTGTAGATACAGTACTGAATTCTGCCATCTTTTTTATAATGTAAATTCCTCCACCATTTTTCATCGTATTGCAACACCGTTTTTTGCAAGACGTTCACAGAAAGGTAGAGAAACTAACTGCGTTCTGTTTTATGGCAATAACGTTCAGGTTTGTGGGAGATAATCCCCAAAAATAAGAGGAATAAAAAAGTAAATCCAGAAGTCAGATGATTGACAGGGGCTGGTGTGAGCTGGGTAGGGTAGTTTTTCGAAATTCGAAAGCCCTGAGGCTACGTTTAGACGGAGAGAGTCTGAACAGAAACCGCAAAAGTCGTCTTACGGTCTCAATTTTAATTTTGCGTTTAGACTAGCGTTTTGGGATGGAATTCTGCGTGCAGACGACGCTGTAACGACGGAGCCCCACTGTCACACGATTGGCGCATATGTCACATGACGTGCTGTGAAGACCCGCCCTACTCTGCCTCTGATTCGCAGACTGTGGGTGGGGAATGTGATTGGACCAAAGCAGAGTCACTCACAGACAGTGGGTCCAGTACTAATAGTTGTGATAGCCACGGGACAGATTCTTGTGTATTTAAAAGTACTGCCAATGTAGCCTTCAGGTGATCGCCATGGATAGAATCAGACATGCTTTGTTTACGCTTCTAGGCTACTGGCGCATGCCTGTGATGTACTTTTAACCCTGTGAGGCCCAAATAAAAAAGACATTAGCAACTTCAGAGGCCAGAGGGTGAGACATGAAGGGTGCCGTGACTGAAAAAAAAGGTTGAGAAACGCTGGTATATGGTGTGGCTCTTTGTGGTACCACAGTAATTTTTGTGGCTCTTAGTCTCTGACTGGTTGGCCACCCCTGGTTTACACTATACTATACACAGCGTTACACCTAGTCACTGGGCCACTTTATTAGCCGTTAGCTGGATGCTCGCGGGAGCTCTCTATCGCACACCTGCTCTCGTCGACAGTCAGAGAGAGGGCGTGTTCCTTGCTTCTTCGTGTCTTCCACAGTACACCGGACATCGTTCTTCTGACCACCAGTCTGACCCCGCAGCACCCCCTAGTGTTCGTCCTGCCAAGGGAACATATCGGAAAGTCCTGTGGAATGTCTGTATTGATTAGCGATATCTTTTCACAGACACATTCATGTGTCTACAAAGAGAAAGCAAAGTGTGCCCCCTGTGTTTCCTGTGGTACTGCATCCATAGGGCAGCGTTCTGCACCATCATTTTAATCGTCTGTCAACAGTAAAAGTGCACAGCCAATCAAATAACTGAAAAAGATCTACACTTTATACACCTATACACACAAAATGTGTTAAAGTAAAGGGGCGATCTCTGGTAATGGCAAAGAGTCGGAATTAGACTGCTATGGTGGGGTCCAATAAGGTAGGGGTGGTTTCATATGAGGGGGGCCCTAGTCGTCATGACATCATACCAGGAGGCTGCCATCTTTACGGCCATTGGTCCATTTGAAATCTATGTGATGTATCACCCCCCCCCCCCCCCCCCCCCCCCGAACACACTTTAGGTGCAGAAAATGTGGAATTGGAGGATACCTGCTGACTTCCACATCAAGCCACGCGTTCGATTCCTGCGCTACCGATTCCAGTGTACCGACCAATCTGCATGGCCGAGGAGCTCAGATCCCACCTACTAGCGATAGGCCACGCCCAGCTAGCGATAGTGGTTGAGTGTTGTCGACTGTTGATGTTTTGTTTTGAACTATTTAAACGCAAATGTGACACCGTCCAAAAAAAAAGAAAAAAAAAAACTTTCTACGCACTTGTTTATAGAATCCAGTTGTGTTGTTGTGTTGTTTGTCCGTGCATCAGAACGGAGATGCGTGTGTCGTGTGATCACGGCTCACAGTGTTGTCTTCTTCGACTGAATCTCTGTGAAGGTTGTTATTTTGGCTTCTCTGTGAGTACTGTATTTCCAATGCATAGAGAGAACGTGAGATCATATTGTTTTTCAGTGTCAGAATTTGTACATTGCTAAATGTATGTCATTTTAAAATAATCTTCTACATTAAAAGTAACGTCTATTTTGAACATCAAACTGACATGTTGCTTGCTTGTGTTGCATGATGTTATTGTTATTATTACGAAGCCGCTGTGACTGCATTGTTTTCAGATTGTCTGTACGTACGTCACATTCCTGTCAACGTGATATCTCGGGACCACCTGGAGGCAACTTCTTCACACAAACATCCACTTGGACTTAAAGATTAACTGAAAAGATTTCTGTGGTCAAAGGTCAAGGTCCTGATGAATTGAAAATGGTCCTGATGAATTGAAAATGGGGGACCCTGATGTAAACAAGACGAAAGTCTTTCTCTGGTCTGCATCCCCTTAACAATTGTGTGTATTGAGCTGTACTGTATTGTACCCATTCTGCAATCTGTTAATAAAGTTTTCAATCAATCAATCAATCAAGTCACTGGTGACCTCACGTCCGTCCCATTCTCTCGTGAAACCCATTTTCTATAATAAGTCCCCTTTACAAACAAGTTGTGCTCGGGATATTGGGGTCAATTCACTTGATTTAAATCAATTCAAAATGTAACTAAAACCAAAAATAATTTGCTGTATGATGTGACAACCTTCTCATTAGACTCACTCCTGTCATCTCATTACAGTGTCACAGAATATTACTTGTCATATCCTGAGTGCCGGGTCCATTTGTTTGCAGCTCTGAGTGTTTTTCTCAATGGCACGTCGACAGGGATCTTCTGTACATATTTACTGTTGCAGAGATCAAACTTGTGATCTTCTGTTTACAGGGTGATCTCTCTAACCAGCAGACAAGGCAATTCTATATTTGAGATTTGAAGAAAATCTACTTCCAGACTTGGCTAATTCAAACCGATCCCTGCTATATGGATAATCAACATATTATAGGCTAGGCTGATAATAAACATCAGGCACTGATAATAGGCACATTATAATAGACATGTACTCATAATAGGCACACTATAATAGACATGATGTACTCATAATAGGCACACTATAATAGACATGATGTACTCATAATAGGCACATTATAATAGCCTGAAAATATAGATATTATAATAGGCATTAGTTACTGTGCAGTGATGTGTGGATGCACAATATGACCACAATACCCATCACTATTTCAAAACAAATATATCTTTTAAATTTTAAACATACCATACACAAAAATATTGTTCTCATGCTCAGTCTGCAAATCCAGAAAATATGCGTTGAGTGAAGAGAAAATGGAAGTTATGGAGAAAGAACAGAAACAAGATCCTCACAGCCTCCTCTCTGGGTTTCTACTTTAAAAGAAATCATCCACTAACCTGGGATAGATTTACCTCAAATCTGTGTCAAATTACCATCTGAAATGGACTCTGGTACTTTTGCTTGGTTAAACTGGTACAACAGGGGGGGGGAATCGATTCTTACACAGATGTTGCGTTTATGACCAATCAATTATTATTATTATTATTATTACGTCATTGTGTCAGAATCACAGGTTAACTTGAAATTCCTCCCAATCTTCGGTGATACAATAAAAGCTAAAACCAAATTCAAAAGAACAATTTGATAAACGAGACCCCAGGAGTGAATGAATGAATGAATGAATGAATGAATGAATGAATGAATGAATGAATGAAAACTTTATTTAACAGATTGCAGAATGGGTACAATACAGTACGGCTCAATACATACAATTGTTAAGGGGATGCAGACCTGAGAAAGACGTTTGTCTTGTTTCCATCAGGGTCCCCCATTTTCAATTCATATAGACATTTATGACATACATAACATACATGACATTTATGGCATAGGGACATATAGGTATTTAGTACTGATACATTTGTGACATAGGCGGTATTCAAATATACAGTACTGTTACCCCTAGATCCTGACAGAGTATATACATATGATGGGGAGGGGACTGTACATTAGGAGGGGGTGGGTGGGTGGGAGGGGAATATACATACGGCGGGGAGGGAATATATACATGCGGTGGGGAGGAGACTGTCTATTAGGAGGTGGTGGGGGTTTTGGGCATTTACGGTGGCCAGTTTCGAATTGCAGCCTCCCGTAGGTGCTCTTTAAGGGCGGTTTTGAATGTGGGCAGGGATTCACATTCCTTTACAGCTTTGGGTAGGGCGTTCCACATTGTTGTGGCATAATTGCGAAACGTGTTTAGTCCCTTGTTTGAGCCGAATCTGGGTTTAACATGATTTGTTGAGCTTCCTCTGGTGTAGTGGTTGTGGTATTCACTGACCTTTGGGAAGTATTTTGACATGTACATGGGCACCCCGGTCGTATAGTGTATCTTGTAGACCAGGCCCATTGCAAGTTGCTGTACTCTGTCGTCTACTCTAAGCCATCCTAGGTTGGCAAAGTGGGCAGGGGTGAGGTGGGTTCTGGGGTTCAGGTCAAGTAGTAGTCTGACCAGTTTGTTTTGTGATGTTTGTAATTTTGTTTTAAGCGCCTTTGAGGTGCTTTGGTACCATGAGGTGCACGCATAGTCATAGTACCCTTGAATGAGTGCTCCTGCCAGAGTCCTCAGGGTATTCTTGTTTACCAGAGAGGAGATCCGGTACAAGAATCTAGTTCGTTGGTTGACTTTTTTTATTACATTGGATGCCATTTTGTCACAGGAAAGATTTGCCTCTAGGATGGAACCCAGGTAGGTAATTTCGTCTTTCCTTGTGACAATATTGTCACCCACTGTAACTGAGAAGCCGTCGGTCTTGCTGAGTTTGTTATTTGAACCGAAGAGAATGGACTCTGTTTTGCCCATGTGTAATGATAGTTTGTTATCAGCGAGCCATATGCAGATTTTGCCTAGTTCCGTGCTGAGGGTTTTTTCAACCTGCAATTTGTTCTTGTCAGAGACCAGCAGGGCTGAGTCGTCCGCAAACAGGAACAAGTTGCAGTCACAGGCTGACGACATGTCATTTGCATAAATTAGGAAGAGTAGCGGTCCTAGTATGCTTCCTTGTGGAACACCACAGCTCACTGTGAGGGGGGGGGATAGAGTACCGTTTACCTCTACCATCTGTTCTCTCCCCTCCAGGTAGGATTGCATCCAGCTCACTGATAGGCTATCAAAACCAATTGCTTTTAGCTTGTCCATTAGAATGGAGTGATTGACAGTGTCGAAGGCCTTTTGTAGGTCCAGCATGACCATGCCGCAGTATTTGCCAGCGTCCACCTCTTGTTTGATGTGGTCGTTCAAATAGAGGAGGCATGTGTCAGTGGAGTGGGACGTTCTGAAGCCAGATTGGAATTCGTAGATTAGGTTTTTTTCCGCCAGGTACTTTTCGACCTGTTCGTAGACTATTTTCTCCATGACTTTCGAGATGGAGGTAAGAATAGAAACAGGGCGGTAGTTGCCTGGGTCTAATTTGCTGCCCTTTTTGTGTAGAGGGGTCACTCTCGCATGATAAAAAACCACCTACAGTATTAACCAACTAAACAGTAAA
This sequence comes from Notolepis coatsorum, assembly GCF_963971535.1. Taxonomy (NCBI): domain Eukaryota; kingdom Metazoa; phylum Chordata; class Actinopteri; order Aulopiformes; family Paralepididae; genus Notolepis; species Notolepis coatsorum. Next base: position 72,695,877 of record NC_140168.1, read on the forward strand.
CACCACTGTGGTCCGTCCACTCCCTTTAATATGGTGTCTTTACTGAGACAGTAGGAATGCTGAGAGCGAGACGGAGTAGGGGAGACACATAGGAAGACTGAGGCCCCGTTTAGACGGAAACGCTAGCAGGTGAATCCGCAAAAATATTTTTGCTGATGTGCCTTTCGTTTATACGGAAACGGCGTTTTTACGGGGTGAAACCGCAAAAAAGTGAGACTACCTTCCAGGGTGGAATTCCTAGAAACGCAAAAGCTTTGCGATCTCGTCTAAACTATCAAAACGTATAAATCTGTTAAAACGATGACGAAAGGGTTGTCACGGCTCTGGTCGCGCGTACTGCTTACGTCACAGGTAGCAGGTATGCGCCAGTAGCCGAGACGTAAACAAAGCAAGTATGTCTGACTTAAGGCCTCTGCATGCTACAGCAAATTCAAAGCAACTTCAACACAACATCGACAAAGCAACGGTGTTGCAGACACATTACCTTTATGCTTCTGCAAAATCAACGCGCAGCCTATGATGCAACAAAATGTACCCCGGATGTGCGGCTCGAGCGCGCCCAGCCCGCCTGAATACTTTGGGCAGCCGAAGGTGCGCACTCTAGCCATTACAAACGGATTTCCCTTCTCAACCATACATCGTTAGTATAATAATAGCCCTGTTTATGTTTGTTTTCGCTTGTGTTCTTGTATATAGTGTAATATCAACCCAGTCCATGTCATCCCCATTGTTTCCCCAATCTCCTTCCACGAATTCATCGTCATAATGCTATCCTTGTAGTCTTTTAGACCCGCTATTATATAAATGTTGGTACTTTCGGACCTCCTCTGCAATACGTTCCTGCATTTGATTCATTTTAAACAAACAATTAAACAAGTGTAATGAAACAATACACTAGCTATCGAGCTCCTGTCAGAAAGTTTTCTTTTGGTCTCGAGCTCCTGTCAGAAAGTTTTCTTTTGGTCTCGAGCCAGGAACACTAGAAGTGACAGACAGCCCCGCCCCCATTCACTACCAACCAATCACTGCTACGCAATACCAACGCAACGGGTCTTTAGATTAGATTTTGGACACAGGTACGCAACGCCCAAGCAACACAGTCTACAAGACTGTCTGCAACAAGCGCGCTGAAATCGCACCGATGTTGTGTTGAAGTTGCTTTGAATTTGCTGTAGCATGCAGAGGCCTTTATACCCATCCACAGTCTGCGAATCAGAGGCAGAGTAGGGCGGGTCTTCACAGCACGTCATGTGACATATGCGCCAATCGTGTGACAGCGGGTCTCCGTCGTTACAGCGTCGTCTGCACGGAGAATTCCACTCCAAAACGCTCGTCTAAACGTAAAATTAAAAGTGAAACCGCAAGATGACTTTTGCAGTTTCTGTTCACAAAACGCTCGTCTAAACGGGGCCTGAGAGACACAGGGGAGAAGGTTCTTTATTGAGAGGTAGGAAGGCCAGAGGTAGGAGCCATAATAATAATATAATAATAATAATAACTTTATTTGTATAGCACTTTTCATACAGAAGTTGCAGTTCAAAGTGCTTCACAACAGTAAAAAATACATGCATAAGCGAGCATAAAAAAGATGGAGAGGTAGCAAGGTAAGGTAAATCACATTAGGATCTAGCATCCCAATAGGCCTTTGGATTCTGCCTACCACTCCGCCCTAAGATTTATTACGGGTGACAAATATGATACTCACCATTGTCTTTTGTATGAGAGGGTAGGCTGGCCATCTCTCTCGTTGCGATGTAGTTATCATGGGTATCTTTTTATCTACAAAGCAATTATTGGCAAACTTCCACCTTATATTACATCTTTGTTGGTCTGGAGTGCTGTCACCTACCAAACTCGTTCGAATGATCGGCTTGTGCTCAGGGTGCCTCGAGTTCGGTCTGAGCTTGGAAAATCTGCCTTCTCCTACGATGCTCCATACACATGGAATACCCTGCAAAAGACTCTAAAGCTCGGAACATTCCCGTCATTCATGGAGTTTAAAGGCATTGCACTTGACCTATGTACTGAATCATGTAATTGTTTTTAATCCATCATTGTAGTAATTGTAATTCATTGTAATTATTAACTGTTATGATATTTGTGTCCTTTGTTAACTCGTCATCACTGTAAATGAGGGAAACCTCAGTGCTTTCACGAGTATAAATAAAGGTTTGAAATGAAATTAAATTAAGTTTACAGTTTCATTCAGTAATACAAATAATAAAAATAGTTTTAAATGATTCAGTTTAAAAATTGTTAAAAAATTATAAAATAGAACGGACATACAACAGGGTATTTAACATACAACAGAGCAGTGAATCAGTAAGAAGTTAAAAGTGTGATAAAGTAGTTCTCTTAAAATTACAGTGCACACAGTAGGAGGTAGTGAGATAAAATGTGCATAGAACCGACACATGAATTTGATAGGAAGTGTATAAAAGTAGGCAGGGTAAGAATAGTGCAGGTAAGTACAATTTGTGTCAGGATGTCCCCGATGTTTCATTTAAATGCCTGAGCAAAGAAATAGGTTTTAAGCTGTCTTTTGAAGATGTCTAGTGAGTTGGCTTCCCTGATGTTTTGGGGTAGTTTGTTCCATAGTTTTGGGGCATAGTTGATAAAGGCTGCATTACCGATTCTCTTTTGACTGTTTCTGGGAGCCTCTAGTAGTCCAGCAGCTGATGATCGCAGTGTTCTTGCTGGCGTGTAATTTATTAGAGTGTTGGCGATGTAGCTAGGTCCCTGTCCATTTAGAGCTTTGTATGTAAGGAGAAGGACCTTAACACTTTGAGTGCCAGCGACGTGTTATGTCGTCTTTTCATGCCCCCCGTTGAGTGCCGACGACGCAAATTGTCGTTTGATTTTTTTATTAGCGATCTGAATTCATATTTCATCAACCGAGTCTCCCGTTGGTACAGCAGCCCCTCTAGGAGCTCCGATGGGAAAATACCGCCCCCTATCGTCTATCTGTGTAACTGCAGGCCATTCGATTAGACTGGTGGATCTGTGGTGGATCTGTGGAGGGGGAGCCTCCTCGCTCCACTATGCTGGTGAGCCGTCTGATGACGAGGGAAGTGATCGTGAGTTGGAAAGCAGCCTGGAATATATATTTACAGCAGCCAATAATCAATCAATAAACGCGATCGATATTTGGAATGGCGATCAGGAATTGGAATAATCTTTTTGGAGAACATCTGATCTAAGGTAAGGAGTCTATGTTACCAGTTTTAGGATAATCAGAGCTGTCTTCACTGAGATAACAACGTGTCCCGTATGTGTATATGTGTGTGTGATGTTGAGGAAATGAGAGAATCGATTTCTCAGCTCGCTTCTATAGCGTGCATAAGTACACATAATATCGATAATCTAGCGTTTATTTGAAAACGATTAATAAATAGCCGACAAATGACAACGTGTCTAGTGTATTCGAGAATATTCCAATAAATGCCGTTTATGACGGAATCTTTCTATTTTCCGGAAATTTGCGAGAAAACGATAGCTTTTCGAAATGCTATAAAAAGGATATGAACCGATTAAAAAACAATCCGTTTCGACAATGTTGACTGCAAACAAGTCATTGATAAGCGACGGGCAGATTAGACACATAGCCATAATTTAAAACATAGATTATGCGTTTTTAACTCTATCATTGAAGTGGATGATGGCACTCAAGGACATTAATCAACATTAGTGGCCGGCACTGAAAGTGTTAAAGTCAATTCTAAATGTTACAGGAAGCCAGTATAAAGCAGCTAAGACTGGACTAATGTGCTCTCTCCTTTTGGTTCTAGTTAGCAGTCGGGCTGCAGAGTTTTGGATTAGCTGAAGCCTCTGTGGTTTTCTTAGGGAGACCCGTGAAAAGTGCATTACAGTAGTCTAACCGGCTAGATATGAATGCATGAATTCCCTTCTCAGCATCGTTTTGATTAATAAATGGTCATACTTTTGCTATATTTCTGAGATGGAAGAACAATGTTTTCGTCACTTTGTTAATATGAGAATTGAAGTTATATTATCGTACTTGGCCATCGCATCCCGCTCTTTAAGCCTATCGAGATATATCTCATCTCATGTACCTATTGTACTCCATCAACGAAAAAACAAGTACACCTACACCTGCCGGGTCCCGCCCCTATGGAGGCGTAGCCTATAAGACAGTAGGCATGGTCACCAAACACTCTTCCTCTATTTTCGTTTCCATCATAACGGTTGCAGTGCACCTTATGTAAACTAGTTGTTATGAAAAGATTATGAGAAATTGCGTAATGTTGAAAGTTACCGGAGGTTTGCTTACCCCTGGAATCTTCGGGGCATGTTTCAGCGACACGTCGGGCCTATTCTGATGTTTCCTCGTCTGGTGACAGCAGATCCAGGAGCAGCGTGCAAGGTTGGCTATCGAGCCGGCTTGTACACAGGTAGGCCCTGTGTCATCAGGCATGGGTATTAGTGTTAGTAATGCTGGGTTGTTTTGTTACACAACCATGTTGTGTGTCGGCGCCAGGGGCGGGATGGTTTGGTGGACGTTTCACTGCAGTGAACGGGTTCCAAACGGTCCTGGAAGCGTGCTGTTAAACAACTAATGAAGCTACATGCTAATGCTACATGCTAACACTACTGCTACGCTGTTCTAATGTCTCCGCCGTGGGATGTTGTTGCTTTTCCCTCCTCTTGCCCGGTTCATCAATGAAGGTCAGTCGGTAGCTGATGTGGGGGTTTTGCTGAGTCCTATTTACCTTTTTTACGGGTAAATGGGTTGACAACAGGGTAGGGCGTGGCTAGGTAGCCTAGCCAGGTAGCGTTACTCCTGTGTCCCGGCGGGGTTTGTTGAACGGTGTTCCCACCTGGGAGCTGATGCTTGAGGCTCGGCGGGTAGCAGTAGAGCTATACTACTGCAGGATGGGACTTAATGGCGGCCCGTGTTGTGGCTCAGCTGACTGTTTCTGTCCATAGTAGCGTTGAACGCTATGCTATAGTAGTGTAGTGGGCTATTGTTTTGTTCTGTCTCTCTGCTATGAGAAGGTCTGTCTATGCTACAGCTTTCTCTTCTCTCAACCATTCATGCTGACGGTCAATCGGTGTCTATTGGGGGAGTAGTGCGGGGGGGGCTTTGTTTACCTTTTTGGTAAATGGGCTAAGCTGGGGCTGGTGTGCTGTTGTGAATATTTTGAATGAATGCGGGACTGGTTCTCTCTGGTCCGCCTCCCCTTAATGTTGTGTATATGGGCTTGCTCATTCTACAGTATTTTGTGGTGTTAGTTCTTTTATTCATTTAACCCCTTCATGGTGCACACCACAGTGGAGGTTGCTGTTTGCAACCACCAATGGTGCTCCGTGTTAACATCAGTCCTTTGCTTTTGACATATTGAAACAGTGCCCCGCCCGGCCGACGCCATGGGTGGGTCGGCCTGGCGAGTGGCTGGTGGGCTGCTAAAGCCTGTACCGCCACGGTATGGAATTGGCAGCGATTAGAACTGTGTTCGAATTGCTGTTTTTTCTATCAAAAAAATGGTGTCTGGTGGCGGGGCCTTGAGGGCCAGCCGACGTCGACACATCGCGCAAGGTTGTTGACGTTATTAGCTTTGACCTAGCCGCAAGCTATAACCGCTCAGGGTTCCCCTCTCCGCAGGGGATTTTGGTCTTCTGCTGGAGCGCGGGCGGTATTGTCCTAGGCCCCACACCGCCTCACACCTAGCAGCCAGAAGAAGAGAGAGCACGGCCTCGTCAGCGGCGATGACGAGGCCCTCGACAGGCGGCCATGTTTTTCCCCCGCCAGAGGTATCCTGGGCGTTGAATCGGCAGGTGTCCACAAGGCCGACAGCCTTGGCGGCCGAGGGATCGGCCATGTTGGATGGGCTCGGCTTGAACAACAAGCCGTCACCGTACTGCCGCGAGCAACCCGCTCTCCGATCACTCCCTCCCCCAACACCAGCGGAAAAAGGGGGCTCTGATTGTTTCCTTTGGCTGCGGGCCGCGTGCCTTCGTTGAAGCGCGGGCGGCCCCACTTTTTCGCTTCTCATGGGGACAGGGGCTGACACCCAGTTGATGGCTGAGCCTGGGTCTGTCCGTGAGAATGTTGTGCTGTCAAGCGGCTCCCACACTGTAAGCTGTGTTGGTTGAGTCTGGTGTTACGTCTGTCAACTATAAGTGTTGTCAGCAGGGGGGCTCGAAACCTTTTAAGGCACACAGTGCAGGCTTCCCCGGCCTCGCCTTCGCCAGACCAGGTATCATGTTGGTACCTCCCACTCCCGCGAGATCGGCAGTGGTCTGAAATGAAGAGGTGCGCGTGATTTAGGTGGTAGTAATATCACTGCAGGGCTACGGTGTGTTGGCCCATGGGGTCCTCACGCCTTGCATGTCCGGCTGCAGAATAACTCCTCAGCATGTTCTGGAGGGGTGTTCAGTGGGGGGGCTTTTGTCACCTGGATTGATGTCAGCTTCCCCCGTATCAAACCGGCCCTTTCTGTCGGGGTCCCCCCTTGGGTGCGATTGCCTCGTGGGTAGTGTCGGGTTCCGACCCGACTCCACGGAACTCTCTGCTCGCAAAGGTCCGGGGTTGGCTACGCACAGCGGGTGGGACCGGGCCGACTATCTACAGTTCCTGGCAGACCTGCGCCACATGGCGGCGGGTGCGTTGGGAGTGTCATCACATATGACTACAGCAGTACCATATGTCGAGGTGGATGGAGAGAACGCTGAGGCGGGGACTTGTGTTTACACAACCCCGCCCGTTTTCGGGTTTGGTACAGACCCTATTGTCAGGGTCACCAGCAGTGACAGCTCTGGTCAACGAGATCCAATCTCTGTGGACGAAGCAAGCCATCGTCATGGCGTTCTCCTCCCGGTGTTCTCTGGTGCCTGAGAAATCGGGAGGGGGGGGTGTCAGACCCATGCTGGACCTGTCCCATGGGAAGGTTCAGCATTTTTTTGGATCGTCTCCTACCTGTTGAACACTGTCAGGTGGGGGTCTGGTTCTCCTCCATAGACCTGTAGGATGCGTATTCGCATCTCCGGTCTTCCATCCTAGGGCTTACCTACGCTTCCTTTGCAGGGTTAGCGTATGAGTACCAGAGGCTGCCGTTCAGTTTTTTCTCTGGCTCCCTGCATCTTCACCAAGTGCGTGGAGGCCGCACTGGGGCCTCTGCGTCATCAGGGGTTACGAAGTGTATTCTGCCCTGACGACGTTCTGGTCCTTCGCGGTCAAGGTGGATCGTCGGGTCTCATACCAGGCAGGTCCCTACCAGCCTGGGGTTTGCTGTAGACTGGAAGTAGAATACTCCTCTTCCCAGTCAACGGTTGGAGGGCTATGGGCATCCCTCTCAGAGCGTGTTGTCGACACGCTCGGGAGGTTCCGTCCTGGGAGGGTTACGGCGCTGTCTCACGTCACGTTTTTCACAGACGCCTCCCTCGCTGGTGACGCGTCGGGCCAACGCAGTAGGGGGCAGCTGGCAAACCATGCTGCCCGGTCTGCGCTATGTTCAATGTGTTGGTCCTTCTGGTCCTCAATCGGTGTTGATCAGGACGGACAATATAACGTCAGTGTCGTATATCGACAGACAGGGAGGAGTACGCTCCCCCCGTCTGCACCAGGCGGCGGGCGGCTGGCTATGGGCGTCCTCCATCTGCGCGGCCTGAGGGCTCCCCACATCCCCGGCAGGGTGAATGTGGGTGCAGGTGTACTGTCGCGGGGCGGTCCTCATCCTGACGGGTGGGGATTACGTCCGGACATAGCCAGGCAGGTCTGGGACCGATGCCGTGCCGCCTGGGATTCTTTCCCCCATACATCTGTTAGGCAGTTGTTGGGGCGGGTACGCCACTGTCGCACTTACGCGGGCAGATGGCGTATATGTTCCAAGAGTGGTGTAAGGCGGGGGGCCGGGACCCAGTCTCCTGCCCCCTGGATGCTGTCCTTAGTTACCTCCAGTCTCTCCTTGATAGACTGTCGGGTTCGACGGTGAGGGTATATGCAGCAGCTATATCCTCCTATCATGAGGGATTTGAGGGGGATGTCTTGTTCAGCCACCCTCTTGTGAAGCGTTTCCTGCTTGGCGCTCGACGCGTTAAGCCGGTGCAACGCTCTTTGGCTCCGAGTTGGGATCTTCAATTGGTCCTCGGTCGGTTGTCCTTGGCCCCGTTTGAGCCTCTTGAGCAAGCGCCGTTGGAACAGCTGTCGTTCAAGACCGCGTTCTTGCTGGCCGTCACCTCCGCTGAACGCGTGGGTGTGCTTTGTGCTCTCTCGGTATGACCAGAGTGCCTGTCTTTTGTTCCGATTGCGGTGCCACTCTGCGCCCTAATCCTGCCTTCGTGCCTGTAAATATCCGGAGTTCTTCCGCTCCAGGGATATTGTGGTTCAGGCGTTTCATCCGCCTCCTCACGCTAGTGAGTTAGATGCGGGCCTTCACCTGTCATGTCCGGTCCGTGCTTTGGGAATTACCTCAGCCGTACTCAGGACCTCGGGGTCACCGATCAGCTTTTTGTCTGTCACGGTGGTTCTCATGCCGGTAAGGCACTATCGAACAACGCCTGTCCCATTGGTTGTGCGAGGGCATTGCCCTCTGCTACACGTTGGCCGGGCTGGATCCCCCTGGGGGCGTCAGGGCGCACTCCACTCGTGGGGTGGCTGCCTCTGCCGCTCTGCTGGGTGGGGCCTCGGTGGAGGACATCTGTGCTGCAGCTTCATGATTCTCCCCGGGCCCCTTTGTAAGGTTTTACCTCATGGACATGACCGGGGGTTCTGTCTCCCAGGCGGTGTGTGGGTATGGGCATGGGGTATGGGTATGGGCCACAGTGTGTTAGGTCACACGTGGGTCCGCCTGTGCTGTGTGTTCAAGGGGTTCTAGTTCCCTCTTGCTCGCACTCAGGTGGAGTTGACTGCGCCCCCCCTTCATTAGGAAGGATGGGGTGACGGGGCTCCCCAAACCCCTTGATGTGGGCTTACGGGTCCTCAGGGGGTGCATCTGTCGGGCCTCGCATCCGCTCTAACCCATATCTCGATAGGCTTAAAGAGCGGGACGCGATGGCCAAGTACGATAATATAACGTAAGGTTATGTATATAACCTAGTTATATGAGTACTGGCTAAGCGTCCCGCTCTTAAGCGGCCCTGAGTTCCCTTTTGAGGGATCTTTTACTGGAAACGGGATTTTTGGCGAGGAAGAGTGTTTGGTGACCATGCCTACTGTCTTATAGGCTACGCCTACATAGGGGGCGGGACCCGGCAGGTGTAGGTGTACTTGTTTTTTTCGTTGATGGAGTACAATAGGTACATGAGATGAGGTATATCTCGATAGGCTTAAAGAGCGGGACGCTTAGCCAGTACTCATATAACTAGGTTATATACATAACCTTACGTTCAGTTCTGAATCTATGATAACCCCGAGACTAGTGACCTCAGATTTGATCCAAGGGGTTAGTCCTCCCAGGTTCTTTATTAACGTTTCTTTTTTTGTTTTGGGGCCGATAATTAGAATTTTAGTTTTGTTCTCGTTTAGTTTCAGGAAGTTCTTACTCATCCATTTATTTATTGCCAGTAAGCAGTCTGTAATGGAGTTAATCGCTGTATAATTTGGTCCAGCAGATATGTACAGTTGTGTATCATCCGCATAGCTATGGAAACCTACATTATGTTCTCTGATGATATCACCCAGCGGTAACATGTAAAGGGAGAAGAGTAAAGGACCTAAGCAACTCCCTTGTGCAACTCCATAGTTGTTGTCATATATCTCAGACATGTGGCCTCCTAGTTTAACATAGAATTTCCTCCCTCTGATGTATGTTTTAAACCAGCTTAGCACATGTTCTGAGACACCGACAAGGTTTTCAAGACGATCGATTAGAATATCGTGATCGATTGTATCAAATGCTGCACTGAGATCTAGCAGGATAAGGATGAAGATCTTATTCTCGTCAGAGTTTAGCCTGAGGTTGCTGATTATTTTGGTGAGGGCAGTTTCAGTGCTATGATATTTTCTGAATCCCGACTGAAATTCTTCTAAGATGTTGTTTTCTTCAAGAAAGGAATTAATTTGAACTGAAACTATCTTTTCAAGTACTTTACTAATGAATGGTAGGTTGGATATTGGACTATAATTTGCCATTACATTACTATCCAAGTTAGGTTTTTTTAGTAATGGCTTTACAACTGGTGTTTTAAAGGCATCTGGAAATACCAGTTCTAAGGGAAGTGTTTATGATATCTAGCACAGGGCTTGAAACACTATTAAACACCCGTTTGAAGAAAGCTGTAGGTATAGGGTTAATGTCTGAGGTGGAGGAGTTACATTCTGAGACAGTTTTGCAGAGTACATCTAATGTGATGCATGTGAATCTTCTCATGGTTACATTGCGCGGTTTGCTGCAATCAGCTTTATTTCCATCATGAGTAATGCTGGCCCTGATCAAGGTTATTTTGTTGTTAAAGAATAGTGCAAGTTCTTCACACTTAACCGTTGATGACTGAGGAGGTGTAGGGGCAGTGTTGAGTAGTACATTAATAGTGGAAAAAAGGATTCTGGAGTTTCCAGCGTTTTCTGTAATGATTTTAGAGAAGTAGTCTTTCCTTACTAAGCGGATGGTTTTATTATAAGCAGTTAAAGCATCTTTGTATTATATCACAGCAGATGGTGGTCTTTGTTTTTCTCCATTTTCGCTCCGCTGCACGACATTTCCTTTTTTCTTTGTTGACCGCATTATAGTTCAACCAGGGCGAGGCACTGGTTTTCTTTTTCGTTTTTAGTGGGGCGACAGAATTTAATACAGATGACAGTGCATCATTGAGATTTTCTACCATTTCATTTAGAGAGCTGTCATGATTGTGTGGTGCATGTAGTCTGATAAGATTAATGAACTTTGATTCAACCTTGTCGTTTAGGAGCCTCTTTTGAACTGTGATTTCTTTTTTCGTTTTAGTAAGGGTTATTTGAGTATCAAAAAATATACAGTGATGGTCGGAGAGAGGTAATTCAGTTATTGAGACATTTTTTATGCTTAGCCCAGTTGTTGTTATGACTAAGTCTAATGTATTTCCAAGCCTGTGAGTTGCATTTGTTATATGCTGTGTTAGATCAAAGCTATCCAGTAGATTTTTTAGCTCTATAGTTTTGCAGTCTGTTTTCTTATTAAAATGGATGTTCAAGTCTCCATTTAGGATCACCTTATCGTATCCGGTAACATATAGTGAAATAATTTCAGAGAGTTCCTGTATAAATATTGGTGAGTGTCTAGGCGGGCGGTATATTGTGACGATAATGGTTGATTCTGTTTTGAGTTCAATGGCAAGATATTCCATCGACATGAACTCACCTAGTTCTGTGATTCTAAACAAGAGTTTTGAGGAGAAAATTGCTGCAACTCCCCCTCCTCTTCTGTTTTTTCTCGGTATTTGATAAACTATAGTCTGGTGGGCAAGCCTCTATCATTATTGATGTAGCTGTGTCATTATTGAGCCATGTCTCCACTAAGCAGATGCAGTCTAAGTTATTTTCTTTAATCAGATAATTTACTTTATTGTTCAGTGATCTGACATTTAGGAGGGCAAATTTTATGTGTTGGACTTCTTGAGAGGAGATATGCTTTGGCTTGACATTGATAGCCTTGAGGTGTATGCATTGATGGTGTATAGCTTTTACCATGCCATTGGCTGGTTAAGATTACCGGTATGTTTTGAGAGATGGCATGGTGCTTGTACTATACTATACTGTACTCTAGTGCATGATGGGTTGATTTGATTAGCTCTTTCGGGGACATTTGATCAGACGAGTTGCTGATGGCCTTGTGTAATATGGGGTACAGGACGCCTTGTGCTGCTGATGGATACATCCTGATATTTGTCCAGTGTGTTCATTAAACGGGTGAAATCCTCTTTCAATGTCTCTGTGCCCGTTTTCCTTCGCAGGATGTCAAACGATCCAGAGTGAATGACAATTTTTGTTATGACTGATCCGATGAGTGTTGGAAGCATTTCGGACAGCTCTTTCACAGATGTGTTGTCTAGACATAGATTTTCTGTGTTTGCCATTTCCACATACCTTGTTGTGGAATCTCCAATCAGTATGCAGTCTGTTTTCTGTGTGAAGTTAGCATTCTTCTTTCCAACAGTTCTGGGGCCGTTTGTTTTTGGATTAGGCCTAGTCTGCCGGTTCTCACCACAGTCCTGTGGCCTTGGTGAAATAGCCTTGTTAGCCGTCCTGCTAGCCTTCTCAATAGCCGTCCTGTTAGCGCTAGCCTCGTACCTTCAGCGTTGGCTACCGCGACAATCCTGTGGCGCTCCTCTGTGCAGAATAGTCTCTTCGTTGTTAGCCGCTAGCTCAGGCTGGGTCGTGTTTGCTAGCCGTGTCGCTAGCAGCTCCGTTTTCCTCATTGTCTCTGTGCAGAGTAGCTTTGTTAGCTTTGCTATCCTCGTTTCGCTCGCAGCTCTGCTAGCTTCACCTCTTCTTTGCCGGATAACACGACGTTCCTTTGGTGCCTCGTGGTTAGCGTGAGCTCCGGTATGCCAGCCGTTAGCTTCGCTAGCGTTGTTAGCGTTAGCATGAGCGGTATGCCAGCTGTTAGCTTCGCTAGCGTTAGTGTGAGCTCCGGTATGCCTGCTGTTAGCTTCGTTAGCATTAGCGTGAGCTCCGGTATGCTCGCTGTTAGCTTTGCTAGCATCGTTAGCCACGCTTCTAAGTCTCTTTGCTTTGGGTGTTGATATGTGTGGTTCCGAGAGTAGGTTGAAACTATTTCCTGGCGGTGCTGGGGGTGAGGTAATAGTCGTGTTCCTGGTTAGTTTATTTCTCTTTCTAGCCCTGACGGTGGTCCACTGTTTTGGTTTAGCTCCTAGCCTGTGCCAAGGACCCTCTTTTGGGTGGTGATGTTCTGTAGCTCCTAGCCTGGGCCAGGAGGGGTCGTTCTCAGTCATGGTATCAGTGGCTATACTTGTAGTAGCTTCAAAAATAGAGTCAATGAGTCGCTCATCCTGTTGAATTTGGTACAGGGTAGAAAGTAAACCCGAACCTCCAGCTCTACAATCCTCATACCCATCCTCAGACAACTAGTACATTCTGTGGGAGAGCCGAGTCCCGGCATCTTCCCTCATTTCCTGTCTCTTCAGGTTAGGCTAAACTGAAGCTAAGCTAGGTACTTAGCTGGTGATGGTGGGCCTTGTTGTCTTTCGCTGGTTGCTTCACAACCGGGGTCTTTATGAAATATCATCGACTTTCATGAATATCCTCGCCTTCAGTGATCGGCATAGTCCTTTGTGTTTAGCTGATAACACAGAGACTTCTTCATCTCGCTGGTCCTCCCACGGAGAGATCTTGCTACTCGTCCTTTCGACGGAGTACTGTGGTCATAAATCTGAATAAATAAATTCACAGTTCTGGAGAAGTACCATAGGAACTGGGAGTTAACGTACAGAGTATTTAGAGTTGAAAGGGCTATAAAAAATCATTACGGTAGCGATAGGCAGAAAAACACGGAGCGACAGTAAAAAGCAGCTTGCATAGCAGAAGCAGGATAATGTAATGTAAGTTCAGTATTCTCCATGGTGGAACACTACGGAATTGTGGTCCATTTAGGAAATCAGTTTGAACTTGAACTTGCATTGGTTTGTGATAGATTATTAGTTACTGGGTATTTCAAAGTACCTCATATTTGGTACCATTTTGAAGCTAACAACTAGGGCTTTCCAATGATATAAAATAAGTGTTCGATTATCATCATAATTTTTATTATTATGGTTCATATGTAGTTGCACTTGAACTTGTTGAAATTAAACTTGGAAGATACAAATACATTTTCAAGCACTTAATAATAATAATGGATTGGATTTATATAGCGCTCTTCATGACACCCCAGTGACTCCAGAGCGCTTACAGAGTCCATTATTCGTTCATACACAGTCATACCGGTGGTGGTATGCTACAATTGCAGCCAGAGCTGCCCTGAGGCAGACTCACGGAAGCTTGGCGAATAATTATCGCCTACGGCCCCTCACTTTCCTTGCTTATATCAGATTTATGTGTAATGAATGCAATGTAGACAATCTTGTTGGCAATATAGAACAGCTGACAGATTAGAAATAGCATCTATTGTTCAAAAGATATGAATTAATTAATGAAACTAGATTAGATTAAAAAAATATATATATATAAAAAATGTCTTCAAACTTACCCCATTCTCTTCATAGAGCGTTGTCTTCCTCCATACTCTCTGCCGCAATAGAACCATATTTCCTGGGTAGAGAATTACCTTGGCTCTTCCTGGCTCTCGATGGTTCTCAGCTGTATGTTATTAGCCAATGCTAGCAGCAGGCCTTGTCGTCAATTCTAGGTTGATAAAATGAAATATGTTATATACGAATATGAGCCACTAATGAATACACTGAATACAGCAATGTGGCTATTTGAAAACACTGCATTTGCGAAATAAATACGTCAATTGTGTTCACGTTAGCCATGCGTTAGCTAAGCAGCTAACGCACCGCAGCCTGGGTGAAGTTAGTAGCACACACCGGTACTTTTCAAAACAAGCTTTTTGATTGGAAAATATGACCAGAATCTCTGGAAAAACATCTCACAAACACTATAGACGGTCATAAACATTAACACTTTGGTTGCCAGGCTTATATTCTTAATATACCATCCTCCGCCAGCTCTATTTGTCTATGGAGAAGTTCCCCTTCTTTGCAGGGCTATAACTTTTTAAATTGTATTGCTAAATTGACATTACTATGGCCCATTCAACATCAAGTATCTATTGTTCAGGGTGTAGCAACGTTATACTTTTTCTTTCACATATTCATACTAAAATACGGTCTAAAGTATAAGTATGTTTTTATCGTTTTCTGCAGCTTTCTCCAGAACGTGATTTATAGCCCCAAATGCATTATATTGATGATCAAATACAGTTTGATAGGAATCTGCGCGAGATAAAAAATGTCAAATGGACGTGCTTCTAGAAGTTACTACTGATCATCTGATGTTGACCGGATGGGGGGGGGGGTCGTTTATAATTCCGTGGCCAACGTTAGATGATTCATCTAGTGTTGGTGATATGATCATTAGAGCAGTTAGTATCGAACACGTTAAAAAATAACATTGAATCTTACCGTAGCTTCCTCATAGCGTTGGGCGATGAGCGGGGAACAGAAATATTCCTATTATGGGATGTAGAAATATGCTATCCATTTCCAGGTTGTATAATAGTATATACGTCCAAATCATGTTGTTTATCGAGTTATTGGTAACGGATTGCTATCCGTTGTGTCTAGCTCAAGTCCTGGGACTATTACCGAGTGATCGGACCGAATTGGAATGAGCACCAGCTTCCATTTCCTGTTTCCGCTCTGGGCGATCCGCCGATCGGCCACCAGATGGCGCTCTTGAACCGTTGGAGAGTTGAGAGGGGATCAACAGTAGATCTCAAGTCTCCGGGGGAGAAATATGATTTCGATCACAGATTTTTGAAATATTGATATCAAAGACGTGGTACGGCGTCTTTGGCAGAATGAGCATGGCGGGGAATGACGTGGTACAGCGTTTTTGGCGACCATAGTGTTAACGAATGCTATAATAAGTCCAACAAATGAGTATAAATAGTACTTACACGGTAGTTCCAAAATGCAAGAGCACGCGCTGAATCCCAGCAAGAATTTATTCTATGACCGAACGCTCTGGGGAAAATCTACAAAAAAAACGCCCATCGTGTCGGGGGCCATTTATATAGTTCCTCTGAGTCCTGCGGACTAATACATGGTGTGCTGTTAGTGGTAGGTCTTCCATATAAGGCCTGAAAAGATGGTGTCCTTCCGCCGAAAACTCGAATCCCCGGCCGCTCCCCATTGATCGCGCCTGCGATATCAGCGACTTCGTAGTGTTTGGTCTCGTGGTGTCACTTTAGGTGGTGGGCGTGTTCATAGGGGTTTGGCGGTAATGGGATTGTTCATATGGAATTTCATTCACCTTTTCACTTGGTTGACTGTTTTACGGAAAGAGGGGGTGAGATTGGAGCGCATATTTTCTATTGACCGCAAACGCATTCGCAAGATAATATTACAAGAACGCAACAGTATTAGTATTAGTAATTACGTGTATTTTGTCTGTTTCATAAAGCAAAAGAATAAAAGTTTGAAAAGCATATTCTGGACGTGGAACGGAATTATTTTATGATGCACGTCAAAGTGTTTGTACTCCTGTGGTATATTCTATGTACATTTCTAAGGGTTAATCACAGTGCATTTAGGTTGCTAACTAGAGGGAAGAGAAACACAGAATGATAGAATGGTCCTCATCTGACTCCAAATAGCCAGTAGAGAATAAAACGTGTAGTCAGACCATGGAACTATAGTTCAAATCAAATGATTTATTGCCGCGGGGCTCAAAGAGGTGAATATAGCATTTACATACAGGGATTATTTCATAGTACATCAAACAGGCTGTACAAAAGGATTGTTGAGGTATCATTAGAGCCCATTCACAGTGGCTTTCTCACATCAAACAAGTCTGTACATAAAACAATAGTCATGTTAACATCAATGAAATAGACTATACCTTTGCCATCACATAGTTAAACCTGGTCTAAGATACATTTACACTATATCACAACAAAACAGTGATTCCATGGTCTATTTACATAATGGCAACCGCATAGTCTCTGGAGTGGTGGATCGGTAGAGCAGGAGGACGCAGACCCCAGGGGGGGGTCTGGCCTGTCTCTCTAACAATGCGTTCTCATTTATATACTCTGGTATCAACCAATAATAGCACGTCCATATATTAACACTTTGAGCGCCACGCCGGGTTTTCCTTTTTACCCGCTGAATGCCACCATCGGCGCCAATGTTAACGTTAATATCGCCTAATCTATTTTTATTTTTTTTTATTTTTTATTGATATTTTTTGCACAAATCTCAAATATTCAAAACATATTTTTCCACATCACAGTATGCAACGTCCAAGACTTGCCTTTTTCTTTTTTTGTAAGAACATACAAAACATGTACAAGACTCATACAAATACATTAAAAACTGACATGGAAATTAAAAAAAGACTTACGAAAAAAGAAAGATACTATACTATACATTGTGCACATATATCCCTGATGCATATACTTTACATGTAGACCGATCTACCTGTGAGCAGGTATGTGCTGCATACATAAAATCTATGCATATACATACATAATACAATATAAAGTACAAGTACCATCAGATCAGATCCCCTTTTTTATATTCATCCTTGATACCATTGTAACCCCACCTTAGTCATTTGTCCCCAGACCGTTCAGTCAGGTGTAGAAAACTGTCCCATCCCTCAGCGAAGATATCCTCTCTTCCTGCGACTCTATATGTCACCCTTTCATATGATGCTGTCCGGAACATTAGTTCCATCCATTCTTTAAAAGTAATATCAACAGGTGATTTCCAATGTCGTAATGCAATTCTACATCCTGATATCATGGCCATTCTATACCACATTCCCCGGTATTTAGGCAGTTTAATCCCTTTCGGTACTATACCCAAAACACATGCCATTGGGGCGTTATTTATCTTCACATTCAGAACCTTACTTAGGAATATCACAATTTGATCCCACATTTTCCGGACCTTCTCACATTGGTATAGCATGTGTAGTAAAGTGCCTGTCTCCTTCTCACATCTCCAGCAGATGTCACTGTCCCTTAATTTCAGTCTGGCCAGTTTACTAGGCGTCCAATAGCTTCTGTTCAACACTTTGTAAAAAATAAGTTGTGATTGCGCCTCCCGAGAGAATTTACCCCATTTGGACACCAGTTTCTCCCACATTTCCTCAGTAATATCCTCACGTACATCGTTCTCCCAGCTCAACCTCAGACCCGCCAACTTGGGTGCATTGTATTCTCTTATAACATCATAGAATCTTGATGCACCGCCTTTCCTACGCCATCCTTTATAAAATATTTCTTGAATTGCAGTAATCGGGCCACACTTTGGCCCTCCCATTGATGACGATAAACAATGTGTAATCTGTAGGAATTTATAGAAGTTTTTATTATCTATACCAAAATCCTCTTTAATATCCTCAAAAGGTAAAACCCCATCTTCCCCGGCTATATCACCCAGTACATGTATCCCCCTTTTAATCCAGTCGTCCCATATGACTGATTTCTTACCAATTTTTTGTTTTTTATTATACCATATAGAGGCTCTTGTAGTCAGATATGGGCTATCACCAGTCAGCCTGTGCGACTGATTCCAAGTTTCCCTGGCAAACGCCATTAGAGGGTTCTTAAGAGGTATAGGTCTGTCTGATTGTGTCAGGAAGGATTCCAGAGACGAGGGATATACCATTTCCTCCTCTATCTTGACCCAAGCAGGTGCCTCCTCAGTCGAGTGATTCAATTTGGAGAGCTGGGAGAGCGAGAACGCATAGTGATACCAGTCTAGCTTAGGCAGGGACAAGCCGCCATTTTCCTTTGCTGCATACATTTTGGCCCGACCAAATAGTGGCCTTTTGCCCCCCCCATAAATATACATTAATGACGTTGTCATACTGTTTGAGTAACTGAGTCGGGAGAGTCAGCGGCAGCATATATAGGATATAATTTAATTTGGGAGCCAATATCATTTTTACTAAGTTTATCTTCCCAAGGAGGGACATATTCATCTTGGCCCAATTCTGGGTCAGAGCACTAACGTGTTCGATTTTAACAGTGAATCTTGATATACTTTCAATAGTCTTGGAGAGATTATATCACTGAATTGTTTGTAGAAATCGGGAGTAAACCCATCGTCTCCTGGTGCTTTGCCTAATTTAAGGCTGTTGATTGCCGCATGTATTTCCTCTATTGAGACCTCCCCCTCCATTGACTTTACTTGTTGTTTCGATAACGACGGTAATTCAATCTTGTTGAAGAACGCGTCCATTTTTACCTGATCCACCGCCGCCTGTGGGGTATACAAATCCTGGTAAAAGCACCTGAAAACATTATTAATTTCTTTTTTGTCCGTAATAATTTTGTCATTCTTATTACGAATCGAGGATATAATATTTTGATTTTGCATTTGTTTAACCCGATTTGCTAGTATTTTACCCGCTCTCTCCCCTTGTTCATAATATCTTTGGTTGGTCCTAAATAAAGCATATTCAGCCTTTTTTTGATATATGTTGTTCAATTCATATTTGGATTTGTTCAAATTTCTCCACGTTTCTGGGTCTGGTCTCTGACTGTGCTGTTTCGAGAGTGCTTTAATTTCCTCGTCCAATGCTGTCCTTTTTTGTTTCTCTGCCCTTTTTAGTATTGCACTGTATTGTATGAGTCGTCCTCTCATGTATGCTTTACATGTGTCCCACATTATGCCACTATCATCCATTGACCCTTCATTAAGTTCCCAGAATTCCTTAAATATAGTTCTAATGTATGCACATGACACTTCATCATTCAACATTAGGTTATTGAATCGCCATCTCCGAGACCGTTGCCCCTCCTCTATGGATGTGATTACCAAATCAACCGGAGCATGATCAGATATTACAATGTTCCCTATCCTACTATCTGCTACTTGTTCTACCAATGCGCTAGAGATCAGGAAATAGTCTATTCTAGAGTATGAGGCATGTGGGTGAGAGTAAAACGTGTAGTCTCTTTCCTGTGGGTTCAGAACCCTCCAGATATCCACTAGACCCAATTCCTCTACCAGTACACCGACCGCAAGTCTCCCTGCATTGTCAGCGGTCCTGGGTTGAGATGATTTGTCCAGCAAGGTGTTTCCAACCAGGTTGAAGTCCCCCCCTATGATTACGTTGCTATTCCCTATCTTCCTAATCACCTCACATACTTCATGAAAAAAGTCTGAGGACGACACGTTGGGCGCATATATATTAGCTAATGTAGTTCTCTGTCCCTCCAAATCAGCATCCAATATAACCCATCTCCCCTCATCATGCGAGAAACTGTTGTGCACCTTAATGTCTATGTTTTTTCTCACCAATATTGCCACCCCCCTCTTCCTAGAAGAGAACGTACTATAGAATATTTGTTCCACCCAATCCCTCTTAAGCTTGGCCGACTCTTCCTCATTCAGGTGTGATTCTTGAATTAGTGCAATATCCGTCTTTTTTTGTTTCAAGAACGTCAGTATTTTTTTTCTCTTAATGGGATGATGACATCCGTCTATATTCCACGATACTATTTTAATCAGCCCCATATCCCTTGTAATGTATCTCCCCTGTGCATTCCTGCACGTAGTGCTTCTATGTCTGGGGCGCTATATCCCATATTTCCATATCTAGGACCTGAGACTGTGATGATATACATACAATAGCATAGTGTATGATGAAATAAAAAGGAACACATAAAAACATAAATACATTTCCCCCCCCCCCCACACTTACCCAAGCTACGTTCGATATGACCCCAAATAGAACAATTGTACCGAGGGTGAGATCGATACTCACCCGTGCACTTTGGTCCCCCTCGTCTAACAGAGGAGTGCATTTGGCACAAGGCAGGTTGCCCAAAACTGTGCCCCTACTATTTTGTATACCCTAATGTAACGTATGGCTCACACTGTAGTCTATATACAGTGTGATCAATTCAACTGAACTTGTCAAAATGGTGACGTTTTTTCTCGTCCAACAATTAACATTTGTATATCCCCTAGATATATATTGGTACATTGTAACTTCTATGTCATAGCCATATTGGACTGTGGTTCATTTCGCCATCCCTTTTTTATCTATCCAGGATAAATATTTTTTTTTATACAAATTGGCACTTTGCGATGTATGTTACTCTATGACGATGCCCCTGCGACTTATCTGTATCCATGTGCTTCTTGATCGTTATCTTAATTGACCGCCTCCGACTGTCCCCGTCTGAATCCCTGGAGTTTCTCCCGGTACCCGTGCTGTTCATTGCCCTCGCCTCCGCCGCACTCTGGTACAGGCGGGTGCCATCTTCGTAAAACACCCTCATTTTCGCAGGATACGGTGTCTGGAACTTGAGATTCTTCTCCTTCATCATTCTCTTGGCCTCGGCATATTCTCCTCGTTTCTTCAGTATTTCAGTGGGGAAATCATGATCGACATATGTAACTGAGGGGTACAATTCCCTGACTGTATTAATCAAGTACTGATATCATTGAATCACTACCGACTTGTACATTACTGGCCAACACCGTACAAAGGTATTCTAGATGACGACACTCGCACAATAACACGGTTTTCCACACAGAATACTAGTTTACAATATTTATTACATAAAAGGGATTGTTTACAGTACTTAGATTGCGCTTATAAGGCAAAGAATGTGCAGTCAAATCAATAGTGCATATTAAGTAATTATCTAGGGATCTTCTGGGAAAGGGTGTACTACCGGTTGTAAGCCAGCAGAGGGGGCCAAAGCTCTATGCAAGTCCAGGGTTCAAGGGGGCGATGTCACCCCTGTGGCAGCGGGGAAAGCAGTGGTGATCCCAGGGTGCGCTCCGCGCAGATGAGAGCCGTCAAGTCTCTGCTCCGGCAGAGACGGGCTTGAGCGATGGTCCTCACGGTAGATGTGTAGATCCCACTGCAGCAGCGGGCAGACGGTTCTGCTCCAGCCGCCACAGTCAAAGCACTGAAGAATAATCCTTGCCGGAAAGTGGCTCTGCTGGCGGGGTAAATCCTCCGTGTTGCGCGGTAGTGCGCGGTGGTTCAGAGTTGAACTTGACGTTGGTCTCTCCTATTTGCACGCGGCTATAAGTGCTCTGTATAGACGCACAATTACTCCCTTCACGTGGTCTTTGACTCGTAATGAAGGCTTTTACTAGTAAATAGCGAACGGTACCTTGAACAAAGGTATTAGGATAACACGATTCTATCTTGGGCGATACGAGCCCTGCTATACCGCACGTTACGTAGTGGGTAAGGCTTTACTTGGTAACTGAACCAGACTGAACTGAAGGCGAACTGAAGAGGAACTGCAAGGGGGGTTCTACATTTCTTGCGCCATATATATATCCACGGTGGACAAATAGTGCCTATCTCATTTCTGTCGCCTCTCGGTCTCATAGCCGTGGGCGAAAGCGGGCATGTTAAGACAAGTCCCGGCGGCAGCTTTCAAGTCAGCTCGAGGGGGGCAAGGCTTTACTCGGTACCTGGCGCCATGGGATCGCTTCCAATAGAGGAATGAATATTATGGTCTGTCCTGCTAGACTAAAGGGATATTCCGTGCATATTGTACAAGGAATATACAGGGAATATCAAACGATATACAAATATTATACATGGGATCTCAGGCAATAAATATATATATTCGGTTTAATCTGACCCTTTGTAACAACATAGAAACGTTCATTGTCACATGAGACGTTTTTCTTCTGCCACGTCCGCCGTATTATCTCTTCCTTCATTTTGTAGCTCCCAAACTTAACCACGATTGACCGTGGCTTCAGCTGCGGGCCGTTAGGCCTTGGGGCTAATGCCCGGTGTGCTCGTTCGATATGAAGGTCCATGTCCTGAGGCAGGCCGAGTGCGTCCTTAAACAGGCCGTCTAGAAATCCATGCATGTCCTTTCCCTCTTTATCCTCTGGGATACCATATACCCGTAGGTTGTCCCTCCTCGCTCTGCCCTCCTGGTCGAGAAGTTTAGCCTCCATGTCGGCCTGTCCCTGCATTAGCCTCTTGATCAACACCGCCGCCGCATCAAGCACATCCTCATTTTCTCCGATTCTTCCCTCCGCCTCATCGAGTCTGTCGCCCATTTTGTTCATCTCATTTTTTATTTCCCAAAATTGACGCTCATTATCTCTTCTGAACTCTTTAAGCTCCTTGAAGATGTTCACCAGCGTGGCCTCTCGTTCAGAATCATCGTCGCCATCTTTTCCTCCCGTTGTATCGCCATTCTCTGCCATTCCGTCGTCTTTTTAAGTTGTAATCGTGTTCGCCCTACGTCTTGTGATAGCCCCTTCTTTCATCCCTATTAAATATATACCCTGGTGTTGTTAATAAATGTTTTCCGGGGCTATATCATTTTGCTGTCGGGGAGCTCGTGAGTTAAGCTGCCATGTTCTTCCGCGGTCAAACCGGAAGTCGCCTAATCTATGTTTTAAATTATGGCTATGTGTCTAATCTGCCCATCGCATTATCAAAGACTATTTTCCAGTCAGTGC
Organism: Notolepis coatsorum; assembly: GCF_963971535.1. Taxonomy (NCBI): domain Eukaryota; kingdom Metazoa; phylum Chordata; class Actinopteri; order Aulopiformes; family Paralepididae; genus Notolepis; species Notolepis coatsorum. The sequence continues at coordinate 72,718,974 of NC_140168.1, forward strand.
TGTCAAGGCAGATTGTTTTTTTATCGCGTCATTTCCGTTTCAGAGCATTTAGAAAAGCACCCGTTTTCAGTCGTCCTTTACTGGAATATTCCACAACGTTGATATTCGTCGGCCTTTTTATGAATCGTTTTCAAATAAACGCTAGATGATCAATATTATACGTGCACGCAAGCACATTTGGGCCGCGCGCGGATAATCGCCGCGTTGATTTCCTCTCTGACTTTTACAGTGAAACCGAAAGAGTCCATTTCACAAAACAGCCTATAACTTCATCAAAATTTTTCTGATTATCCTAACACTGATAACATAGAGTCCTTACCTGACATCAGATGGTATCCAACTGGTATATTCCAATTCCTGATCACCATTCGAAAAAATCGATAAGTGTATGGATCCAACGCGATACAGTAGAACTCCATGATCAGCGGGGCTCAGACGCTCCAGAATGAACTGTGGTAACCCCGGCTGGATCAGTGGACTGGAAAATGTGGAGTACCGGCTTTTTTTCCCCATCCATTTTCATTGAGTCCATTCCAAAATCCCTTATGTCATCTGAAAGACGATAGGGGGCGCTTTTTTCCACATATAATCTCCGGCGGAGCTCGTGTATACTCGGGTAGGCTTGCGTGATGCAATATGATTTCAGATTGCTAAAAAAAAATAAAAAATAAAAAAATCAGAGAAATCTCGTGAGTGGCTTTCAACCACATAAAAATAAACCCGAGATATCTTGTGTGTGGCAGTTAAAGTGTTAAGTTGACTTGATTCATAGCCAATCAGTTACATTCTATATATGGTGTTATGCTCCAATTGGTTATCTTCTTTGGGGGGCCATCTGTCCCAAGATCTCCTGTCGTGTGGGCTGGCCTGCAGCAACAGGGGGGTCTGCCTGGCCCCCTCCTTTTGGGCTGTGGCTTCTCATGTTGGACAGAGGGGGGGTCTGCCTGTGGCCCCCTTTGAATGAATCAAACACTTTAACATTCCTTCGTGTAACATTTTGATTTTCCAATGTACATGGTTCATGCAATGACCTATAGATCTCTAGGCTGATACCAAACATCATAGGAGACAGCACCAACCTTTATTTACCAGACTGAATCTTTATAATATAACTGTGATAAATATACCAGGATTTATAACAAGAGTGAAATAACACTATTACTTTCATAATCAGGTGACATTCTAAATGACATTCAAATAGCCTTTAATCTAATAAGTCAGTTTCCTTTTAATATGATATTGTTTGAATTAGTTCCAGTCTAACATACTATCAGAGCCAGTTATCTGGTCTCTGCTGTCGCTGCTGAAATCTGTTGGGTGTGACTTTTCAGTTCCTTTGTTCTAGTGTTGAGTACATCTGTTAGTGGGGGTTAAAATGACTGTTCCTGCTGTTATCTGATGCAACTGTCTCTAGAATGGTTCCTCATTTAGCCCTGCAAACCTCTCTGCTGCTAAAAGGCATTTGCATATAGTTTCTATACACAGACATTTTTGGTTATGAAATCCCAGTCAAGGGTACTACAATTCCTCCCTTTGACATTTAATAATGTCATAAACAGGCACCTTGACTTGATTTCTATACATACTAGCCATTCAATTTAACATAATAACAAAAATCATACATTTTTAATTTTTCTTAATTTTCAATTTTTCTCATTTTTCTTTGTACATATCATCAATGGGCTTTTGATCATCAGGGCTCACCGCCAGCGGCCTACTTTATTAAACAAAAACTTTGAATATGCTGAAAACAATTAAAAATCAATTGAATCTAAAAATCACACCTTAACCCCAGTAGTCTTAATCTATAGAAAAGATGTTCCAACACTCTTAGATGATCTGGTTGAGAGAAAACATACATTAGTATCACAATATTTTCACTTAATACATTTGTTCTCTGAAATAATATTTTCTTCCTGCTAATTTTCTCTTAAATAGTTCAATTACATTTGCATAATCAATCAATTGGTTCTCTCATCTATATCCTCCCCCCTTATGACCATATAATGGTCATACAACTTTACCTCCTCGTCTTCACAGCTCCAGTCGGGTAGGGAAGGCAGACAAATACCCAAGGAGAAAAAGATTTCACTATCCATCCTAGCGTCTAACTTCCTAATTTATGTGTATGTCATTAACCATCCCTGCGTTGTGTCTTAATCTATCCGCCCTCTGTTTGTGCGTCTTACCAAATCAAATGTGCACAAACAAAGACCCTCCGTAGCTCTGTTCAGTCATCCCCTGTTCCCCACAGCCCAACCAAATATCACAATCCCCAGAGGACCCTGCCCACATTTTCTGCTCAGTCCTCAGACCGGCTCCGCACCCCTCCTGTGCTTGCCAGCTAACAGCTGTAGCCATGTTCCAGGCCAGGTTACATGACTCAAGTCTAGTCACCTTTTTGTCCCATGACCACCCGTCGTCAGACTCACAGACGGTTCTCTTAGCCTGGACTTTTTTCCCAAACCGGTGTACCACATCTGTTTACATAAGTCCAACCTGGCCACCCCCTCAGGGGATTCGTCGGAGGCGGGGGTATCTGTACACAAGAATCCTCTACCCATAATTTGGTAATTAACCACCCCTGGACTGAAAAAAAACAGGGAAAAAAACTGAAGTTTTACTTCACCGTGCCATATATCTAATGTAATGTATTCATTATGTGTCCTGCACCTGGGTTGTCTCGCATCCCCCCCTCCCACTGAGCTGGGAGGAGACAAAGCACAAATGCACATCCTGATTACACATCAATTTAACAACTCCATTTGACAAATTCACACAAATGTGCAACGAACTACTCAGCTTTTTAGACATCCTGTCTTGATGTATCTCAGCCTCCACACTCTCTGCACAAGCGTCCTCTCACCAGATCATGAAAAAAAATCGATGGAAATAAAAGAAAAAGAAATTAAACAAAGCTATACATCTCATTAAACACACACCAATCTGTTGTGTGGCATCCCCACTTGTGAAATATCCACGCATATTTAAAAAACATTAAAGGAATAAAAAGAACAAAAGTAAAACCACATGCACTCAGCTCTATCACTCCTGTGGTGACTCTCACACACACACACCATCACACAAACTGCTCCATTCAAACATGTCCTTGTGACCTGACACCTCTGTTTCAGAACCGTCTTCCATACTGGTCCCATTCAAACACATTCAGTCCACCCAAATCAAAAAGTAGAAAGAAAAAATAACCAAACCTTTAAACCACAAAATGAAGTTTCCAGGTAGTGATCTTAACTTTAAAACATTTAAAAGAAATCAAATAAAAATTACCACACACCCTTTAAAAAAATAAGAAACTAAATAAACTCTTTCATTCAAACAAATGATACCAAATGATAAGTGTAACTGAGGGGTACAATTCCCTGACTGTATTGTTAGATATGATATTTAATACCACTACCTCATGTACTTTAACTTCTGGCCACCCAGTACAAGATATAAGTATGATGAACACTTTCCCACCTGATGAAACGAACCAACACAAATGTACCAAATCGAATATTTAATACAGCAAAAGGTGTATACAACATTCACTTAATTACATTTATGATTTGAAATATTGAATATGCACTTTTATGGCAAATGAGTATTCGTAGGTAAATCAACATTGAATGTCCAATCTCTGGTTGCGCAGGGAGTAAGTATACAACCTGGAATATTTAGGAAACGATAGCGATGGTACTTAAATGATTATAGCTGGATACACTAAGAGGGGGGGGGGTCCCGCTGGTTGTAAGACAGTAGGAGGGGGGGGTTAGAGAAGCCGCTGGCGGTATCCCATCTGGCCGACGGTGTCTTGGGAGAATCCAAAGTCTTGGACACGGTGCCCACAGAACCTCGGGCCGCAGACGAATACAGCTGGACCCTCTGTGGAACGGTATCTGCCGGTCCACAACGGAGAGACGTGGTGCGACCTCACGTGTAGAGCGCCGCCTCACCTGGAGTCCTCTCCGGGGGGTAATTCCAACACTCGGCAGTGTTGGCCTTTATCCATGGAATAATCAAAGCACACAAAGCATAATCCAAGAGCCGTGGAAGGCTCGCCGTCGTCTGGGTAGAGTATTCCAATATACAGGTCCAGTCGCTCTTGACCCGGAGCTCCTCGGATGCAATCACCACTAGGGGTCTGACCAGCCTGGTTAAGCGTCCAGATAACGTCAGGAACGAGGGGGGTACTGATAACTGTAGGACTCTAACCGAACGATGCACCATACATAAATAGACTACTATTAGCTTAATAGAATACGTCCAACTCGACGGTATGGTGCCAAACTATGACCATTCAACTATTAATCTACACGATATCTCAATGCCTATTCTGGGCCAAGTAGGCCTTACTACACCGCACGTGCGTCGTGGGGAGGCTTTTGCGTCTGTCACTCTGTTGGAGGGTAAAGAACTGGACTAAAAGAAAGTTCTACTTTACGAGCGCCATATATATATGCGCTATGAACAAATAGTACCATTCGTATTTCGCCCGGCATATTACTGCGCGGAACCGGGGGTTGCCTCGACATGTTAGGCGGCACGATTGAACTTGGACCTAGGGGGTATGGCAACCTGGCGCCAGGTTCTCGTCCAATGGTAGAATGAAACTATTATGGGCTGTTTAGTAGAAACGGGGATATTCAATGCATATTGTACAAGGAATATACAGGGGATATCAAACGATATACAAATACAATTAAATATATATATATAAATAAATATACATATTCGGTTTAATCTGATCCTTCACAACAGCCGCCCCCTAATTAGTCCCACCTAATTAGCTAAGCAGAGACAGATTAACCGCACTGTCCACCACTCAAGGTCCGCTGTAAGGGTCAGTCAACTCACAAAGTCATAGGGTCATGGTCATCATCGATAGTATCTGGGAGTCGGGACAGTTCTATGAGCCTCGCCACGGGACGTGTGTAAGTGCGCCCTTGGACGAGTACTTCAGCTGCTCGGACCTTGCCATCGGCACCGGTGATTACTTTGCTTACGCGGCCAGCCGGCCACATAGCTCTGGGGAGTGACTGGTCAATAATCATGACGACTGTTCCTTCTGTCAAATTGTCTCTCTCCTTTACCCACTTCTGGCGGGTCTGTAGAGACGGTAGGTAGTGAAGTAGGAAGCTGCTCCAAAACTTGTCAGCTAGTACTTGGCTGTACCTCCACATTCTTCGGCCGTTCGCTTCTTCGGGCCTGTACATTGTCTGGGGTAGCGCGGGGTCCAGCCGCCCCATTAGGAGTGTGTTGGGGGTGACTGGGTCGACATCTGCTACCTCACTGGAGACGTAACCGAGGGGCTTTGAGTTCAATACTCCCTCGATCTCCGTGAGGACTGTCATTAGGACTTCCTCCGCTACAGTCTGGGCTCCGAGTACGGCATACAGGGCTGTCTTTATAGAACGTACTTCTCGTTCCCAGGTTCCACCGAAGTGGGGTGCGTTCGGGGGATTAAACTGGAAGTCAATCTGGGCTGGAGCGAGGTGGGTCTTAAGTTCTGGGCCCATAGCTTGGAAGCTCTCTCTCAGCTCTCTTTCTCCGCCTTTGAAGTTGGTCCCGTGATCAGACAACAATGTAGACGGTTTTCCTTTCCGTGATATGAATCTCCGGAAGGCCATAAGGAATGAGTCTGTGCTCATGGTCGGAAGGAGCTCGATATGTATCGCTCTGGTGGTCATGCATTTGAATACAATACCCCACCGCTTCTCGGTGCCTCTTCCTCTCTTTATATACAACAGGCCAAAACAGTCCATACCTGTGGAGTGGAATGGCTTGTCGCCGATTCGGAGGCGACAGGGGGGTAGGTCAGCCATCCGTGGTATGCTGGGCTGCGCGCACCACTTACGGCAGTCTAGACAGGTTCGCTGGAAGCGCCGTACTGCTTCTCTCCCTTGCAATATCCAATAACGACGTCTGATCTCCGCGAAGACTCTCTCTGCTCCTGCGTGGTGCACATCCTTGTCGTATTTCTTTATGATCAGCTCTGTGACCTTGTGTCGGCTGTTCAAGACGATCGGGTGCTTAATGTCATCTGGTAGATCGGGGGCTCTCCGCAGGCGACCACCCACTCTGATGAGATTATGTGCGTCACTCTCTGGTGCCAGGTGAATCAGTCTGCTGTCTGATGGGACGGGGTTTCCTCCCTGTAGACAGTCTAGCTCATCGGGGAACGAGTCTCTCTGGGCTCGCTGTAGTAGAAGAAGTTCTGCTTCTTCGTAGTCAGCTGCTGACTTGTCAGTGGTGGACTGAATCTCTGGGTGGTGCCGCAGGAATGTTCTTTGTTGCGCACTCTCTAGGGTAATGCAGTCATCTATGTTGGGGTCTGTGGAGGCGACAGTGCTCAGTCCACAGAACATAGGCTTCTTGTTCTCAGCCTCCTCGTTACTTGCTTCCCTCGGGGTGGGCGTAGGCCAATCTCCTTCCGGGAGCTGGAGGAATGCTGGTCCGTCACTGTAGATGTTGCGACGGGTTAGGTCATCCAGGGACATTCCCCGGGTGATGACGTCAGCTGGGTTGTGTTTGGTATCCACATACCTTCAGCTTGCTTCTTCCGTTAATTCTTGAATCTCGGTGACTCTGACTCCCACGAAGACTTTGTATCTGCATGAATCAGACTTAATCCATGTGAGTACTGTCGTGGAATCTGACCACAAGATTGTTCTATGCACCGGAATGGTGAGTTCACGTTGGATTAACGTGGCTAGATGCGCTCCTGCGAGGGCTGCGCAGAGCTCTAGACGTGGGATAGATTGTTGCTTACGTGGGGCTATTCTTGAGCGGGCCAGTATGAAAGCAGTGTGTATCTTTCCTCCCATCTCTTGGGCACGCAAATAGGCAACCGATCCGTAGGCTACTTCGGAGGCGTCGCTGAAGACGTGTAGCTCAATCTCGCATGTCTCTGGCCTCACTGTGGATGGGAAGTAGCTGCGGCGTATATTGACACCTGGGAGTGAGCGGAGTTCCGTCTCCCACTCTCTCCATGTTGAGGTGAGGTGTGCGGGTATTGGGTCGTCCCAGCCCTGGTCCTTGTCCCATAGTGCTCGTACAATCATCTTTGCCCTGGTGGTGTAAGGTAGAATACATCCCAACGGGTCATATTGTCTGGCGAGTGTTCTATACACACTCCGTCTGGTGGTCGGTATCGCCGCCGACCTTCCTTGCTCTGGAGCCAAGGGTTTGTGTCTATAGTGGAGCGAGTCTGTTTTGAAGCGCCAGACTAATCCTAGTGTCATTTCTTGGGCTTCTCCTGGGATTGTCGCCATCCAGGTCTCGCTGCTGGCAGCCTTGTCTGCGGAGGAGAGGCTGCGCAATACGTGCGGGTCACTGCTGGCCCACTGCCTGAGATCAAAGCCTCCTTTGATTAGGGAGGCGCGTAACTTGATTAGGAGAGCCTCGGCTTCTTCTTAAGTCGAGACGCTTTGTAGACAGTTGTCCACGTAGAAACTGTTCTTCACACTGTGTTGGACCTCTTCATCTGCTGCTGGGTCCTCTGTGACGTGTTTCTGTAGTGCAAAGGTAGCACAGCACGGGCTGCATGTGGTTCCGAAGGGGAGTACTTCCCACTGGTAGATGGATGGGTTCTCATCTCCGATCTTCTCTCTCCATAGGAACCGTAGCAGAGGCTTGTCCTCCTCTACTAGTCTCACCTGCAAGAACATCCCTTTGATATCCCCGCTTATAGCTACCTTGTCCTGGCGGAAGCGCAGTAGCACGCCTAGTAGGGAGGGGCCGAGTGTGGGGCCGGGCAAGAGCTCTTTATTCAGATTTTGGGATCCAATCTGGTAGCTGCAGTTAAACACAATGCGATCCTTGCCATTGTGATGGACCTTGTGATGCGGCACGTACCATGATTCGGTCGTCTGATCGGCCTCTTTAATGTCAATCTTTGTTACGTGTCCCGCTGTGATTAGCTTCTCAATCTCAGCTCGGTACACACTCTGTTGAGTGGGGTCTTTGGCTAGGCGCCGCTCTGTGTTCAGTAGATAGCGCTCCGTGGCGTCTTTCTTTGCGTGAAAGGGGGGCATTCCCTCTCGCCTCAGGAGTGGAGTTGCGTATCTCATCACTCCGCCGACTGTGACTCTCTTTGTCCCCTGCTCGAGTAGGTTGATGGCGTAAATGTCTTCTTTAGAGCGAATGTCTTTCTTTTCGTTCTTAAAGGGCATTGTCTCTAGGGTCCATAGCCTCTCGACATGCTGCAGGAGAGTGGTGTCTTCTTCTGTCGTTCTGGAGTGGAAGCAGCTAGTGGCTGCTGTTCGGTTGAGAGATTTAGCGAGGGGGCCTTGCAATGTCCATCCTAGGCGGGTCTCGACTGCTGCAGGACAGCCTCTGGGGCCTGTATGGACCCGGTCAATCGGGACTATGAGTTCTGCATGGTCGGAGCCTATCAACAGGGTCGGGGTAGCGCCGTCTATGAGCGGGATAGGTAATTGACGCAGGTGCACATATTTATCCATCAACTTGGTGACAGGGTAGGTGTACTGCGATAGTCCTATTTCTTGGCTGGTGAAAGCATTTGTGATCTTGTACCGTCGCTCTGGCTGCCCGTTGGCTGCGATAGTGAAGGAGACATTCTCGCCCTTTATCGTCTTTAAATCTCTTCTTATTGTCCGAATCGTCATTTCGTTCTTGCTCCCCCGCAGTCCCAGCTGAGTCGCAGCGGAGGCGAGCAGAAGGGTCTTCTCTGACCCGTCATCAAGGACGGCGTAAGTGTCCATGACTTTATCCTGGTAGCTCAATGTCACACGGACTACCTTTAAGAGCACTTGAGCTCCGTTGCTGCTGGCGGGGTCAATGTACATGACACTTGCCTTGGTGCCGCTCCGTGGTGCAGGTATAGGCCGTCTTCCGTTACTATCGTGTAGTATATCTAGATGGGCTCCATCGCACCGGCTGCACCTTTTCTTTAGGCGGCATTCGGCTGCCATGTGGGGCCGCGCACATCGATAACAGCGCCGGTTGGACTTTATCCATTGGCTCACTTCTGCATTCATCTTTGTGAATGAGTCACATTGTGACAGCCAGTGTTCTTTCTCACAGTAGGGACACGCTATCTTCCACTTCTCCTTTCTCGAGGGGGTGCTGTGACTCTTACTGCTCGGTACTGACTCTGATTGGTGCATGACAGTCACCGATCTTCTTCCATCACTTATTCTCCTGGGTCCCTCTCTGGAGCTTGGCGTGCTCCGCCCGAAGGTGTCCAGTCGTAAGCTGCTGACCTCTCTCGCCAGGAAGTCGGCCAGATCAAGGAGGGATGGCTCGGGGCCGTCGGGATCTCGGTAGTCCCTCTGCCGCCGAAAGCGCTCCTGTCTTGCGGGTGGCAGCTTCTCCAAAATCCTCTCAACGTTAGAGTTGGCGTACAGCTCATGCCTGCCCTTCTCCCGTTGAGCTCCCAGCATCCCCACCAGGGACTGCACTTTGATTGACAGGTCGTCTAGTGAGCGATTGTCTGTGGCTGGGGGTAGGCGGTCAATATGCCTTATCTCCTGGATTACGTAATCCCATATACGTCCATATCTTTGATCCAGCGCTGCAAGGGCCGCTGTGTATGGGGTCGAGGAGGTAGCATAGGCTAGCGCTATATTGTGCGCTCGCGGTACTTTCAGGTGCTTCAATAATATTGCATACTTGTGGCGTTCATCAGCGACATCCACCATCATTGTCTCTAAGCACATCCGGAGCTCCGTGTACTGTGCTCGACTCTCATAGGCGAAGTCTGGGAATGACGGGGTAGCGTTGTATGACGCCGTGGATGGCTGATACATCGGCGAGCGTTGGGGGAGAGACCTCCTGGGCGAGTCCCCTCTTGCGCCTCGCTGTGGGCTGGTACTGGCAGGGTACCATGGCCCGCTGGTCCAGGTACTGTTCCTCGGGGCTGGTCGTGCGTCGTGCTCACCCGTAAATAGAGTCGGGGGTCTGTAGCGCAGCGCCGCGGGGGTATAGCCTGGACTGTATGGGACCTCCTGGTCCGGTGGAGTACTGTGCTGTCGTCGGGCTTGGTTCTCCTCTTCTCCCTCTTCTTCTTCTATCAAATCTTCCAGATCCTGTAATCGTTTATTTAGCTTCTCCGCAGTGTAGGCCGCTCCTTCCTTGTAGCTGGGTCTCGCTTGGACCGGTATGGGAAGGGGATCTGCGGGGGGTCTAGACTCGGTCTGTTGGTCAAGTTCAGGGTCGCTTGCTCGTTGCGGTGACGCTGCTCTTGACTGCTGTCTCGACGAGTTCCTTGAGCCCCTGGCGGAGGGAGAGGGAGTTGTCCTTTTGATCAGCTGCTCTATTAGTTGCGCTTGTAGTCTGTCGCGCTCTGCGTCTCTTTGGGAACCGGCAGCGGCGCGCTGGGCGTCGGCCCGGTCTCTTGCCATATTCTCTTCCATCTGGAAGCGTCTCATCTCCAGACATGTGCGCTGTTCTTCGCTCCGTTGCTGCGCTTGGAGGTGTTCGCGCTCGCCAAGTATCTGTGCTTGGAGCCGATCGCGCTCGGCGGAGGCTGTCAGGCTGACGAGGAACGCCTGTTGTAGTGTCCTCTCCGCTTCGTTGGGGGAAGGCGGTAGTGGAGGTGAGCCGCTCCTGCGTGAGCCGCTCCTGGGGGTACTCGTTGGGGAGTCCTGGAGCTCTAGTTCCTCGGCGCTCTCCTCCTCTTCCTCCGTGCAGAGTTCTCTCTCTGTAGGGTTGTCTTCCTCCCGGGGCTTGTCGGGGACTACTTCTTGAGTAGTGGCGGGGGGTAAAGGCATGTCAATTCCCTCCTGGTCCCCACCGTGAGCTTGGTCAGTTACATTAGGACCTACTAGGGCCTCTGTGGTCGGGGAAACCTGGTCGTTAAGGTCAGACATAATTTTACTTTCTACTTTTACCACGTTTACCGTTTGTCGAAGGCTAGGTAGTTGACTGACAGTGTAAGCCTCTAAGTACTGAGGTGTCTGTCGTCTGCGCCGCGGGCGTTCTAGGTTAGGAGGATCGTTTCGTGGAGTGTTCATCATAGGCCATTTCGATATTAATAACACTATATTAATATTACACTAGTTACCATCCGGCTCGAAGGACCAATTGTAACTGAGGGGTACAATTCCCTGACTGTATTGTTAGATATGATATTTAATACCACTACCTCATGTACTTTAACTTCTGGCCACCCAGTACAAGATATAAGTATGATGAACACTTTCCCACCTGATGAAACGAACCAACACAAATGTACCAAATCGAATATTTAATACAGCAAAAGGTGTATACAACATTCACTTAATTACATTTATGATTTGAAATATTGAATATGCACTTTTATGGCAAATGAGTATTCGTAGGTAAATCAACATTGAATGTCCAATCTCTGGTTGCGCAGGGAGTAAGTATACAACCTGGAATATTTAGGAAACGATAGCGATGGTACTTAAATGATTATAGCTGGATACACTAAGGGGGGGGGGGGGGTCCCGCTGGTTGTAAGACAGTAGGAGGGGGGGGTTAGAGAAGCCGCTGGCGGTATCCCATCTGGCCGACGGTGTCTTGGGAGAATCCAAAGTCTTGGACACGGTGCCCACAGAACCTCGGGCCGCAGACGAATACAGCTGGACCCTCTGTGGAACGGTATCTGCCGGTCCACAACGGAGAGATGTGGTGCGACCTCACGTGTAGAGCGCCGCCACACCTGGAGTCCTCTCCGGGGGGTAATTCCAACACTCGGCAGTGTTGGCCTTTATCCATGGAATAATCAAAGCACACAAAGCATAATCCAAGAGCCGTGGAAGGCTCGCCGTCGTCTGGGTAGAGTAATCCAATATACAGGTCCAGTCGCTCTTGACCCGGAGCTCCTCGGATGCAATCACCACTAGGGGTCTGACCAGCCTGGTTAAGCGTCCAGATAACGTCAGGAACGAGGGGGGTACTGATAACTGTAGGACTCTAACCGAACGATGCACCATACATAAATAGACTACTATTAGCTTAATAGAATACGTCCAACTCGACGGTATGGTGCCAAACTATGACCATTCAACTATTAATCTACACGATATCTCAATGCCTATTCTGGGCCAAGTAGGCCTTACTACACCGCACGTGCGTCGTGGGGAGGCTTTTGCGTCTGTCACTCTGTTGGAGGGTAAAGAACTGGACTAAAAGAAAGTTCTACTTTACGAGCGCCATATATATATGCGCTATGAACAAATAGTACCATTCGTATTTCGCCCGGCATATTACTGCGCGGAACCGGGGGTTGCCTCGACATGTTAGGCGGCACGATTGAACTTGGACCTAGGGGGTATGGCAACCTGGCGCCAGGTTCTCGTCCAATGGTAGAATGAAACTATTATGGGCTGTTTAGTAGAAACGGGGATATTCAATGCATATTGTACAAGGAATATACAGGGGATATCAAACGATATACAAATACAATTAAATATATATATATAAATAAATATACATATTCGGTTTAATCTGATCCTTCACAACAATAAGCGATAATAATTCCAGTTCTATTTGTAGTATAAACCAAGTGTTTTGATATCCTTCTATTCAGATAGACAAGCCAACAGTCCTACTATTTATTAACGTCGTTATTGTTTAATTATAACTAGATATGGCTTGTAATCAAACGGTTCTCTGTCCTTTGGGCAGAGAACCTCTGAAATACTAAATGTGGTCTGCTGGTTCTCACAGCTGGCATTTGATCCTGACACAAGGTAACATCCTGTAGTGAGAAAAGTTCCTCAGGCCCTGTGTTCCAGCTGCTTTGTATGCAAATATGCACGCTATTGTTAGGCTTTTACCAGATAACAGAATCGTGTTACGACCCGCCGGTTTTCTGGCCAGTCGACTGTATTCCACTAAAGCTTTGTTTATTTACGACCTGCTATCAACAGCCTCAATCACTCACTGAAATCAAAAGACACACAGACAAAAAACAGACAACTCAAACCATCCACAGATTACTAGTTAAACATTCACAATGACAAAACCATTCAACCTTGTTTCACTCATGCATCAAAAACCCAAGTCATTCAACATAAATCTCTCAACCACAACATAACATAACTCATTAGTCATCATTCAAATTTACAAACAATGTTAGTTGTCCTTTCTTTCCTGCTCTCAACTCAGGCTAATCCAGTTCACACCCATTTTCATACAATACAGCTCTCACTGTATTTTTACACCTAACATCCAGAGGAAGTCTGGGAACCCCCCCTCAACGATAGAACCCCAAAGCATACCCAGTGGCCTGAGAGTCTAAAGCTATTCCTTCTAATCAAATAGTCAGCCAATCTAGTCAGGCTTATCCTATCGATTTTCCTCTCTCACACTCCAACTGTTTCCTGAATTAGCCCCAACTGTCTCTTAAAACTGCCACCACCTGTTCTGTATTCCTGTCGTAAAAATAGCTCTCTCTGTTATCTTTCCTCCAACCGCTCCCTGCAATTTTCACCTCTGACCCCTACTTCCCCTATCTGGCTTTAACTGCAACCATCTAACAACAGGTTTACACCATCCCCTGTGGCACTTTGTGACCTAAGCATACAGTTTCCCCTGAGGCCCTGTTGGCCCTCGGGCATAAACCTTATCTACCCTCTCTGTGAATACAGGCCTCTCTGTGAATACAAGGGTTATACACACATTCCTGCCGCTTCTAGGGGGAAGGCTAATTCCCCCAGAGTTAAAATTAACACACATTAGCCTGTTCCTCAAGTCACAGACAATATCATTTTCTCCAGCACAAACCTATGGACTGCAAGCAATCCCACATTTATCAAAACATCACAATTACTGTTAACAGATTTACTTAATCATTAAAAAAACATCAAACAAGTCCCCACCACTAAATTATCCTTCCTTATGATTGGGCTTGTATCAAACTTCAATGTAACATCAGCCTATGTTGCTACTGAGCGGACATGTTTGTGCGGACCTGTTCTCCCAAACTGGTAAGCAAATGACTGTTTTTACGTTATTTTCATTTTTACGTTACTATTATTATTATTATTATTATTATTATTATTATTATTATTCTTTTTTTTAAACATTGATCTTAACTGATCACTGTGACTTTATTGCTTTTATCGTTATATATGCCTATATTTGTGTACAGCACTTTGAGCTACATGACATGTATGAAAGGTGCTTTATAAATACTTACTTACTTACTTACTTACTTACTGTTACGACCCCTGTGAGTCTAAGGGTAAAGGGCTGTAACATAACAGTTGGTTGACAGAAAAGATGGACCACGTTTGTAAACAACAATGATATTTATTGAATAGAGGCAAAGGAAGCACATGTAGCTCAGGGGTGAGCCCAGGCCAAAACAACAAACAAACACCACTATACTCCAAATAAACACAATCTAATCTATGGTAAAAGAGATTACATTACCTAAACTACTCTTACCTAACCAAAACAGGAGAAAACAATGTCCAAAGGAAATGGCAGCTCACCCCATCTGTGCTTCCTGAGAAAGAGAGAAAAACACATTAATTATACAGAAACAAAAGCAGAATATATACAAAAACAAACTATGGCTTACAATGCTCTCTCTGTGGCCATACACACACAAGGAAATTACTACTAAGCACCAAAGGTAATAAACGAAATGCAATACTGTCAAAGTTACAGGTTTACCAAAAACACAACATGCCTAGCCTCATGCCAGAGAGAGAGAAAGACTGAAGTGAGAAGCCATGTTTTAACAGGTGTGGGGTGATCCATGATTGGGTGGTGTGGATTGAGTGTTGGAGTCTGAAGCCATCCACCAATCGGTGCTGTATTGCAATAATGGAAGAATTGACCAATGGTGAAGGGAACAATGGCTGGAGGGAGGAAACAAACAAAATGGAGAACACACACACATGGAGACACACACTGGGGAATATATACATTGGGATGTAACACCCCCATACATAAGACAAAAAACATGTCTGACACTTAACACCAACTAAACATGTTTTTTTTTTAACAACGAGATAACATCTGAGATAACATGCACTCCAAAACAAAGAGCTATGAAAAAACTAGCAGCAACATAAAACGAGTCCACAGCAACATAGACCGAGTAGACAGCAAAAATAGATCAAGTCGACAGCAATATACAGTAGAACGAGTCGACAGCAACAGACAACGAGTCGACAGCAACAGAGATTTCAACTACGAGACAGAGCATCCGCCAACACATTATCAGACCCCTTCTTATGCTTTATGCTGAGGTTATAATTTTGCACTATGAGCGCCCAACGCATGAGGCGCTGATTGTGGTTGTACATCCGCGACAGAAAAACGAATGGGTTGTGGTCGGTGTATACTACCACTGGTAATACGCTCGAACCGACATACACCTCAAAATGTTGCAACGCATACAACATAGCCAAAGTCTCCTTTTCAATAGTGGAATAGTTTAGTTGATGTTTGTTAAATTTCCGGGAGAAATAACAAACCGGGTGACTGACACCATCATGATCTTCCTGTAATAACACCCCTCCAGCTCCCACCCCGCTGGCATCCACCTCCAGCTGGAACGGCAGGGAGAAATCTGGAGCAGAGAGAACAGGGGAACTGCATAAGAGAGCTTTAACACTATCAAATGCATTTTGACAATCAGCTGTCCACATGAATGGTTTGGACGGGCTACACAGGCTAGTGAGAGAAGTGACGACAGAAGAAAAGTTCCGGCAAAAACCACGGTAATACCCAGCCATCCCAAGGAATCTACGCAATTCCCGCCTAGTAGTAGGCACTGGAAAAGTTGTGATTGCAGATATTTTTGCATCCACCGGACGCACTTGGCCTTGTCCTACCTGCTTACCAAGATAGGTAACCGTAGCCTTGCCGAACTCACACTTGGCAAGGTTAAGGGTCAGGGAGGCTCCAGCTAAGCGGTCAAAGACAGTTTGCAAGGTTGTCATGTGGTCACGCCAGTTGGTCGAATAGACAACCAGGTCATCGAGATAGGCATTACAATTTGGAACACCAGCCAGGACTAGGGTCACCAGTCGCTGGAAAGTGGCCGGGGCATTACGCATTCCAAAAGGCATTACAGTATATTGCAAAAAATTGTCAGGAGTAACAAACGCCGAGATTTCCGAGGCACGGGGGGTCAAAGGGACCTGCCAGTAACCCTTTAACAAATCCAGTTTGCTAACATAGGTGGCAGATCCAAGGTTGTCAATACAATCTTCCATGCGGGGCAGTGGGAAGGAATCAGGCACGGTGACAGCATTTACCTTTCGGAAATCAGTACAAAATCTAGGAGTTCCATCCGATTTGGGAGCTAACAAGCAAGGTGAACTCCAGGGACTGCAACTTGGCTTGGCTAAACCATGTTTTAACAAATAGTCAACCTCCTGTTGCATCATGGCCCTCTTGGTGATGTTAACACGGTATGCATGTTGCTTGATAGGCACAGCATTGTTAACTTTAATATCATGGGCCAATACAGAAGTACAGGAGGGAACATCACCAAACAGAGCCATGTAGGCCTGAATCAAATTTGTGATGTCCTCTCGCTGCTCCTCAGGTAAGTGTGCTAAGTGAGTGGGCAGGTTCAATAACATCTCAGTGTTGGACAATCTAGCACCCTGATGGGCTGCATTGCGCAACTCTAAGCCATCCACATCCTCACCACTAACGTCAGGAGAGTCCGGAACTATTGGAGTTGAGGCAACAGCAGAGACGGCCAGTCCGGCTGTCTGGTCTGAGGTCTTCACCTGCACACTATCTCTGGAAAAATATGGTTTAAGCATATTGATGTGGCAAACACGAGAGTGACGTTTACGATCAGGGGTGCGAACCACATAGTCTGTATCACTTATCTTCTTGTCTATTGCATACGGTCCGGAAAAACGAGCGGAAAGAGCAGAACCAAGGATAGGTAACAGGACTAGAACCGTATCACCTGGCTGGAAAGATCGAGAAACAGCTTTCTCGTCATAGTGCCGTTTCATAGTTCTCTGGGAAGAAGAGAGCGCTTCTTTTGCGAGAGAGCACGCCTGATGCAGTCGCTCTCGAAACTGGCTAACAAAATCTAGAACATTAGTGGGTGTGCTGGCACCCTTTGACATGAACCGTTCTTTAAGAACTTTCAGAGGCCCTCTAACAGTGTGCCCAAAAACGAGCTCAGCAGGACTGAAACCAAGAGACTCCTGTATGGTCTCTCGTGCAGCAAATAGAACAAGGGGGACACCCTCATCCCAATCTTTCTCTGTGTCTAAGCAATATTTACGCAGCATGGACTTTAAGGTCTGATGCCAACGTTCTAGAGCCCCCTGAGTTTCAGGGTGGTAGGCACTGGACACTATATGTCGGATACCCAGGGACTGTAACACTTGCTCAAATAACCTAGACAGGAAGTTGGTGCCTTGGTCCGTTTGTACTACCTTAGGCAGTCCAAACGTGGAGAAGAACTTCGTCAAAGCCTTAATTATTACAGGCGCTGTAATTCTGCGAAGAGGGATAGCCTCAGGGAAACGGGTGGCGGTACACATTATTGTCAACAAAAACTGATTGCCGGCTTTGGTCCTTGGCAACGGACCAACACAGTCAACTATGACATGTTCAAATGGTTCACCGACCGCTGGTATAGGACAGAGGGGAGCAGGTGGAATTACCTGGTTTGGCTTTCCGGTGATCTGACAAGTACTACAGGTACGACAGTATTGTGCTACATCGGACTTCAAACCGGGCCAAAAGAAATGTTGAAGTATTCTGTTGTATGTTTTAGTGACTCCCAAGTGTCCAGACCAAGGGTGGTCATGGGCCAAGAACAGTACATGCTGACGATAAACTGCAGGGACAACAATCTGATAAACAGTGCTCCAGTCTGGTACCTGATCTGGTAGCCCTATCTCCGATTGTGCATGCTCTGCCAGTCTAGTACCATGGGACCTCCATGTACGCATCAAAACTCCTTCATCCACAAAATAAGAATGCAACTCTCTCCTCTGTTCTATTTCAAGAGAAGAGAAACATTTTGCAAGAGAAGGGTCAGCCTTCTGGGCAGTAATTAGCATTACACGAGTAACGGGTAACTTCAATGCGTCGGAACTAGTTACAGTTGTCTGTGGGGGTACCTTACTATGAGTCGGTGGTTTGTCAGCGGTATCAGAAGTTGGAGCCAGCAACTCCTCCCTGACAAAGGCTGAAGCAAAAACAGAGTCAGACAAATTAATTTCATCACCTCTCTTTTTCAATTGAGCCCGAGTGACAACACTTGCAGAAAAAACTTCAGGGAAGTTCTGTGACAAGTCATCAGGCAGAGAATCTGTGTCTGGGTGATCCAACACTTCCAGCACAGCGTTCACCTGTCCTCCAGCTAAATCATTTCCCATGATAAAGGAAATGCCTTTAACTGGCAAGGAAGGTCTCACCCCTATTTTAAAGAAACCAGTGACCAAATCAGATTGTACATGAATACAGTGTAACGGGGCTGGCACGAAACCCATCTCAATACCTTGAACTAGGACACTAGAACCACAGGAAGATTTCTCAGACAGAGGTAGTACATCAGAGAGGATAAAGGATTGTGAGGCTCCAGTATCTCGTAAGATCTGAACTGTACACTGATCTTTTGGATCCCCTGTCAAGGAAACTAAACCCTTGGAAGTAAATGGCCTGAAACAAGGATCGAGAACATCATGATCATTGTGCATCTGTTGATCGGAATCAGGTGCCATTTTAATCAGACCAACCCCTTTGGGTTGCCTAAAGTTCTGAGAGGACGGTTGCTGCTTACGTTTCAATGTTAAACAGTCAGAAATAACATGACCAGATTTATGACAGTAGTAACATGTCCGCTCATCTTTTGAGCGTGGAGGTGACATTTTTGGTCGGGGGTGTGTGAATTCTAAATGGTTGGGGACAGAAGGTCTCTGAGAGAAATCATGGGGGGGAAACGAGTCACGCCTGTCTACAAACACAGTTTTATGGGTTAGCGCAAACTCATCAGCTAATACAGCAGCTTGCTGCAGAGTGGACACTTTCTGCTCACTCAGGTAAATTACAATACGCTCTGGCAAACGATTCTTAAACTCTTCTAATAGAATGAGTTCTCTGAGAGAGTTAAGATCTGAGGCCTTGCTTGCTGCACACCATTTATCAAAGAGAGTTCCTTTCTCTCTAGCAAACTCTACAAAGGTCTGGTTGACAGCTCTCTTGTGACTGCGAAACCTCTGCCTATAAGCTTCGGGCACAAGCTCATATGCACAAAGGATGGCAGCCTTCACAGTATCATACAGTAAACTATCTTCTAGGGAAAGTGTTGAACAAACCTCTTGGGCTTTACCAGTCAATTTGCATTGAAGCAACAAAGGCCAGACCTCTCTTGGCCAGCGCAATGAAGCAGCAATACGCTCAAACACATTAAAATAAGTATCAACTTCGGTCTCTCGGAACGGAGGCACCAAAGCAATGTGTTTACTTATATCAAAAGTGTGTGATGAATAAGCTGTGGAGGAGGACATACCCGGGCCTTGTGGAGGAGTCGGTGTAGCAGAGTTGGATCCACTCCTTTGGTCTCCCAGCTCCAACTCCCGCAGTCTGAGCTCTTTTTCCACCTCAAGCTCCAACCTACGGATGTTAATAGCCCTTTCATTTTCCGCCTCAAGCTCCATTTTACGAAGCCGATACTCCGCCTCACGTGCTTGTGCCTTCTCCTGAGCCTCCATCTGGAGACGGGCTATTCTAACCTTGACCTGGGCCCCTTCTCGAGACCCAGTTGACACAGGAGAGGTCAAGTGAAAATGTGGCAATGTGACGTTCACACCTGCCTTTTCAGCACCATGGGCTTGCTCCTCAGAAGGCGGTGCTTCTGTAGGTTCACCAGGAGGACTTGCATGTTCATCAGAGACCGCAGGTAAAACAAGCGTCCCCTGCTCCAACAGCTTATCTACCACAAGACACCTGATATCCTGCTTAAGATGCTTTTGTTGAACCGAGAGTTGAAAATGTGTGGCAATCTTCACTAAGTCTGCCTTGCGGCAGCTATCTAGCGCTTCCCAAGTAGGATTGCTCAAGAATTTCCCCAGATCAAAAGTACTAACTGCCATTATTTTTTCTTACACAAATGCCATTTTTACACAAATTAATTAATAACTATACAAGTGTAAACAAACACAGTTCACCAAATCCATCAACCAACAATTGAACACGGGTTACAAAATCCCGGACGAGCCCCCATTTATGTTACGACCCCTGTGAGTCTAAGGGTAAAGGGCTGTAACATAACAGTTGGTTGACAGAAAAGATGGACCACGTTTGTAAACAACAATGATATTTATTGAATAGAGGCAAAGGAAGCACATGTAGCTCAGGGGTGAGCCCAGGCCAAAACAACAAACAAACACCACTATACTCCAAATAAACACAATCTAATCTATGGTAAAAGAGATTACATTACCTAAACTACTCTTACCTAACCAAAACAGGAGAAAACAATGTCCAAAGGAAATGGCAGCTCACCCCATCTGTGCTTCCTGAGAAAGAGAGAAAAACACATTAATTATACAGAAACAAAAGCAGAATATATACAAAAACAAACTATGGCTTACAATGCTCTCTCTGTGGCCATACACACACAAGGAAATTACTACTAAGCACCAAAGGTAATAAACGAAATGCAATACTGTCAAAGTTACAGGTTTACCAAAAACACAACATGCCTAGCCTCATGCCAGAGAGAGAGAAAGACTGAAGTGAGAAGCCATGTTTTAACAGGTGTGGGTGATCCATGATTGGGTGGTGTGGATTGAGTGTTGGAGTCTGAAGCCATCCACCAATCGGTGCTGTATTGCAATAATGGAAGAATTGACCAATGGTGAAGGGAACAATGGCTGGAGGGAGGAAACAAACAAAATGGAGAACACACACACATGGAGACACACACTGGGGAATATATACATTGGGATGTAACACTTACTATGTAAATCAACAGTGTATTAAATATTATATATATTATTATATTATATATAAATAACAATCTAAACAAGCATAAACACAACATCACTTATCTAAAAAAAAATCAAAATCACAATTTAACACAACATTAATCCAGCAATTAATCTACAAACATAAACATGTCATCAAAGGCCATTTGTTCAAGAAATAGCCTTTTTTTCAACACAAATTCCTAGATGTGGTTAGTTTCAAGTGTGCACCAAGACTCAGATAGTTGTAAACAGGTCTGCCTGGGAATGATCCACTACAGCCCACTTGTAGCAAGCCTGATAACATTATAGCAACCTAATTAGAGTCACACTCAATCAAAAATGTCTGTATGTCTACATACATATGTGATATAATGATTACAGATTCAATGTATATATATACTGTTTCTCTTGTTAACACTTTAAGTGCCGAAAACGTGTTTAGGCGTCTTTCCTAGCCATGCTAAAGTTGCCGAGGACGCCCTAACTCGTCTTTAATATCAATATTTCAAAAATCTGTGATCGAAATCATATTTTTCCTCCGCAGCCCTGAGACACAGTGCTGGCCTCCTCTCAACCCTCTAGCGGTTCAAGAGCGCCATCTGGTGGCCGATCGGCAGAAGCGCCAAACAGGAAGTCATGTGGATGAAGTGGTGATCACCCATATTACTTCCGGCCACTCTCTATAGCTCCCGCGACTCCATCTTGAAACACTCGATAATAGATTGCTCGCCCTAACTCAATAAACAACGTTATTTGGACGTATATACTATTATACAACCTGGAAATGGACCGGGTATTTCGACATCCCAAACTGTCTACCCCACGCTGATCGCCCAACGGCCCGCGGAGACTGGGGTGAGTTTTAGCGTGTAGTATTACCGTGTTCGACACTAACTGCTATGATGAACATTTGACCCACATTAGATGAATGGTATAACGTTGCCCACGGAATTATAAACGATCCCCCGCCCATCCGGTCATCATCAGATGATACGTAGAAACTTCTAGAAGCACGTCCATTTGAAATTTTTCATCTGGCACCGATCGCTACCAAACTGTATTTGATCATCAATATAATGCATTTGGGGCTATAAATCACGTTCTGGAGAAAGCTGCAGAAAGAGATGAAAACATACTTATACTTTAGATCATATTTTAGTATGAATATGTGAATGAAAAAGTTTAACGTTCATACACCCTGAACAATACATATAGGACATTGAATGGGCCCTAATAATGGCAATCTAGCAATAGAATTTAAAAAGTTATAGCCCTGCAAAGAAGGGGAACTTCTCCATAGACAAATAGAGCTGGCAAGGGATGGTATATCATGAATTTAACCTTCGGCAGTTAAAGTGTTAATGATACATTTACCCATATTAGTCAAATTGTGGGTTTAACTTTATACAAGCAAACTAAATCATTCCCCAGTATACTCACTGCAATGCTTGCAGTATAAACCCCCATTGATTTTCTCCCCAATGACTATCCCCCCATAATCTAATCCCACACATGTGTACACATTCCCCCCTCGTTACACATATCTGTAGTAACTACAAACAAACAAACAAAACCACTTCCAGAATAACTTTACAACATATAGCAAATATACAATCAACTTACCATCGTCCCCTGAGCGAGTGAATGAAACAGCGTCCCCCCAGAGTACACTATGTACCAACGCGCATGCGCACCAGAGCAAACGCCAGAGCAAACGATGTATACCGCGACAAAGTACTACTATTACCATGTCCAGATCCGATCACGTGATCGGAATCGGCGTCGATCACGTGGTTTTCATTGGATCGGCGATCGGAGGGGAAAAATAAAAAAAATCGGCCGTCAAAAAAAAAGGGGGTATTATAATTTTTTTTTTTTTTTTAATTATTATTCAACAAACATGACCATGTTCACGTCTTAAACTCATACTGAGGCCTTAGTTTAGGTTTTAAATTACATAATATATCATCATTCATTTATTTATTGTCACACACAGCAGAAGAAATGTCCACAACAAACACCTTCCCTTTAATTTACACCGTTGCAAGAGTGACGTATGCCGAATCCCTCAAGATACCTACACGCTCACAACAACAACACGTCGCTCCCGAAACACGTTATCCACGGAGTAGAAAAATGTCAGAGGTTTGGAAGCACTTTAAAGTACAAAGTCAAGCCAATCCATTTGCAACTTGCAATGTTTGCAAGGAGGAGATTCCGCGTGGAGGAAAAAACAGAGCCGCGTTCAACACCACGAATCTAATTCGTCACCTGAAAAAAAGCCACAAACAACAACATGGCGAGTACATCGCTGCAACTACACTCCGACACGTTGTACAACCGACACTTTCAGAGACTCTTAAACGGAAAGATAAACTGCCAGAGCAGGGTGACAGGGCGAAGAAAATAACAGCCAAGATAGCTGAATTCATCGCGTTGGATGACCAGCCGTTATCTGTGATGGAGAACGTGGGGTTTCGCCGTCTCATAGAGCACTTGGAGCCACGTTATCAGCTGCCTTCTCGGCACTACTTCACAGACAAAGCTCTGCCTGCGCTTCACACCAAGCTCCGTGACCACCTGCAAGCCATGTTAAGAGGTGTGCCTGCTTTATCATTTACCACAGACATATGGAGTTCTTCAGTGAGTCCAATGTCACTCATTAGTTTCACCGTTCAGTGGATTGACTCCGAGTTTGAGTTGCATCATGCTACATTGCATACGCAGAACTTCCGAGGATCTCACACGGCAGATCGTGTTAGAGAGGCGCTCCTGGGCATGCTTAACAGTTGGGGAATTGAGAAGTCACGGGTCCATGTTATTTTGCGGGACAACGCGCGAAACATGAAGAAGGCCATGGATGACATGGAAGTAACGAGTGTGGGCTGTCTCGCGCACACGCTCCAACTTGCCGTGCATGAGGGTCTACTGTCTCAGCGCAGCGTCACAGACACACTGGCCACCGCAAGGAAAATCATTGGCCATTTCAAACATTCGCCGTTGGCCTATTCGCGTCTGGAAGATATCCAGAACGACCTGAAGATGGACATCAAGCGTCTACAGCAGGACGTTGCTGTGAGGTGGAACAGCAGCCTCTACATGTTGCAGAGCATCTTGGAGCAGAAGCGGGCTCTCTGTGTGTATGCAGCCGACTACACCCTCCCAACCACCCTGACAGCCAGCCAGTGGACCCTGATGGAGAAGACAGCTGAGGTGTTAGTTCCATTTGAGGAACTCACAAGGGATGTGAGCAACCCCACTGCATCTGCAGCTGATGTAATCCCTGCAATAACAGGTTATTATTATATAATTAAATTAATTAATAATTTGCTATATTTTAATAATTTAATTTTACTATAAAATAAATGTATTTTATATTCTAAATAATAAACCATTCATCCATTTCATTCATCCAAACAGCCCTCAGACGTGTACTCTCTCGAGAGATGACCACTGACCAGGGGGTCAAAACCATGAAGAGCACGCTCCTAGCTGCAGTGGAGACCCGCTTTGCTGAGATAGAGGTGGAGCCACTATACACCATCGCCACTATATTGGATCCAAGATACAAAGACAGGCAAGAATAATCTAAAAAAAAAATTAATGCTAAATAATCTTATCTAAATAAAATGCTGTGTGTTGTCTTGCCATATGTTTGACTGACTTAGTTGTGAACTTGTGGGTAATTGATACATTTATCTACTTTCAGATTCTTCACAAAGTCAGACAACCTGAGGCTTGCCAAGGAGAAGCTCATCCAGGAGGTGGTGAAGATGGAGGACGAGAGGGCTGCCAGAGAGCCAGAGGCCGCAGACGCCAGCGCAGAGCCTAGAAGCAAGACACCACGTCTAGAAGAAGAAGCAAGCACAAGCAGCTGCCTGGGCAGAGTCATGGATGAGATTTTGGGAGAGAATCCGCTCGAGGCCCGGTCTGTGAGCAGTACATCAGCTGAAGTCCAGGTACAGACCTATCTCTCAGAGCAAACCCACCCTAGGAAAAGCAATCCTCTGCACTACTGGAAAGATAATGTCTCACGTTTCCCCTCACTGGCTGCTGTTGCAACCAAGTTTCTCGGTGCCCCCTGCACCTCTGTGGACAGTGAGAGACTCTTTAGTGCAGTGTCCAACGTCCTGGATGAGAAAAGGAATCGGCTCTCAGCTGAGAGGGTAGAGATGCTGGTTTTCTTAAAAAAAAAACTCCACTTAATTGTGATGCCAGACAGTGAGTAAGAATAGAGTGCAGAAAAAAAGAAAAAAAAGGCGTGTTGGTTGCAATTTTATATCCCATGTTTAAATTAATATTTTATATCCCATGTTTACATTTTATATTTGAATTGTGAAATACGTAGTTTTTCACATTGCATTGAGCTGCTGCTTAAACTAGACTAGGTCATAGTCTAGAGTACATTCACATTTCAAGGGGTTAGGCTTCCCTTAAAAAAATTTAAAAGTGTGTTGCAATTTTATATCCCATTGTTTACAATTTATATTTGAATATATACATGTTGTTTTTCACATTGCATTGAGCTGCTGCTTAAACTAGACTAGGTCATAGTCTAGAGTACATTCAAATTTCAAGGGGTTAGGCTTCCCTTAAAAAAAATCTCATGTTTACATTTTATATTTGAATTGTGAAATACGTTGTTTTTCACATTGCATTGAGCTGCTGCTTAAACTAGACTAGGTCATAGTCTAGAGTACATTCAAATTTCAAGGGTTAATTTAAAAGTGTGTTGCAATTTTATATCCCATTGTTTACAATTTATATTTGAATATATACATGTTGTTTGTCACGTTTCATTGAGCTGCTGCTGTTAATTTAATTTTAAAACTAGACTAGTTCATAGTCTAGACTAGAATTATTCTGCACTAAGACAATTTTTATATTTTATTTTATTATTTATGAGTCATTGAGTATGACTGAATGTAAAGTCAAGCTACCTCTGTTACTTGCACTACCAGACCAGTACATTTGTTATTGCTGCACTATTCTTAATTCTGCACTATTTGTTTTACATGGTTATTTTATTTTGTGGTGCACCACTGATATATAACTATACGCTTTATATTTATTTTGTTTGTGCTGCAATAAGTGAATCCTGTTGGATACTGTTAAATAAAAAAATAACAAAAACATTGATTGCATTTTCTTTAGCTGACGTCACCTGGTTTTTACAGACGATGGCGCCATTGCTCTATGTATGTTATTGCCATCTCATGAAGCAGCAGGCTGGAGCACATTGTGCTGGGAGGTAGGTAAACTCATACTGAGGCCTTAGTTTTGGTTTTAAATTGCATATCACCATTCATTTATTTATTGTCACAGACTCACAGTCACAGAGCAGAAGAATTTTGCCAAAACAAACTAATAGTATCCAGCTGTAGAACGGCAGACCAGCCACACTCAGACCCAAACGCATTTCCTTTGATTTAATTATACATCAAATGATTTATGTCAAGGATTGCAAATGCAAATGCCTCGCTTGAATGAAGTTAACTTTTCACCTGGATAACGTCAACATTCAGGGTGAATGTAATGTGAGAAATTAAGATAAAAAAAAAAAAAAAAAAAAAATGTATTGATCGGATCGGGAATGATCGGGATCGGTAGATACTCAAAATCACATGATCGGGATCGGATCGGGAGCAAAAAAAGGTGATCGGGACATCCCTAATTACCATGAAACACTCCGTTTGGTCCTAATACATTGCAACAACGTCCACCGCACACTCTAAACACATCCAATCATTATTTCCAAAACTCCCCTACACATACACGCCGCACGCAAATCCATAGAATAGCAGCCCACAAGCTAATTATCCTAGCCAGCTTTTTCTCTACCCAAGGGCGCACCGCGGTTCCCCCACACCAAGCTCCCACAACATTACGTCAGAGGCGCCCTACTTTTGCAAATAACTCTCAATCAACGTTATTATTTAACAATCACTTCACGCTCCAATATCGCCTACCTTACGCCACCACGCCGCTTCTGATCATAACATTGCACAAGCTCTTATCACGGCGCTACACAATAAACACACATCCCAGCTAAGTAGCTAGCCAACATTTCTCCGCTCATGATGTGAGGGTTCAACACACTCCCCGGGATCAGCGCATAATGTGATGATCCTACATGCGTTCGAGATCCGCGCATTCATCCAGTTTGCTCAGTACCACACCAAATTAACTTTCAAATCAACATTCACTCATCAAACATACTTGTAATATACAATCACACTCCTAACCACAATAAGAGCATTTTTTTCTTTAGCTGGCCAGCTGTAAGTACTTTATAAAAAAATTTACTCAAATACCAGGCTTCTGGACCAACGGTCCAACCCATAGATGAAACGCTCCAATTTTGCAGGATTTTCATATGGAGACTTAACACAGGAGAATCATGACCGTAAATCAAGACGGCTTCCCTTTGTCCTCAATCGACGCCTGTAACTCCGCTGTTGCTCCCAGACAGGCTACAAGCTTCGAAGTCCCCACGTCATTCCCCAATTACGATTATCCTTTCCCCTGATCTGATCAAAAACCGCAAATCAGGGTCAAATTGTCTTGATGTACACGCACATAGCCCAATTCGATGTCGAGAGCATCAATTTAAAACAGCTCATCTTACAAGTCAGAACCCTCCGCCCTCCATTAACCTGGCGGGCGCGCGATTTAATCCAGTATAGCATGTCTTCGACACCATTCCTGTCTCCTGACTACTAATCATTGTTTAATAGAAGGTTTGCAATTTATCACACACTGAAAAAAAAAGTTTGTTGGATTTACTTGATTTTAATGTGTACATTGGTTCCACATGATCAGAATATGTCCAACTGACATACTTTTCCTCATTCTCCTTACTTACTTTTTTGCTTGTGAACCCAACATATTGCATTCACATTAAGATTACTTAAAATAAACATGTTGATTCAACATATTTGTCGTTACAGTAAACACAATTTAATTGTGTAATGTTAACATATTTTAATGATGTTCAACACTAACTCCAACTTGATTTCTTAATGTAAATCTAACTTGATTTGTTCAAAACCCAACTTGATTTCTTAATATAAATCTAACTTGATTTGTTCAAAACACAACTTGATTTCTTAATGTAAATCTAACTTGATTTGTTGAAAAAACACAACTTGATTTCTTAATGTAAATCTAACT
The DNA here is from genome assembly GCF_963971535.1 of Notolepis coatsorum. Taxonomy (NCBI): domain Eukaryota; kingdom Metazoa; phylum Chordata; class Actinopteri; order Aulopiformes; family Paralepididae; genus Notolepis; species Notolepis coatsorum. The sequence goes on from NC_140168.1 coordinate 72,747,056, forward strand.
TGATTTGTTCAAGTTAACACAACTTGATTTCTTAAAGTGAATCTAACTTGATTTGTTCAAGTTCATACAATCTTACATATTTTGGCATTGACAAAAAAGGCAAAGAGTCAGAGTTTAACATTTTATTGACCATGAGGTAGGTGAACAACAGCAGTGGCTATATATAGTCAATATATAATAATAGATAGTCAATGTTTCTAAAACTGTTCGGGACAGTTGACTATCAAAGTTGAAATACAAAATACAACGAGTAAACCCTGCATCGACAGCATATAAATACTGCTGGGAATGTAACAGAAACGATCAAGTAGGTCCAAGCTTTTGCATCACTATACGATTAAGGCATCATAACACATTAAAACACATTATGCTGGTTAGTGTTTGTCCTTGTATTTAAAGATATATCCATTAATTATGAATTGATAGCACTAGTACATTTCCATAATGTTTTGAATTGTTAGTGTTTTAATTCTCTTTTAATTTAGTTGTTTAAGAACTCCTGGTACGTTAGTGTGATAGAAATGTGTGTGTATTTTGCGTGTATGTGTCTTGGTGTGATCAAAATGTGTGCATATGTTGCATGTATGTGTCTTGGTGTGTTTGAAGCTCCGCAATGTAGTTTTGGGAACAAAAACATGACCTGTAGTATAATGTTTCAGTGGTACGATTAAGGCATCATAACACATTAAAACACATTTTGCTGGTTAGTGTTTGTCCTTGTATTTAAAGATATATCCATTAATTATGAATTGATAGCACTAGTACATTTCCATAATGTTTTGAATTGGTTAGTGCAGTAGATATTTCTATTATAATTATAGATCAGAGCTTTAATAATGTAACTAATGGACTTGATTTGTCACTCATGTGCTCAGTGATGCACAGTGATCAGACTATATATGCATCACTGTGCCTCACTGCATCACTGAGCACAGAGTGACGGTTACCATCTTCCTGGACTTTTACTTTTAAAACAACATTGTCAATATTACACTTATAAACTTAATGTAGATCTCTATTTTTTACTGTATTTATATTAGCATGTACATACATTACATAGGAAATGTGAATCCCGGACCGTATTTTATTTTATTCTTTATTCGTAGGCAATTTTTTGTTCTTATTTGTGATTTGTTTTGTCTACCTAAATGTTTACTGTGAACAATTTGTAGTGCCAAATTTCCCTCGGGATGATTAAAGTATTTCTATTCTATTCTATTTATGTTACAGGGTTAGGTGCTGGGAATGTAACAGAAACTATCAAGTAGGTCCAAGCTTTTGCATCACTACAGATTAAGGCATTCTTTAACAGCATAAACGGGATTTAAAAGGCAAATACAAAATACTGTGAACTGTTACCACAAACAAATGAAAATAAGGAAAAAAACTACTGTTGATACACATCTGGTGTAAGATTAAGTAATGGATGAAGAGAAATACAAAATACAACAAGTAACTTGAACTTACTTGAACAACAAGTAAACCCTGCATCGACAGCATAATGGTAAATACTTCACCTACAAACATAATACTGTTCTGACAGCACAACAGTATTGGTGTAATGAAGAGATTTGCTGAAAAATAGAAAAACTTTAAGTGCGTATGTTTATAAAAAGCAATGAAATAAATTATGTAATAACAACAGACGGCGACGTGGTGCAGGTTTGATTGAGACATTTTGATAGCAGGTGATCTTAAAGGAAAACTCAAACATTTTGGGAAATTAGCTTATTTAACATCTTCCCTCGAGTTAGAGGGAAGAGGCTGCTAGAATGAGAACAGGACTGAAACAGAGTTATAGAGGCTGTAACCAATTAAATTAATTGGTTACAGTCCACAACCCAGCTCCTCCAGTCCACAGCAGTTAGCCCGTCCTGGCCCTGCCTGGTTGTGGAGCCTGATTGCCACCGGCACAAAGGACTGCCCGAAGCGCTTTGTGGTATGTCGGGGGGGGGGGGATAAGTCTGTGGCTAAATATGTCTCAGCCCTGACAAACAGACAGTGGCATCAATATAAACATAAAAGTGAAGATACTTTCTGTTACAATTAGTCATGGGTCAGACCTTACTCTGCATGGACTACAAGACCAAATGAGAAAAGAAATAAGCACCGATTCATGTAGGCCTACATACCACATATTCTCACACAAGGCTTTCTGGATCTTCACCCATGTAGATACACAGTCCCTTCAGGATACACTCACGTCCAGCATCCACGTCATCACACTGAATAGAACATTTCTTGATTAGTGTCTTAATTGTGCTTTATTTTAAAGTCAACTACTGGTTCAAACTGTTATATGACTACATATTTCTCTGAGAATATAACAGTAGGATTCCTACGATGGCACAAGCCTTGCTGTGAGTAGTGTTGCACGGTATACCAGTATTGAAAAATTAACGCAGCACTAGAGGTTTGAAAGCGGTACTATACCTCATTTAAGAGGAAAGGTTCAAACTGAGACAAAAAGATGCAAATAGTGAAAGGAAAAAGATGAAAAATAAAGCACTCATGGCCTCCTGTACAATTTGATTGCCCTCTTTACCAATCATTTGTGGTAACTAAAAAATTAATTTCCATAGCCTTTCCTTCAATACAAAAAATCTTAATTCCCCCAAAACAGCCATAATTCAAAACTTTGTAGGTTTTTCATGACAGTGGGACCAGTTAGCACTTACGTCAGCCATTTGTGCCATTTGCCTTTTGAGCTTTTCCCCTAGCTGTCCTCCCCTCTTTTGGAACAGCTTCGTCAGGTTGTCAGAGTGGAGATCAAGCTGAGACAGGAACTTGGACTGAAGTGGCATGGTGGTGATTCTCTTGAATTCAGCATTGATCTGAATACAGCCGATCAGGAAGGGGGAGATATAGCACAACGAAATATAAAATCATATTAGCAGTTTGACAATGGACCCAACACTTCCCTTGTAACGTTATCAACAGCAAATCCAAGATGAGATAAGCCATACATACCTCACTGACTTCAAAGAGAGCTGGCCACCTTGCCATGAAAGGCTCCACCATTGGTGCATCACGGACGACTTCAAGTCTTCTATGTGTGAAAGTCTTCTCCATCTTCAGTTTCACAACATCTCTGTTGTTCCTCTTCTTCACATCCAAGAGTAGATCTTTCTGAATGGCCTCCAGACTTTCCTCCGTTTCTGCTGATGGGTATGGTGGGCAGAAGTTAACCTCTGCTCTCTTGGCCTTTTTGACACCGAAAGCTGCACGCTTTCCTGTTGGTTTGTTTCTTAAAGAGTTCACGTCACCTCTGGGCAGCCCAGATGTCTCAGCTCTCTGCGGTAGTTACCCAATTCATATTTTAAACTCATCTTCCATGCGCCATATCCAGTGCTGGACCCCTTCTCAGTTAAACATGGATGTGCCTTGATAAGACTCTGGGCTGTTTGTTCCATCTCCGTATCACTGACATAGACTTTATACAGAACAATTTCCTGCACTAAACCATCAAGGATGGCTGACTTCAACTTGGGATCAGGGGTAAGTACAGTGCCATTTTGACTATAAGCAAAATTTGCCTGCTCAAGTTTTATTTCAGCATCATAGGGGAACTTAGGCACGTGGAAAACAGCAGGCCAAGAGGACCGTGAGCTCCTAAACTCAATTGATGGCAGTACATCTGGATCCACAGATTCAGGTACTTGAGAAGAAGTAGGCCAAGAGGACGTTGTAGACCCACTCGATGACAGTATATCTGTATCCATAGATCCATCCGACGAGAGCAGAGAAGTATTTCCAGAGAAAGGATTGAGAGCTTGGGGGTTTAGGACTGGATAGAGAATAATGGGCCTTGACATATCCACAACTTTAAGAGTACCTTTGTCTTCTAGTTCTGAAATGGAGGTAAGGTTAAGGAAATCATTTCCAAACAAGGAGTCCTTAAATTGAAGTCTGAAGCTGCCCTGAAGTCCACACTGTTTCATCACTTCAATAAGAAGGCCATCAACGGATGCAGGGAATCCATGGAAGAGAGTCAATCTCTGAGAGCTGCCATCAGTCAAGATGATCTTAAGGATCACAGGAGTCGCCATCTTCAAAGTATTTTACTCTGTAGAGACACAAAAAAAGTTATTAGACATCAGACATCCATACATTTCAGATTTCAAATTAAGTGGTAAAAGCCTACTTTTCAAGTATTGAGTGCAGTAAGTTTGTGAATGGAAACCAGACCTCTCTCCACTAACGTGAGACTACCTTTTCCCCAATAACCCCCATTCCCCCCTGATAGCACACCTTTTATGACAGACAAACAGTGACAGACCATGACAGTAACAGACAGTTAGTGAGTGACAAACAGACAGAGATAGACCGTGACAGAGAGTGAGTGACAGTGACAGAGAGTGAGTGACAGACAGACAGTGACGGTGACAGACAGTGACGGTGACAGACAGACCTTTTATTTCAATATGCCTTTTCAATGTCACCATGCGGGCTGATCCAATCTTGTAGTCAACCAGTGGATAAGTATCCAGGAGTTCACAGAGTGCCACAAAAGTGAATGTTCTTGTGGGTGCTGGGCTGAGTTCGAAGGCTCTATAATGCTCTCTGTACCAACCACAAAGCTCTTGGACAATGTAGATTACACTCTCTTGTAAAATGCAGATTTGATCAATTTCACTAAATTCAGGCAATCCCCCTTCTGCTCTGTGGGCCACTATCATTCCCTTCCTATAGGTTATGCCATTGGTTGTCACACACTGTGCAAGTTGAACCTCAGTCGTGTCAGGGAACTTTTGCCTGATGACTTGTGCTATTTCCTCTTTGAGTAAGTCTACTGGTAGAGTGGATACAGCTGAGACCTCTAGCTTAGGCTTGCTCAGTCATGGAGAGCTCAGATGGTAAGCGATCATCATCTGATGCTTTGAGGCTAAAGAGAGGGGCACATTCTTGAAACAGCTTGTGTGTCTGATAACCTGTTTAAAAAAGCTATGCTTAGCCTCAAATCGCATTGTCCACTGTCCGACAAGTGGACCAAACAGCCTAAACATCTGGGGGTAGTGCTCCAGATAATGGTGTTTTGGTAGCAGCCTGATGGCAGGGAACAACTCCTGGTATCTCTGCCTGTGCTCTAGGATTTTACTTTCTAAAAAAGCCAGTGAGTCATCACTATGTACAGGGGCAACTACAAGCTCAGTGATGTCCTTCAGATCCATAAGAACAAGCCATGCAGGCTCATCTTCAGGTACAAGTGAACCAACCAAAAAAGGTAAGAACTGGAGCAAACTCCAATTTTCATGAGCGTTTCCTCCCACTGTTTTTCTGCTGGAGAAACTTTGTGACACTACATGAGGTTTGTTTGTCCTGTCGGCCCATTTGTAGGGAAACTTCAGAATGGTGCTGTTCAGATCAGCCAATGTGAAAAGCTTTCTGGATATAAGCACTCTTATAAGCACTCCCTATATGGGAAGAGCAAGGCATACACTCATTAGGGGATGTTTTTAACAAACAGGGTTTTTGTAGTTATAGAGAAATATGCAAAAAATTTAATCTCACCAAGTCCACATGGCTTTTTTACATACAGTTACAGCTATGTTTGAAGTCTCACGGTGTTCCATTAGACATACCAATTGAACACCACAGATACCACAAATTCTTCTATGAAAGAGAGACATCGAGAGGTTTTGTTTCAGATTTTTATCATCAATTACTAACGTCCTCGTATGAAACCCTCCAACTAGACTCTGCCTGGAGGAGGGATATACCAGACCTGGAAAATGACTTTGATTGGCAAGGAGCCTGGGCAAATGTCCGACTTACATCAAGGAACCCGGACCATCAACAAATCAATCTTAACTATATTCACAGAATATACTTGACTCCTATAAGACTGAGCAGAATGGGTCTTAAACAAGACTCCAAATGCTCCCAATGTACAAATGGGGACGAAGGGACATTTATGCACATGTATTGGGACTGCCCACCAGTTAAGACATTCTGGAAAGATGTGACCCAACAATTATCAAAACTCGTATCTTGGAATATACCTGTACACCCCTCGGTATTACTATTGAATGATGTTTTTGAGTTTGCAGTAAATCCACAGCTAAAGAGATTGGTTTTATCGGGTATCACAGTAGCTAAAAAGCTGATCGCATCACGCTGGTTTCAACCGGAAAAAATGTGCCGGAAAGTTTGGTTTCTTACATATCTCGATGTGATTTATCAAGAAATATCTACAGCAAGAATTCTGGGTCTCAATGAATCCAAAATGTCAATGTGGTTAGAAGTGGTGGAGAGAATAAAAGCTAGCTTATAATGGTAGTGTCTGGTTAGGTGCGAGGGATAATGGAGGTACTACCCAAGGTGGGGTCCGGGAGGGGGGGGTTCGAGCTGGAGCATATGTGTGTAGGTTTTTAGATAACCGGTATTAGGGGTATATCTTATATAAGACAATTAACTAAAATGTGATTTCATTGGATGTGCTCTGACAACTAATGCTTGTATATCTTATCGTGTGTTGTCATGTTTGTTTATGTGTTTGTTTAAAAAATAATACAAAAAAAAAATACAAAAAAAAGCACTCTTAATCAATGAGCTAGCTCTGCAGGGATTATACCCTCCAAAAGGTCATGGGCAAGATCAGGTGGATAGCCAAAGATGACGTGAAAATGAGAGACATTATTTGTGAAGACGCATTCCCTTTTCACTCCACAACAAAATGTCCCTGTATCTTGGGCTTGTTTGACATGGGCCTGATGGAGCTCCTTGGTTCTCAGACTGAAAGCACCAGATGCAACGGAATGTTGCTGAATATCACTGCTCTTTCCTGTGCAAAATCTGCAGTAGTATTCCCCTGAAAAACTCTCCAAAAATCCAGCGACACTGTGTGCTCCTAGGTTGTCAGCCACTACACTGAATATTGTACCTTTAACTGACTCACCCAACAGTGGGACATAAACACCCAGCTCCTCCAAAGTTTTCAGATCTTGTAGAAGCGGTTCAAAGATTTTTGCATAACCATAGATTTTAACATCATCGGTTTTGCACAAAACTGACAAGTAGATCGATGTTAACGAGGAATGAGAACCCGGAGGCAAGTTAGCCAACACCCAATAAACACCACAAAGCTTATGCTTCTTTCGCGAGGTGCCAAGGGGGTTACAGGTTTAAAAGTCATCCACATACAAATTTAGGATGATAGTTGGCTTTTCTCCAGCGAGGAAACTATTAGCCTTAAATAGGGAACCATCTCTTGAGGACTTGTACTGATATGTGCCTTCCTGTCTTTGATGGCACTCAACAACGTTATCAATGATATCCCTTCGACCCAACAGTTGCTGCAGGGACTTCAATAATGGGACATATTGGAAACTGCGCTTGTTTTTACGATCTAGAATGTATTCCACTGGCTCTACAAACTACAACACTGAAGTTCTCCTTGTAATACTGCTTACGCAGATGTGCTGTACTTAGGGGGCCACCTTTTTGTATGGACCTTTGCACAGGATTACCAGAATAAATTGCATTAACAGTTTCTCTAATTGTACATTCATCAACAGTGAGGTTTTTCTGATGAAAGATGTCACTCACAATGTCACAAGATAATGGAACAGGTGCAGAAGAAATCAAATGATGGAGTTCCCCTAAAAACACATCAAGAGCAGTGCTTGGTACATGGACCAAATGCTCCAACTTCAGCAAAGCAGCTGCAAATCCTTGCTCTATGACCTCCTGCAAGTCCTCAGTATGAGAATGACTACTTGAAGGAATGGCAGTATCTGACTGCTCTACACACTCCTGACTATTTGCCTCCAATTCATTCAGAGATGCTATCGTAGTTACAATCACTCCAGGTTTAAAATCAACCAATGTGTGATGGCAGTGTTTTCTGTTTTTGTGTGACTTAAATGTGCCAGAAATGTTTGTTTTAAAGTCACAGCCTAAAAACATACAATCAACCGTCTCACTTCTTTTGAGATGTGCATTTATATGACAAAAATAATCCTACTCTGATGCTAAATCCCTACAAGCACAAAGGCTGCAACTGAATATTGCCTTCTCTTTCCGAGTGACCCCAGTGGAATGGGTTTTATTGTGGTGGACAATAAGGGCATTCCACGTCTTAAATGTACATGGGCAGTGCAGGTACATACATAGAAAGGGATAACTACTTCCAAATCGTGGATGCCTTAACCTGTAGTGATGCAAAAGATTGAACCTACTTGATACAGTTTCTGTGCACCCCTTACATCTCCACATTCCCAGCACCTAACCCTGTAACATAAATCAAGACCATCATTAGTTACATTATTAAAGCTCTGATCACTAGGCCTAATTATAATAAAAAGGTCTACTGCACTAACAATTCAAAACATTATGGAAATGTACTAGTGCTATCAATTCATAAATAATGGATATGTCTTTAAATACAAGGACAAACACTAACCAGCTAAATGTGTTTTAATGTGTTATGATGCTGTTAAAGAATGCCTTAATAGTGATGCAAAAGCTTGGGACTTACTTGATAATTTCTGTTACATTCCCAGCACCTGTAACATAAATCAAGACCATCATTAGTTACATTATTAAAGCTCTGATCTCTAGGCCTAATTATAATAAAAAGGTCTACTGCACTAACAATTCAAAACATTATGGAAATGTACTAGTGCTATCAATTCATAAATAATGGATATATCTTTAAATACAAGGACAAACACTAACCAGCTAAATGTGTTTTAATGTGTTATGATGCTGTTAAAGAATGCCTTAATAGTGATGCAAAAGCTTGGGACCTACTTGATGATTTCTGTTACATTCCCAGCACCTGTAACATAAATCAAGACCATCATAATGTAGCAGGGTGGATTATCCCTGCTTCGTGGGAACGGTTGCTGGCAGTCAGGAGGTAGCTGGACACAGCAGAACTCTGTCTGGCTGCACCCTCGTCTTTGGGCCTGGGGCGTCGACTGGAGGCTGGTAGTGGGAGTGGATGGGGCCCGGGATTTACCAACCTGGTCTGGTACTCTGGTCTTCCTTCCCTGTCGCAGGGCGGTCAGCAGTACTCCCCAACACGCTCCCACTCCTCCCAGTCGCTCCTTAGACCCTCCCACACCTTGTGACTGAATTGTAATCAAATACTCTGAGTTCCCCCCGCAAGCAGTACCCTCCCTCAATGACCCTAGAAACCTTACAATGAAAAGGGGAGAGTTGGGTAGGAAGGGGTTAACCATATATATACGTTACCCACACCAAAAGAGTTAATGCAGGGCACAGGAATGGACACGCACACAGAACCCCATTCAAGTCTTTATGTTAATTGTACTGTTCAGTTACAATTATTTAATACTAGTGGCCAATTGGGCTGAAGTCCTACTATAGCCCCTGCGGTTCAACTCAATACCTCATAAACACGTATATTATGCACCCACCTCTGGGTTACTATCAGGGATAATATACTTCACGGTGTTTGACTCATCACCCACGTCTGGGTCTTCACCCTGTATAATACCTCAACAGGCTTTAATTATACGGTCAGAATAATACCTCAAAAGGCTTTAATTATAATGTACCAGGTCTGTAACTTCCCCCCTCAGGGAAGGGTTAATTGAATGGGAAAATATTAATACACACACATTGTATCACGCTCAAAGAAAAGGAAATAAAACCAAAAGTGTGGGCCCACAATTACCAAAACAAAAGCCCTATGCTAATGCCGGCATGCAATGTAATGTTTGGGGTCTGCAGTTAGCAACGTTAACTTCACCCGCAGGCCGCTCCACACTGTGTAAGGTGCAATAGATCCTGGGCGCCGAAGCCCTAATGTTTACTCTACCAAAATGGCGGCCGCGCCGCTCCACCACCGTCCTGGTGGCAAGATGGCGTCGAACACTCGCGTCGCAGGTGCTAGCAGGCGGAGCTATAGCAGAGAGGCAGTGCTGGCTGAGCTGGTGCTGGGCGACCTCTGCTGGACGGGACGGCTCCCGTGTTGGCTGCTCTCCAGCCGGCGCAGAGTGGTGGTAGAACCGCCGGTGAAGACGGCTGCTGACGGCCAGAGCAGAGTGTTCGCAGGTCCACACCCGTAGCTGCACGCAGTCTATACCGGCACTGTAACTAAGTATAACACGAGCAATACTACTGTGATCCTTAGCCGCACGCTACCTATACCGCTCACTGTAACTAGGTATAACTCGACTGTTAGTGCCTGGCTCTGCACTTAGTGTTCATATCATACCACTGGTACTGCTAGGATATCGTATCCACTAGCCAGTACTTCCTATCACCCGTCACTGTTCCACGGGGCACTCCGGCATAAAGTCAGCAACGGGGCTATCCAGAGCCCCCCCGTTAGACGTGACTTCTCGTTGTCAAGTTCACTGCCGAAGAGAACGACTTCCGCTCGCCTCCTCCCTTTATCATCTCTCAGCTCTCTCCGCCACTCTCTGCCTGCTACTGCCCCCTGCTGGTCCCGCCCGCCAGTCACAAGGGGAGACGCACTGTAAAATATGAATCAATACTGTCATTTATAATCCGTATTCACATGCTCTTTGGACGGGGACGTTTGTGTCATTGTTCTTGTGAATCAATGACACTAGTTAGAATGTCTTTGTGTACATAAAGGGATATAAACACAGTCAGCAGTTCTGAATAATATACCATATTTTCCAGACTGCTACAATTAGTTACATTATTAAAGCTCTGATCTCTAGGCCTAATTATAATAAAAAGGTCTACTGCACTAACAATTCAAAACATTATGGAAATGTACTAGTGCTATCAATTCATAAATAATGGATATAACTTTAAATACAAGGAGACAATTTGACCGTAGACACCATGAACCTGAAACAAACAATAATTTTACTGATCACTGCAGTGTTGAGCTTATTTCTATTCATCAATGGGACTTCATTTAGCTAGCTAGTAGTTAGACAATATAACACAGTTAAGTAACGTTAGGGCCCAGTCACACATTCACAAAATTATTGTGACCGGGCCCCTAATTAACCATAGCTAACGTTAGCTAGCTTAGAGCACTAACTAACGTTAGCTAGCTTGTCTATAGCTAACATTAGCTAGCTACCCAGCTATAAGCATACCTTAGGCTTAGAGGGACTAACTAACGTTAGCTAGCTTGTCTATAGCTAACGTTAGCTAGCTACCCAGCTATAAGCATACCTTAGGCTTAGAGGGTCTAACTAACGTTAGCTAGCTTGTCTATAGCTAACGTTAGCTAGCTTGTCTATTCTAGCTAACACAAGCTGTACGTTAGACAATATAACACAGTGAGCTAGCTAGCTAGCTAAGTAACATTAGGGCCCCAGGCAGTCACACATTCACAAAATTATTGCGGGAAGAAATGCGCCCTACTTACTCCCATTCTATTTTTCGCACATGTGTGACCGGGCCCTAATTAACCATAGCTAAAGTTAGCTAGCTTGTCTATAGCTAACGTTAGCTAGCTACCCAGCTATAAGCATATAGAGGCACTAACTAACGTTAGCTAGCTTGTCTATAGCTAACGTTAGCTAGCTACCCAGCTATAATCATACCTTAGAGGTAGCTAACGTTAGCTATCTTGTCTAAAGCTAACGTTAGCTAGCTTGTCTATAGCTAACGCGAGCTGTCCAAACATTTTATGCTGTGTAGCTAGCCAGTGGCTAACCCAACGCTTGTCTGATAGACAGACTAATAGAGGAAATGTCGCCCAGTGCCCACTTGAACACCAACATAAATCAATTTGATGAACTTACTTTCAATTCGGGAGTTCTTTCTCAAAAGACGAATTTTCAGTTCTTCTCTCAGAGTCCATCAGACTTTCTGGCGGTCGAATACTATTTCCGGTATACTATTTCCGGTTGGTGACTCTACTCAATTTAACTGCGTTGTCAGTTTTCAATCAACGCGAGAGAAACCAGTAAATTCAACATTCTCCAAAAACAACAGAAGTTTTACTTGATTAAAACATGATCACAAAAGGATTATAAATTAATTAGTTAATAATAATAAATAATAATAATAATGACTTGGATTTATATAGCGCTCTTCACTGACCCAGAGCGCTTCACAGAGTCCATTATTCGTTCATACACAGTCATACCGGTGGTGGTAAGCTACAATTGCAGCCAGAGCTGCCCTGAGGCAGACTCACGGAAGCGTGGCGAATAATCAACGCCTACGGCCCCTCCGACCACCACCAACATTCATTCACATGCATACACATTCATACGAGGCAAGTAGGTTAAGTGTCTTGCCCAAGGACACAACGGCAGTGGGATGGACATGGGCTTGAGCGGGATTCTAACCACCAACCCTTGGATCATTGGACAACCCGCTCTACCCCAGAGCCACGCCGCCCCACAATTCGTATCCACTAACTGTATTCGTGTAAATTCAAAGACCTGCTCTTTCCCATTTTTTCAGTGCACTTGTATGACACATCTCCCATCTCATCGTGCTTACTCCAGAGCGAGGGTACGCTACCATAACCGGACAATGTCACACAATACAAGCACCTTCTTATTAAAAACAATATATTAGTCCGAAGGCCATCCTCTTTCCACCCTGAACTCGACAGCAGTTTGAACAGGCTCTCTCATCCCATTTACGTCGCTACAAGTCCTGATCCAGACGCAGATCTGCTAGCGATGTAAAAAACAATAATCTAATACTACTTGTGTGAACCTCCCTCGAGCACACCGCAGCATTCCATACCAATACCGGACCCCCCGTCACACCGCCCCACCCCCCTGCATGTAAAAGAAAAACCATACCACCCCCCTCTGAGCCTGGCTACACAACCAAATTCCAACCACTCTGCACCTTTCCTCATCCAGCCAACCAACCCCTGCACTGTAATCCCCTAATGCACATCGCTTCCACCCCGGTCATTTTCACTGCTTGCTCTCAAATAAGGGAATAATGCAGGACGGGTCCAAAACGGCACCAATTGTGGTATATTCTATGTACATTTCTAAGGGTTAATCACAGTGCATTTAGGTTGCTAACTAGAGGGAAGAGAGACACAGAATGATAGAATGGTCCTCATCTGACTCCAAATAGCCAGTAGAGAATAAAACATGTAGTCAGACCACGGAACTATAGTTCAAATCAAATGATTTATTGCCGCGGGGCTCAAAGAGGTGAATATAGCATTTACATACAGGGATTATTTCATAGTACATCAAACAGGCTGTACAAAAGGATTGTTGAGGTGTGTATCATTAGAGCCCATTCACAGTGGCTTTCTCACATCAAACAAATCTGTACATAAAACAATAGTCATGTTAACATCAATGAAATAGACTATACCTTTGCCATCACATAGTTAAACCTGGTCTAAGATACATTTACACTATATCACAACAAAACAGTGATTCCATGGTCTACTTACATAATGGCAACCGCATAGTCTCTGGAGTGGTGGATCGGTAGAGCAGGAGGACGCAGACCCCAGGGGGGGGGGGTCTGGCCTGTATCTCTAACAATGCGTTCTCATTTATATACTCTGGTATCAACCAATAATAGCACGTCCATATATTAAGTTGACTTGATTCATAGCCAATCAGTTACATTCTATATATGGCGTTATGCTCCAATTGGTTATCTTCTTTGGGGGGCCGTCTGTCCCAAGATCTCCTGTCGTGTGGGCTGGCCTGCAGCAACAGGGGGGTCTGCCTGGCCCCCTCCTTTTGGGCTGTGGCTTCTCATGTTGGACAGAGGGGGGGTCTGCCTGTGGCCCCCTTTGAATTAATCAAACACTTTAACATTCCTTCGTGTACCATTTTGATTTTCCAATGTACATGGTTCATGCAATGACCTATAGATCTCTAATATCACCCCAGTACAGTCATTGCTTCTAGGCTGATACCAAACATCATAGGAGACAGCACCAACCTTTATTTACCAGACTGAATCTTTATAATATAACTGTGATAAATATACCAGGATTTATAGCAAGAGTGAAATAACACTATTACTTTCATAATCAGGTGACATTCTAAATGACATTCAAATAGCCTTTAATCTAATAAGTCAGGTTCCTTTTAATATGATATTGTTTGAATTAGTTCCAGTCTAACATACTATCAGAGCCAGTTATCTGGTCTCTGCTGTCGCTGCTGAAATCTGCTAACAGTTGGGTGTGACTTTTCAGTTCCTTTGTTCTAGTGTACATCTGTTAGTGGGGGTTGAAATGACTGTTCCTGCTGTTATCTGATGCAACTGTCTCTAGAATGGTTCCTCATTTAGCCCTGCAAACCACTCTGCTGCTAAAAAGTATACAAGGCATTTGCATATAGTTTCTATACACAGACATGTTTGGTTATGAAATCCCAGTCAAGGGTACCACACTCCTCTGCTTAGCCTCTCGGCACGGCTTTTTTATGACAGCCTACTGCTGCAACAGGTGGGATCTGATCCCAGGCCAGCAGGGGGGGGGGTCTTAATTACACCATCACTGGGCACCAACTGGGCCCCGTTCCCCGTACCTGGTTCAACTAAGTCGATCAAGATGTCATTATCCAGATTCAGTTAACCCGATGTTTGAAGCCGGGATTTTCCTGTTCCTCGAAGGTGGATTCAGTCTCGTTAACTCAAGCCAGACTTGAGACCCAGGATAAGTGCGCGTGCCCGCCTCAGCCGAGAAGGCAGCAAGTGTCGAGAGCAGAGATCCTGATTCTCTAGCGGCATTGATTGATTAATTGATTTAAAACTTTAGTAACATATTGCAGTAGGCTGAATCGCCTCGCCGACAAGTTAAATGCGTTATCTATAGGCTAATTTTAAGTCCCTCATTACCTCAATCAATCAGATTATATTTCTTTAAACTTGCCTGCTGGATTGAATAATCAAATGAGATCTTGCTAGCGAAAATAATTAGTTAAACTGTTATACAGAATTACGATACGGCTCTCTTACCCATTGATTGATGTGTGGTCGATCTTTTACTTATCTCCACTGTGGTCTAACGGGTTGTTCTTTTGACTTTCACGCAGACGACCGGGGTTCGAAACCCTAGTCTTTTCCTTCTTTTTGCAATATAGGAATAATTCAATTTGGTGCACGTTGAGAGCTATATAAAGAATGACATCCTCAATGCATGTAGATTTATAATATTTTAACTTAAAACCAGGCTACTTTGGCGTATAATCATTAATATTATATTCCAAAAATGTATATTGGAAACACGGGGTTTCGAACACCAGTCGCTGGGTTGGCAGGATTTAGCACTACCGCTGCGCCACTGTGCCAGATGGGATAAATTCATTGTTTATACATTAATGAACGAGAGACCCGTGTTTAGAATATTCTTTATTTTGAATGAAGTTTTATTTCTTTATCCTCATTCATTAATGTGACGTCAACGGCTCATTCAATTTCTCAAATCCGTCAAACAGCGCATCTCATCAGACATCTTAATCCCAGTTACAATTAAAATAACCACATAATGTGTACATCGCACCGAGCGAGCGCCACGGTATATATAACGTGCATTATTTAGGACAAAGTGAATTTAGTATCAGCATTTTGGGTCTATTTTACATTTCAAAAGCCCCCTCTGGAAGAATGGAGCACAAAAACGTAATTCAGAATGGTATAATGCAGATCGTAGACTGTGGGAATAATTTCAGGAAACGGGCTGTCACTTCTTTGCGGGGGCGTGGCGATGGTTGATCCGGCTAACTTGAACTTAAACCCTGCTTTCGACCAGGCTCAAACTTTTGGATCTGTTGTCATGGTGATTTGGACAATCCAGGTACGGGGAGCCGGAAAGTCCGGCTTAAGTCAGACTTCACCGAAAGTTATCCGGCTAACTCAGTTATCCAGGTACGGGGAACGGGGCCCTGGTATTTCTGTAACTGACTGTGGATCAGAAAAAATAAACAAAACAAGGAGAGAAAACAAAGCCCAGCTCTTTCCTCCATAAAGCAGGCAGCTGAAAAACCCATTCCTCCTCCCAGCCTGTTGTCGTTCAGCCCTGCTCTGCTCCACAGCTTTAGAGCAGTGACGGCTGCTGACCAAATTTTTTGGTGAGCACAAATTATTATATTATATGTTAAATTATATTTTTAAAACATCCCCCAATGTGTGTGTCAGTGGTGGCTGTGAGTTAAAAATATTGGGGAGGACGGGTCATGGGAGAGATACAAAAAAATGTAATAAAGAAGTACAGACAGAGAGGGCTAGATCCACAAAGAATGGATTGCACGGTGCTAGTTGCAACCTACTTACAATTCATTATAAATTAAAAAAAAATTGGGGACCCTGGTGTAAACAAGACAAAAGTATTTCTCTGGTCTGCATCCCCTTAACAATTGTGTGTATTGAGCCATACTGTATTGTACCCATTCTGCAATCTGTTAATACAATTTTCAATCAATCAAATTTGATTGAAACTTTTGACCACCTTCTTTCAGAGACAAACCAGAGAGATCAGTTGAAAAGATAACTGGTACAATGTAATTAATGTCCTGTTAATTGATTGCAAATTACAGTAGGTTATTGTAAATCCTTATGGACGGTTAAGCAATCTCTCTAGAAATTAGGAAGCTTAGAAAAATTGGTATCAGCCACACCAGGTGGTTTGGAGTACTGAGTGGTTTGGTAAACATTTTTATCATTAGTCTTTCTACAACGGGAGTAGAGAGGGGAGTTTATCTTGGGGTCAACCACCGGGACAGGTTGGGGGGGGTCATTGTTATGTTAATTCCAATAGGGGAAACAGCTTTGCAGGATGGCGCATTGCGATAGGTGTATCAAATGGCCGACACAGCAAAAGTCAAGGCCTGTTATGTCTGAATTGACAGGCTTCAAATGTGAAAGTACATAATCTTCATACATTTTTGCCATGTTTTCTATGCCAAATATCTTTCTTCAAAGTAACTAGTAACTGATGGGTTCCGATAAATGTAGTGCAGTAAAAGCATAAAGTTCCACCACTGTCTAAAACAAACGGATCACCAGCGCTTCAACGCGACACTCGCCTTCACTGCTCTGGCCTCACATGGTCTGGTGAGACACGCAGAGTGAGCCTTCCCATAATACCAGAAGTACGACTAGAACGAATGACACACGTTTATTCCCACACAGAAGGAGGGGTATTTTCTGCAACAATGGAAAACAAATACACACCCTCCTTGACCACCAAGAATTCACTCTGCGGAAAGTCTGCATTTATAAAAAATAAATAAATAAAAAATAAAGATAAGCACACAGAGATAATGGAGTCAAGAGGCTTGTGGGAAATGTATTGAAAACAGTGACAGTGGTGCTGGCGGCCAGCAGGTGCAGAACAAACTCTTCAATAATCTTTATGAACATTACAAATCTGATTGGGCCTTTAAGCTCGAGACACCTGAACACAAGACTCGATCACTTCCCAGCTTGTGTTTGCGTGATGCATGAAACACAGAGAGACATTGCGTCAGAATAACAGCGTTATAAGCTCTGCTTGGTGTCAGACTTTGGTGCCAGTTGTATTGAAATTTTTAATATACCAGCTATCTAAGGAAATATACACCAAACATTAGCTAGTTAACAATGCAACGGATTGCTGATGATTCTGACATCCAAGGTAATAATAACCTGTTTAAATGACGAGGAGATGGCTGAACCCATTCAACTCAATGTTGGCCAAACTGAAAGTTTCCACACTTGGCACCAATATGCACTACACAGTGACGTGATGACCCTTCCTTCTTTTATAGGTTACTTGGCATGGTGCAGGAAACACAGAGACATTCAGTATCTATAGGTGATTTAAAACTCTTGGTGCAGCACAAAAATTCCATCCCCAAAAAAGGAAATTACATACTTTCATCAATAGGCAAAGCAAACAAACCCGATACAGGGAGAAAAAAAAAAGCCCCCCTCCACAAAAAAGGAGAAAAAGAGGTATAACAGTTTAAAACATACTGTTGTTTCAGAAACAGTCGAGCCAGATGTCAACAATCACTTAATGATTTATCATACAGATATACTGCACTTAATAAACGCCCAAATGATGAATTCTAATGTTATTTCCATGGCCTAGGAGAGGCCAATCAATATCTGAGCTACTCTCCCAAAACCGATAAAGCTGGGAACAAGGTTACCCAAAACCAGAGGTGTCATTAGCTGCTCCATAGACAACGAATGGGAGACCCAGTTTTGTGGACACAGAAACAGGTACGAGTTTTTATACCCAAATTTGTTTTATTCTATAGTAGTGCTCTCGGTTCTGAAGCAGAACATGTATATGTATAATCAGAACATTCCCCTGGGTCCTGTGTCACCAGACATTGCAAAATGAAATTCAAGGACTTTTAAGTACTTTTCCAAGCACTATTTTTCATTTTCAATGATGAAGGATACAATTCACCTTTAAATGCAGTTTTTTAAGCATATTCTTGACCTGCTTGCCAGCTAGAGCAAGCTAGAGCATCACATGCGAAGAAATGAGGAAAAGCAGTTGGAGCAAGCGAGACAGCGACTCATCGGATTTTATTAAAACAGAACAAAAGAAACTATTTCTTGATTCAGAACAATTTGATCATGGATGAACAAAACATTGAATGCGAATGGTTGATTTGAATTTCAAGGACTTTTTAAGCACCTTGTTAAATAATGGGCTGTTTTCAAGGAATTCCAGGCCTTGACTTGTTTTGGTCAAAAATCAAGCACTTTAAGCACTTCAAGGACCTTGTGCGAACCCTGTCACTGTCAGTGTCACCTATAACATATTTCCCAATTCATTGTTTATGGAGCAGCTTCAGACTTGATGATGTCACACGCACTCTTAGGTTTTGGATTTGAGAGTTGTTCATGTTCGCTAATGTTTTGGGCCGTCTCTTAGAGAAATAACACGAATTCATCGTCTTAGATCATAGGAATAACATTCTGAAACTGGACGTAGTTCTCCTTTAAAAGCTATTTTCAACAATATCCTTTGTCATAATATCAAATATAAAATCTTAAATGTCCTTCAGCACCCCAACGGAGCTTGGTGCTCAGTTCAGCACCCCATAGCTACACTGTTTAATATTTATATATATATATAAATACACACACACACAGTATATATGGGTGACGCCTCCATGGTGCCCAGAGTGACTTGCTGATAAAATTATTCATAAACTACATGTATAAACAGAGTACGACAGTCCATTTAGAAAACTAACTTCAAACATCCTTGACTGTAGAGTCTAATATGAAACTAACTCCAGCACAGTGTAGACCATCTTACTTCCTCTGGGTCATTAAACAAAATCAAACTTGTTAAAAGGTCTCATACTGAAAAGATTAACCAGGATCCATCGACTCCTCCTCTGACTTCAACAACACAACTCCTCCACCATAATGGCTGCGTACAACAGTTATGAAGCTAGCTTTAGTCCAGAAATAATACAGTCCCAGTGTGAAGACGACTTTAAGTGATGAGTTGCAAAGCTAGCTTTACAGCAGATAGATACTGAATGAGCCAGAGCCATAGATTTATACACATACACACACATTCTAGAATGTACAACTCTAACTGAAGCCATAAACATAGCCAGAGTGTTCCCAGGTTGTACAATAATGATATTCCACTAGTCCTGCCCCCTGGTTCAAAATACCTTCAATTTAACACATGCCTCAGGGAACATAGATATATATCACTAGATGGCTCAAGGCGGAGTCTCCCGCATACTTCACCGGCGGCCATCTTGCTTGAGTGGACTACTGCTTTAAGGTGATGATCTGCACAAACAAAAATACTCTTAACTCGCTGAAATCTTGACGGATTTACAAACGGGTTGGTTATCGTTATTAACGTGGCTATGATTCTTGCTTGGAATACTTTTTTTTAAATTTTCATATGAAAGTCCATTATAAGTATGCAGTATGATAACTACATCTCTGACGTTTTTAACAAACCAAACAGTTGAACATTTTGCAAGCTATGGTTATTTCAATAGTACATGCACCATAGACATGCATGTTATGAGTGGGCGTGCTCCACCCACGCAAGATGGCCACCATGTGGCAACGTCGGTCTCCGTTGGCCAGCAGTGCGGGTAAGCCATCTAGGGATATATCTATGTCAGGGAACACTGTTCTTCCTGCAGGAACTATGATTGGTTGGACCGGCTATACGGCCACAAATGTCTGTCGCTGAGTGATCAAGTATACAGAGTAATCAAGTATACAGAGTAATCAAGTATACAGAGTGATCAAGTATACAGAGTAATCAAGTATACAAGAGTGATCAAGTATACAGAGTGATCAAGTATACAGAGTGATCAAGTATACAGAGTGATTAAGTTACACGATTGGGCTGCTGCATCAGGTGACCAACAGACTCTTTGGAATACACAGAGGTGGGAGTTTCCCTATTGGCCGTTGCTCTTTCAAAATAAATAGTTTTTTCTTTGAAATACATGTACAGCTACATTGTTTTTTTGTTTGATCAGATAGTAATAAATAGATTCATTAATGCCAAGGATTTAAACACATTAAATGTATTTTACAGCAAAAATACATAGTAAAGTATAGAAGCATTTGAACCGGGGGGGTGGGGCCTAATGGAATGTCACAATATGGAACAATGCCCTTTATGACATCCCCATGGTGAGATGGTCAACATTGTAAACACCAGCTGGTAGACATTCACTTATGTGGAGCAGGACTGTGGAGGCAACATGGCTGCCACTGGAAACTGGAATGGTCGAAATATTGTAATCATCTGCTCTGGCTAGAGTGAGCTTGGAGAAGCTAGTTTCAGATAAATATCTCTGGCTAGAGCTAGCTTGGAGAAGCTAGTTTCAGATCAATATCTCTGGCTAGAGCTAGCTTGGAGATGGTAGTTTCAGATAAATAGGTCTGGCTAGAGCTAGCTTGGAGAAGCTAGTTTCAGATCAATATCTCTGGCTAGAGCTAGCTTGGAGAAGCTAGTTTCAGATCAATATCTCTGGCTAGAGCTAGGTTGGAGAAGCTAGTTTCAGATCAATATCTCTGGCTAGAGCTAGCTTGGAGATGCTAGTTTCAGATAAATAGCTCTGGCTAAAGCTAGTTTGGAGAAGCTAGTTTCAGATCAATATCTCTGGCTAGAGCTAGCTTGGAGAAGCTAGTTTCAGATCAATAGCTCTGGCTAGAGTTAGCTTGGAGAAGCTAGTTTCAGATCAATAGCTCTGGCTAGAGTTAGCTTGGAGACAGAAGTTGTGCCTGTTCGATAGATAGATGTAGACCGATTGTTGTTGTAGATGGTGTGTGAACACTAGCTTGGTTTTAGGAGATGTCCAGGTCCAGCTTAGTTAAATGGTGGTTGAGAGGAGATGTCCAGGTCCAGGTTAGTTACATGGTGGTTTTGAGAGGAGATGTCTGTCCAGGTCTAAGTTAGTTAAATGGTGGTTTTGAGAGGAGATGTCCAGGTCTAGGTTAGTTACATGGTGGTTTTGAGAGGAGATGTCCAGGTCCAGGTTAGTTACATGGTGGTTTTGAGAAGAGATGTCTGTCCAGGTCTAGGTTAGCTAAATGGTGGTTTTGGGAGGAGATGTCCAGGTCTAGGTTAGTTACATGGTGGTTTTGAGAGGAGATGTCCAGGTCCAGCTTAGTTACATGGTGGTTTTGAGAGGAGATGTCTGTCCAGGTCTAGGTTAGTTAAATGGTGGTTTTGAGAGGAGGTGTCCAGGTCTAGGTTAGCTAAATGGTGGTTTTGGGAGATGTCCAGGTCCAGGTTAGTTACATGGTGGAATCGTCCTCCTCCGAAGGTTCCGATGTGAAATAAGAATCTCCTTCCAGCTCCAGCAGAGAGGGTAGATCAGCCTGCCCCAAGCACATTTGTTCAGTCGTTACTAGGGGCGTGGCCATATATTGCACTAGTTGCTTCCCTGGACCAATGAGAAACACAAATGGTTCATTGTTATTAATAATGAATTAAACACTGGTTCATTATTATTATCATTATGAATTCAACACTATGGTTCATTATTATAAAAATAATTATGAACTAAACACATTGGTTAGTTATTAATAATAATAAAAAATAGCATTATGCATTAAACACTGGTTCATTATTATTATTATAAATAGCATTATGAAACAGTGCGACTAAAATGGACAACATGAAAACAAAGAACGGTGTCTGTATATTTGCACGTGTGTGTGTGTTGTTACTTGTGTTGGAAGAGTCGTTTCCACCGTCCGCTCCTTTAGCAGGCTCTGGAGACAGCAGCTATACAGAGAGACAGAGGCCAACATTACTCAACAACAGGCTCTGGAGACAGCAGCTATACAGAGGCCAACATTACTCAACAACTCAACAAGGGTACAAAGCCCTGGTGGAGAGCTTCGAAGGGTGGAGCGACAGCAACCACCTCCAACTCAACACCAGCAAGATCAAGCAGCTGGTGGTGGACTACCGGAGAGGCAAGAAGAGGCCCCTCAACTACCATTACCATCAGAGAATAAACTGGACTGGTCGGACAACACAGAGGCCCTCTACAGGAAGGGACACATTTTTATTACCTATATTTGTTGTCTTTCTATTCCCTCCTATATCCCCTACCCCGTGCTGCTATGACACCTGAATTTCCCCAAGGGGATCAATAAAGGAATATCTTATTTTATAAAGGTTAGGTTATAGGTTCGGTTAAAGGCACTAGCAGCAGCCCAGAAACAGAACACGGTTGTGTTGGTGGAAAGGAGCTATGTATGACTCTGCCATGTGATGCTATCATGACACCACTAGAGGGCAACATCCCGACAAGACTGTAGTAGTAGTACACACAGTTTGACCCGGTACTGAATCACTGTTCATCACTGTTGGTGAAAATGACAGCATGGCTGTCAATGAAAGGTTTATCTGATATAGTAGATATTAACTAAACCAAACTATATATCCATTATAGACTATAACCAAACTATAACCAAACTATCTATCTGTTATAGTAGATATTAACTAAACTCAACTATCTATCTACTATAATTTATAGTAGATGGATAGTTGAGTTTAGTTAATATCTACTATAACAGATAGATAGTTTGGTCCGTTATAGTAGATATCAACTAAACCAAACTATCTACCTGTTGTATGAACTAAACTGTGTGTGTGAGACAGACAGACAGACAGACATAGAGTGTGTGTGTGTGTCTTACAATGTCTAGACAGTCCAGATCGATGTCTCCACTGGGTACAGAGCTGAAAAACTAAAAACAGTACACAGTTACTCACCCTCTCTCTCATAATACATGTTGTACTGTAGTGTGCCTCTGTTGCCACAGGGTGGCACTAAGTAATTTGAATTGGACAGTGGAAGGACCTCTGAGCCTGAAAGGGCCATTGTCATCATAGAAACATTTGAAAATGGCTTCTCCAATCGCACTGTAGTAGTTTCCCAGCACTAAATAACTTCCCATCGTCGTTTTACAAGAGTCTCAGTTATTATTAAATATAATTCTCTCACCTCAAACAGTGGGGGGGAGTCGAAGTTGAGGATGGACTGTAGGTGCTCCAGACTGTAGTCTATATTTTCTAGATGATCACTCAGCTCTGTCCTACACACAGATTATACAAGAGACAGATTAGACAGACAGACAGAGAAACAGAGACAGACAGATTAGACAGACAGATTAGACAGAGAGACAGATTAGACAGAGAGACAGACAGATTAGACAGAGACAGACAGATTAAACAGAGACAGGCAGATTAGACAGAGACACAGACAGATTAAACAGACACAGACAGATTAAACAGAGACACAGACAGATTAGACAAAGAGACAGGCAGATTAGACAGAGACAGACAGATTAAACAGAGACACAGACAGATTAGACAAAGAGACAGACAGATTAGACAGAGACAGACAGATTAAACAGAGACAGACAGATTAAACAGAGACAGACAGATTAGACAGAGACAGACAGATTAAACAGAGACAGGCAGATTAGATGGAGAAACAGACAGATTAGACAGAGACAGACAGATTAAACAGAGACAGACAGATTAGACAGAGACAGACAGATTAAACAGAGACAGGCAGATTCGATGGAGAAACAGACAAAACAGAGAGATATAGACAGACAAACAGATTAGACAAGGATTACTTGTTACATTTATTAAATAATCAATGTCCTGTCACATAATTTGGCTCACAGACACTGTCACATAATTTGGCTCACAGACAGTCACATAATTTGGCTCACAGACAGTCACATAATTTGGCTCACAGACAGTCACATAATTTGGCTCACAGACAGTCACATAATTTGGCTCACAGACAGTCACATAATTTGGCTCACAGACACTGTCACATAATTTGGCTCACAGACACTGTCACATAATTTGGCTCACAGACACTGTCACATAATTTGGCTCAGAGACACTGTAAAAAAATGTGGCTCACAGACACTGCACCACATATACACATTATATATACTATATTAATATATAGACTAATACCGGTATATAACAAACTACCTCAACACATGGATTAATATATATTTGTCTATATATTATATAACAAACTATATTAATATATGGTAATATATAGTATATATACTAAATTAATATATAGACTAATCTTAATTAATGGACTAACACTGTTTGATGAACATTGAAAGAGTTGTATCCTTCCTGCTGACTTGTCGTACAAATCTTGTAAATCGCTTTGGATAAAAGGGTCAGCTAAATGACATATGTAATGTAATGTATATATAAGGTATACTATATTAATATATAGACTAATGTATACTATATTAATATATATAGACTAATATATAATACATACTATATTAATATATAAACGAATATATACTATACACTATATATATATATATATACACACTATATTAACTAAATACTTATATAGTATATATTGATATAGTATATATTCGTTTATATATTAATATAGTATGTATTATATATTAGTCTATATATATATAATATATGTTAACTAAACTAGTATGTACTTACTTGTCAATGCAGGCCAAACTCAAACACTTGTGGTCTGGTTTGGCAGGGCTGGGGGCGGGGTTGTGGGTGGGGCTGGAAGAGTTTGAAGAGTATGACAGGTTGGTTGACGTGGGGCGCAGCGCGGCGCTAGAGGGACCTGCAGCGATAATGGGATTGGCTACGGAGGAGAAGGGGGTGGGTTTAAAGAAGGAGAAAGAAGAGAGAAAAACAATCAGAAAAGACTGAAGTTAACTGAGAAATACATAAATCTGCTCAGCATCTTCAATGTACCGTATTGGTCCAAATATGAGATAAAATACACACATATACTAATTATGGCTATAACATAATGTACAATATGTACCTTTTTTCCTGTGGTCGATTAGTACTTTATTTACATATTTTAAACAAGATAGGACCCCTCTTTTCTGTTTAAGATCTCTCTTTTTTTTTTGAACAAATGTTTTTTTATTTTTATTTTTGACATTACACACAAACATTAACAGTAGAAATCCACTATAAATCACAGGACTATTACCGATATAATACTAACAATAATGACAGCCCAGTTTTTAAATCAAAATAGATGTAGATTAAAAATATACACAAATTAATTACAATACAATACATACACTATGCTCTTGCTCGCTCTTCCCCCCCCCCCACAGGACCCCCTCTTGGATAGCATCCACATGAGATAAAATACACACATATACTAATTATGGCTATAACATAATGTACAATATGTACCTTTTTTCCTGTGGTCGATTAGTACTTTATTTACATATTTTAAGCAAGATCGGACCCCTCTTTTCTGTCTGAGATCTCTCTTCTAACATTACTCTGTAACATCATATTTATTGGCTGCTCGACAGTAGTTTGATGAATCTGCTTCATTGATGATCACCATAATCTTAAAATTGTCATTGTAACTCCTCTTTTTTTTTTTTGCCCAATTTTTTATTTTTATTTTTGTTTCGGATTTCTCTGATTTTCTTCCCGTCCCAATTAGTCGTTGTGCCAATCCCCCCCCCCTCCCCTACCTGGCTGCTGTATGCATGTTCTCCTACGAGTCGGTACAAGGGCGTCCCGAGTCGATCGCACGCTTCCTCCGAGACGTGCGCCGACAGCCAGTGACGTCTTTTCACTTGGCAGCGAGGGCTCTCATTGGTGAAGTGTAACTCGTGGGAGGGCACGCTATCTCCACCAAGTCCTGCCCCGCTGAGCAAGCGCCGAGACCTGACCTGTAGGCGTCGCTGTCCACAACGCCAGATTCCCACCCGCCAGCTTCCCCACCCCCTAATACTGCCAATTGTATTAGTATGAGCGACCAACCAAGCTGGTAGCAACGCAGAGAGCTGGGCTCGAACCCAGCGTCTCCTGCATTGGTGACAAGCGCAATCTCCGCTACGCCACCTGACCGCCCCTCTTGCCCGACTTTTGAGTCACTTTGTTCGAGCTGGTCGCCTTGTCTCTCCATCTCTCCAGGTGCCTGTCACTGTGTGTTTTGTGCACCCGTCACTGCAGGCTGCGTGTGTGTGTGTGTGTGTGAGAAGGAGAGGAGGATACAGAAAGAAAGACGGTGGCTCGATTGGTGAACACTCGTTTGGCACGATCTGTTGCTGTGAATGTATATAATGACATTAAAAAGACTAGACCAGGAAAATAAGACGACGCCCCTTTTAATATTCTGCACAATACAGTAATAATAATAATACATTTGCTTTATATAGCGCTGTTCTAGAATGCAAAGTGGCTTCACAGGCTGGATCTTTATGAAATTGCAAAGGTGTTAGAAGGATTCGACAATTTGGTGAATATGGTGTCGAGGGAGAGGGTGAAGTCGAGGAGCACGCCATCAATGGTGAGTTGAGAACACTTTGTTGCATCCAGACTTTTATTCCAGACAGGTATGAGTGAATGTGAGAGAGGGGTCGGTTGTAGGGCTGCAACGAACGATTATTTTGTTATCGATTAATATGTTGATTATTCTTTTTTATTTTTATTTTTTATTATCTTTTCCCCCTCCTTTTTTCAGATTTTTCTCCCATCCCACTGTTAGTCGTTATGCCAATTCCCAACCCCCTTCCTGGTTGTTGCGCACCCCCCCCCCTACTGTTGGTCCGGGAGGCCGGAGACTGTCACATGTTTTCCTCCGACACATGTGCAGCCAGCCGGCAGCCAGCCTGGCAGCGCAGATTCTCACCGGGAGAGTGTAACATGTGGAAGGTCACACTACCTTTCTCCAGATCCTACCCTCGCTGTGCAGGCGCCCCGACCGAACTGTAGGGGTCGCTGTCCACAACGCCCAGGACCCATCCACGGCTTCCCTCCCCCTAACTCAGCCAAACGAGTTAGTATAGCGATCATCCCAAGCCAAGGCAATGCTGACTCTCCGGGAGTCGAGACCGCAGCCTCTTGCATTGGTGACGAGCACAATCTCCGCTACGCCACCTGACCGCCATATATTGATTATTTTATCGATTAGTAGATTCATATAAACGATTCATTTACCAACAACAATTGATTCTATTTGCAATTGAATATGGATAGTTGCCTCTTTGACACCACCTACTGAATACCCAAAGTAGGAGATGAGCCGTGAAGTTTATTTATGTCTATAAATGCTGGGTAGTGTGGATGCCTACTGTACATGAGTAGGGTCCATGCCTGTAGCTAAATGCTGAGACAGGGAACAAAATAGGCGGCTGGGTGGCACAGCGGTCTAAGCGCTCGTCACCAACGCAAGAGACACCGATATCGAATCCGGCTGTCAGCGTTGCCTCCGGCTTGGCCGGCCGTCATACTGGCTCAATTGGCAGAGTCAGCGGGAGGGAAGCCGTGGGGTGGTATAGACCACCGCAACACTTCCGGGATTCTGAAATCGGGGAGGAGATAGCGGCGGGAGCATATGAATGAATGTGGATGAGAGCCGTGATGTAAGTGGTTGCAGATACGGCTGTGGGGGTGCTAGAGACATGATCTAATAGACTTGTATCCGCCTGAATATGCTGAACACGGATTTGAACTAAATCGGCAGAGAAAAAGTCCCTTTTCCAGCACCTATTCCCCATGCACATGCGCAGATTGCCCACGGAGTCTGGACGACGCGAGATGACGCACGAATGAATGTGGACTGTTCCATCAGAGGGGGGAGCTTCGGTGGCCAGTGTGAGTGGCTACAGACCACTGCACTTAAATATAAACATTAGTCTACCTGGAGACTCAATGAGGTAATTGTAGATGTCGCCATAAGACGCATCTGGCCATTTAGTGGGATCATTTTTTCATTATCCTGTTCGGCTGAAAGGACACTGGCCACCGAAGCTCCCCCCTCTGATGGAACAGTCCACATTCATTCGTGCGTCATCTCGCGTTGTCCAGACTCCGTGGGCATTCTGCGCATGTGCCAGGGTTTCCGTTAGAATTTTTTTTTGCAGGTCTGAGTGTCCGGTAGATTTCAATCTACCGGACAAATGGGATAAATTCCGGTCAGAGTTTATTGAGCTTAAAAACAATTGATAGGCCTATATAAAGAATGACATCATCAAGGCATTTATAATATTTTAACTTAAAACTAGGCTACTTTTGCGTATATACAGTCATTAATATATTCCAAATAAAATAAGTCCCTCGAGACTTCGTGCTGCTGCCGACTTGAGGTGTCGGTGGGCAGTCTGCCTGACATTAATAAACAGCAGTCTGTTATAATCACATTTTTATGAGCTAACGAATTCCGTTATATTGGACATTTGTATTAATTATATCAAGCGAAGAACTGAGAAATTTGGCAGAGAGAGACGGCAACATTATCGTGGGTTTGCGTGATGACTCCACCTCCCAACGACTTTGTGCTGGTCATAATGTCCTGTGAAAATAATTCCCTCTAAGCACAATTTGATTATTTGAATTGTATTAAAATAGGCTAAAATTAAATAGCCTATGCGATGAACGAAACAATCATTACATTTGTTTCATCGTTGCTTCACCAAGCAGCCGGTCTAATAATGACATCGCTGTTGTCAGCGCGAGCTGGCTGCTGCTAGATTTTTACGTGAAGCATGGAGCTGCAGACACACAGAGCAGCGGTGTTTTTAGGTCCGGTCTGGGGACCGCTCAGCAGCGCCCCCCACCCAACACCTGAATTGCCAATGGCTGAATTGGAGTACTGCACCTTGCCGGCAAAGGTGGCGGGTTCTGTGGGTCTGCAGATGGATGCTTCTCGCAAATCTAGCAGCAGCCAGCTCGCGCTGACAACAGCGATGTCATTATTAGACCGGCTGCTTGGTGAAGCAACGATGAAACAAATGTAATGATTGTTTCGTTCATCGCATAGGCTATTTAATTTTATCCTATTTTAATACAATTCAAATAATCTAATTGTGCTTAGAGGGAATTATTTTCACCAGACATTATGACCGGAGAGATTAAATATGTCGGACTTCAACAGATTTTGCCGGTCAAATACCGGTAATTACCGGCTAACGGAAACGCTGGCATGTGCATGGGAAATAGGTGCTGGAAAAGAGACTTTTTCTCGGCCGATTTAGTTCTGATCGATTAGGAATGGGTCGCGCCGTGTTCAGGAGATTCAGGCGGATACAAGTCTATTAGATCATGTCTCTAGCACCCCCACAGCCGTATCTGCAACCACTTACATCACAGCTCTCATCCACATTCATTAATTTGCTCCCCCCGCTATCTCCTCTCCGATTTCAATGTAATGCGGAAGTGTAGTGGTCTATTCTGGTCGTTGTAAACAGCGAATCCTACAGGTCGGTCAGGGCGCCTGCACAGCAAAGAAGGGATATGGTGATGGTAGTGTGACCTCCCACACGTTACACTCCACCAATGAGAGTCCGCGCTGCCAGGTGAAAAGAGGCTGCTGGCTGTCTCCTATGTGACGGAGGACGCATCTGATAGACTTCAGGACTCCCTAGACGACCAGTGGGGGGCACATGTGAGCAACGACCAGGAAGGGGAGGGGGGAATTGGCATAACAACAAAAAATTGGGATGGGAGAAAATCAGAGACCAGCCAGAGAGATTTTTAACAGACCAAAGATTATCAGGATTGTTGAAGCTAATTAGCCTAATCCATGTCAAAAAGAGTAGGCTATAGTAAATGTACAGTATAGTATACACACACACGAAGAGAGGGAAAATAGCTTATGGCAGACTTAATGATTTTACAATATTTTTGCTAATGAAGTGAAATATATATTTATTATCATCAACTATCCAGTTAGTTTTTATACTGTAACTTTTGGCTACTTCAAATCATTGGACGTACAGAGAGAAAGAGAGAGAGACGGGCTCAGCCCCCCCCCCATTCCTCACTATTGGAGCTCCACAAAACCAAAACTGATTTCTCCTGTGCCTGTGAGCGTTTCCAGGGTTATTTAGCTTAGCTAAGTTAGCGGTAGCACTAGCAGCTAACGTTAGTTAAGGTTTTTACCGCAACGTGGGCATACAATGACGTCAACGAATCGTTGCAGCCCTAGTGGATTGTGAGGGGATTTGATGCTGGGGTATATTTGAGTGTATATCATAGGAAATCCAGGTCGAAATGGTGGTGAATCTGACAGTGTGGGAAGATGACAGAGAAGTGGTTGTGAAGTGAAAAGCCAGCTCAGTGCAGTGCCTTCAATACAGAGGTCTTCAAGTCTGGTGAGCAGGATGATATTGCTCACGGTATGGAAGGCTGGACTCAGGTCAAGGAGGATGAGGAGGCTCACAGTATGGAAGGCTGGACTCAGGTCAAGGAGGATGAGGAGGAGGCTCACAGTATGGAAGGCTGGACTCAGGTCAAGGAGGATGAGGAGGCTCACAGTATGGAAGGCTGGACTCAGGTCAAGGAGGATGAGGAGGCTCACAGTATGGAAGGCTGGACTCAGGTCAAGGAGGATGAGGAGGCTCACAGTATGGAAGGCTGGACTCAGGTCAAGGAGGATGAGGAGGCTCACGGTATGGAAGGCTGGACTCAGGTCAAGGAGGATGAGGAGGCTCACAGTATGGAAGGCTGGACTCAGGTCAAGGAGGATGAGGAGGCTCACAGTATGGAAGGCTGGACTCAGGTCAAGGAGGATGAGGAGGCTCACGGTATGGAAGGCTGCACTCAGGTCAAGGAGGATGAGGAGGCTCACAGTATGGAAGGCTGGACTCAGGTCAAGGAGGATGAGGAGGCTCACGGTATGGAAGGCTGCACTCAGGTCAAGG
The DNA here is from genome assembly GCF_963971535.1 of Notolepis coatsorum. NCBI lineage: Eukaryota > Metazoa > Chordata > Actinopteri > Aulopiformes > Paralepididae > Notolepis > Notolepis coatsorum. The sequence goes on from NC_140168.1 coordinate 72,778,139, forward strand.
AGGATGAGGAGGCTCACGGTATGGAAGGCTGCACTCAGGTCAAGGAGGATGAGGATGATATTGCTCACGGTATGGAAGGCTGGACTCAGGTCAAGGAGGATGAGGATGAGGAGGCTCACAGTATGGAAGGCTGCACTCAGGTCAAGGAGGATGAGGATGATATTGCTCACGGTATGGAAGGCTGGACTCAGGTCAAGGAGGATGAGGATGAGGAGGCTCACGATATGGAAGGCTGTACTCGGGTCAAGGAGGATGAGGATGAGGAGGCTCACGGTATGGAAGGCTGCACTCAGGTCAAGGAGGATGCAGATGTTGAGGGCTCTGGTGTCAGCAGAGGTGAGGTCTTCATTGAGGACTTTAAGGACTGCAGTGTCAGTGCTGTGCATGTACAGCACCGCCACATGGTTCGTCCTACCTGCAGGAGCGGCTGTGGAGAAGTTAGATGTGGAGGTATTGGTCACATTCTTACCTGTTGGTATGAGGTTGGCTGTGGAGGAGTTACAGACAGAGTTGTTGCTCTCGCTGCTCTCCTGCAGAATGGAGTTGAAGAAGGTGGTGGGAGAAAGGGGCGTGTCTATATGTGTGACTCCGCCGTCAAACACAGGACAAGCCTCCTCTACCTCTGGGCTGGATGGTTCCTCCTTCACATGGACCAATGGAGTCGATGTGCTACAAAGACAACAACATTCTAGGTCATCTACAAATGGGCTACATTTATATAATAACACAACTCTACAGGCTACATCTAACTATAAAGGAAGGAATGTCTGTATGTCTGAAGGTCTGTCCTTCTTATATCTTCAGAACCGTTTAACCGATTGACTTCACACTTGGCAGGCGTATTGCTGAGGATGCAAGAGAGTGCAGTGTCTAGTGGGAAGTCGGTCAGATGAGCAGTTCTCAAGAACTCTGCAAGCAGCACTTCTGGGGGCCAAGCAATCAGCCCGCTCCAAATGGCCAATGCGCTCCATACGGCCACACATTCCAAAAGGCCATACGCTTTTTGTACCGCTACCAGATTTTGTACAGAGCATCTCCAAGTTACTCTTTTGAATTTGTGATATTCCATACAGTTTTGCTATAGCTGCCCCTCAAAGTTTGTTTAAACGCTGTGGGCATGGCTTACATTATACTTATTTATTTGTTTACATCTCTTGAACACTTTGTGCTATTGCAATCACATTTGATGGACAAGTGTAGATATGATGTCTGAGTGACCATGACAAATTATGTGCCATTTGGCTACCTTTATATAATAACACAACTCTACAAGCTACATTTATATAATAACACAACTCTACAGGCTACCTTTATATAATAACACAACTCTACATGCTACATTTATATAATAACACAACAAGCTACATTTATATAATAAAACAACTATACAGGCTACCTTTATATAATAACTAGTGCCGTCATTAGATTTTTTTACTAATTTACTAATCGCACAATTTTCTGTATTTAATCTAGATTAATTTATCAATAAATCTATCGAGATTAATCGCATTTTTCTACTTAAGACCGAAGCTTGTAACAGATATTTACTTGAGTAAAATCATGGAATTAATGTAGAATCAACACAAAGAAAGTATATTTAGATTCAAAGACTATTTTAATAGCTTTCTTTGATCTTTGAATACAATTTATCTCCTGTGAAATACAAATGTTCAACAAAACCATCAACATTGACTCAGCTTTAAATACCTCTTTCTTATATCCGTGGCGCTAACGGAAATAAAAACAACCCATGTTAAAGTGCAGATTGGCTTAGAGGACGATAATGTCTTGTATGAACTACCAGTAATATAAATCATATTAACAACAAAAATGTGTTCCATCTTCATGTCAGATGATTTTCAAAAAGGTGCATGAGTCAATGCAAAAAAAAACAAGCAAAGATTCTGCTGAAAGTTCAGAACGTTGAACATTTTTCAATTTCAATTTTTTGTAATGCTTTAAATAATTTGAATTAATCTCCAAAATTAAAGCATTAACTTTGACAGCCCTAATAATAACACAACTCTACATGCTACATTTATATAATAACAACTCTACAGGCTACATTTAAATAATAACTCTACAGGCTACATTTATATAATAACACAACTCTACAAGCTACATTTATATAATAACACAACTCTACAGGCTACATTTAAATAATAACACAACTCTACAAGCTACATTTATATAATAACACAACTCTACAAGCTACATTTATATAATAACCAGCTTCCAGTGGTCGCTTGGATAATTTCTTACTCTGCTTCTATCCAATTGCTGGTGATCTCTATGGGAGTGGGCGTGGCCAGGTGTGTGACGTCAGAGATGATAGGGCCAGAATTCAGAGGGCTGTCAGCAGGAAATAGACTGGCTGCACTAAACCCTCCTGATGAAGCCTGCACACACACGCACACAAGGAAATACGTTAGAATGCAAAATACAGCAACGTAGAAATAATTAACCTGTACACACACTAACAGGTTATCATTGTTATTAAAACATATATATATATATTAAGTTATCTTCAAAAAAAAAGATGGCAGTTAATGTATGAATGTAGCCTCAACACACAGACAGAAACACACACACATACATATACATATATATACACACACACACACACACACACACACAGACACTATCACTCTACTGGTGATGATAACACTCAAAAAATGTAATCTACCTACCTCAGTTGTAAAAAAAAAAATCATATTATAGCCATGTTGCATATCTATGGATCGGGCCAAATCTACTCTTTCCAATGGTAGAGTTCAATCTGGATTTAGTATCACAAGAACCGTGAATGAAATCTGTAAATAATCAAGTTAATTATGGACATTGCTCTGCCATTTTGGATCGGATTGTTGCTAAACGTTTACAGAAGGTACACAATAACTGCGCTCCAATATATGCCAATAACGTTCAGTTGTGTGATAGATAATCCAGAAAAATTATTAAAAAAAAATTAAATGGCATCGCAGGAATTTATAGCGTTTTTCTTTTCTTCTTTTTTTTGCATTACCGAAAATTGGCACTGTTGGATCTCACGTGAATCGATACACGGTAGTACCGACGTGTTTCGGTCGGTACCCTTAAAACTTAAGTACAGAATTCGGTACCCATCCCTAATGGTCATAGACCCTCTTTGTGATTGTAACGTTAGTAGAGATAGCCACTAGCATGCGAGTAAAACAGACACATTTGACTGTAGTTCGCAAAGCCAAGATACACAACATGCTATTCGCTACTAGCGTTACCACTCAGTTCCGATCAGGGCTTGACGTTGACACCTGTCCACCTGCCCAGGGCTAGTGAAAATGCTGAGTGGCTAGTGACTTTCGAAAACCACTAGCCACAGTGGCTAGTGAGCCAAAAAGTTAACGTCAAGCCCTGCATAGGTGTGTCAATGATAATGTTCACAGCGTTTGGCGCAATAATATAATTGCTAGGTTCAACACAGCCAAGGCATAGGTGTGTCAATGATAATGTTCACGGCGTTTGGAGCAACAATGTAATTGCTAGGTTCAACACAACTCTTCCACATCTACACCCTCCATCTTGTCCCAGTCAGCCGTTGCCCCAACTGGAGCTCCTTTTGCGGCTGAGTCACTGGTCGCAGGCAGTAGTAAACAATGGAGTCAACAGTCAGAAGCACAGTTGTACAGTTGGCGTGTAGCAGTATGATTACAATGATACTGTCCCCAGCAGGGGTTAGTGAAGAAGAAATTACCTATATTTATTACTTTTTGGGTGGGGGCGCGAGTGCGGGGATTTTTGGCTAGTGAAAATGCTGAGTGGCTAGTGACTTTGGAAAACCACTTTTAACGTCAAGCCCTGGTTCCGATGCTGTGTCGTATCAAATGGAACATAAAATGTATCGCTAACTACAGTCAGATGGATCTGTTTAGGTAGATAGCTTGGCTTCAAGATCCATGGGTCCAAACTTCAAAGAAACTAATTCAGATTGTGAGCCTGATATAAGAGTTAACTGTTCATCTCAGGGATCACTCACACACACACACACACACACACACACAACCTGTCCCTACCTGTGTGGTGTGTGTCTGTTTGTGTGAGGCTGTCTGGTGTCTCTGTATGGAGGACAACACTGGCGGAACCTGGAACAACAGTCACATGTTAGCATTATGCTAACCCACTGCAACAACACAGTCACATGTTACGATATTAAGTGGGTCTGATATTAAAGAGAATATTGTAATTATTCAGTGTATACGTGTGTCTGATATTAAAGTGAATATTGTCATTATTCAGTGTATACATGTGTCTGATAATAAAGTGAATATTGTCATTATTCAGAGTACAGTCCAAACTTCAAAGAAACTAATTCAGATTGTGAGCCTGATATAAGAGTTAACTGTTCATCTCAGGGATCTCTCACACGCACACACACAGATGACATACAGATATAGCTTGGGAGGACTGCAATGGTTCCAAGGAGTACTGCCGGCTGTATTTAGGCATGGAGTGGGCAGAGCTACTGTCGTTCAGCATCAGAGGGCTACAGGGAGAGAAGAGAGACACACAGAACGGAGGATACATCTCACAACATTTTCTTCAGTCACACGAAGGAGCTGAACTCAGAACGATTCTCAGAATAGACGACTAAACCAGTGGTTCTCAGAATAGACGACTAGACCAGTAGTTCTCAGAATAGACGACTAGACCAGTAGTTCTCAGAATAGACGACTAGACCAGTGGTTCTCAGAATAGACTACTAGACCAGTGGTTCTCAGAATAGACGACTAGACCAGTGGTTCTCAGAATAGACTACTAGACCGGTGGTTCTCAGAATAGACGACTAGACCAGTGGTTCTCAGAATAGACGACTAGACCAGTAGTTCTCAGAATAGACGACTAGACAAGTAGTTCTCAGAATAGACGACTAGACCAGTAGTTCTCAGAATAGACGACTAGACCAGTGGTTCTCAGAATAGACTACTAGACCAGTGGTTCTCAGAATAGACGACTAGACCAGTGGTTCTCAGAATAGACGACTAGACCAGTGGTTCTCAGAATAGACGACTAGACCAGTGGTTCTCAGAATAGACTACTAGACCAGTGGTTCTCAGAATAGACGACTAGACCAGTGGTTCTCAGAATAGACTACTAGACCAGTGGTTCTCAGAATAGACGACTAGACCAGTGGTTCTCAGAATAGACTACTAGACCAGTGGTTCTCAGAATAGACTACTAGACGGGTGGTTCTCAGAATAGACTACTAGACGGGTGGCTGTGGCCTCAGGGACTCCATCCGTGATGACTTCCTGACTTACATCTTTCTCTTCATGCCCAGAACTCTGTTGGACTGGACCAGGTTGACCAAGAACTGAATCAACTAGAGACAGAGAGACACAGAGAATACATTAGCAAATTAATAAAATAAGAATCCAATCAAATACTTTAACAAGTCTAGTGAATATTGTGAATATATATTAAACAGTAACAATGGAGTGCTGTAATAACTAAAGTAGTTAACTGAGATAATTTTGTTTTAATTGCTGCAAGAGACCTACATTCATGGAGACTAAATGGCCATTGAAAGGTAATTAATAGGATAGCAGTTATTGGTAGTGAAATGGTGTAGTATTGATTGGTAGTGAGTGGGTGTAGTATTGAATGGTAGTGAGTGGGTGTAGTATTAATTGGTAGTGAGTGTGCAGTACCTTGTTGACAACTTTCTGCTGCTGGGAGTGTTTCTGTCTCAGACTGGCAATTTCCCTCCACAAAGCCTCGTTCTCGCTGTAGACATAGATATTAGTCAGAACTAACATAACTCTAGCTTTCTCTCTTTCATACTGTAGACACATATATATATATATATATATATATATATATATATATATACAGTCGGGTCCATAAATATTCAACACAATTTTCATAATTTTGGCTTGGTACAGACTTTCAGCTTTAATTTGAGGGTATTTACATGCACCCGCCTTTTTAAAAAGGACCAAAAGTAATTGGACAAACTAACAACCCATAAATAAAATGGTCACTTTTTATAGACATCACCAGAGACCAGACACTGGGTTTCATCCCTGGTGATGCTCTGCCAGGCCTCTAATGCAATGGTATTCGGTTCCTGTTTGTTCTTTGGGCATTTTCCCTTCAGTTTTGTCTCCAGCAAGTGAAATGCATGCTCAGTTGGATTTAGGCGAGGTGATTGACTTGGCCATTGGATAACATTCCACTTCTTTGCCTTAAAAAAGTATTTGGTTGCTTTCACAGTATGCTTGCATCTGCACTGTGAGGCACTGTCCAATGAGTTCTGGAGTATTTGGCTGAATATGAGCAGATAATATTTCCCGGAAACACTTCAGAGTTCATCCTGCTGCTTTTGTCAGCAGTCACATCATCAATAAATACCAGGGAACCAGTTCCATTGGCAACCATACATGCCCTTTTGTCTCATCTGTCCATAGGATGTTGTTCCAGAACTGTACAGGCTTTTTTAGATGTTTTTTTGGCAAACTCTAATCTGGTCCTCCTGCTAGCAGCATAATGTATAAAGGAGGAAGAGGAAAGATGGCCCCAGTGTGTTTGTTGGCCGGCAGTCACCTCTTAAAAGAACACGCCAACATTTGAGAGAGACAAGAAGATAGATACCAGTTTCCTCTGTGCGTTCAGTAGAAAGCTATCTGGCTGCATGTTAGCCTAGCTTAGCACAATGAATGGAAGCAGACATGACTGGTTAGCCTTCGGGAGAGGTGTTAGTTCGACAATGCCTATTTTTAGCATTTTTACAGCTTTTTATCAGCAGAGGAAAGTTGGGAGAAGATTAGGGGAGGACATGCAGCATAGGTCCCCGGGCCGGATTCGAACCCCGGATGCTGCGATTATAGTGCGAGCGCACTTATGTGGTGCGCCACCGTGGCAGCCCAGATAGCTTTCTGCTGAATGCACAGAGAGGAAACTGGTATCTATCTTCTTGTCTCTCTCTGGAGAAGACGGTAAGCTAATTTCCCCAAATGTTGGCGTGTTCCTTTAACTGTGCTCTGTTTGTTCACACTTGTTATATGTCTAATCACCCACGGCGCATGACTGCACAACTACCCTCAACCTGTGGGAGTTGTATTTTGATAAATAGGTCGACTCTGCCATCAAAGGCAGCTTCCTTCATAGTCTATTTGCCAACACAATGAACCCGGAAATTTTGGAACCACCAAACTTTTATGATAGATATGGATAGTATGGGTCACCAGCACTTAGAAACTGCCGGATGCTAAGTTGTACATGTAAAGCGTCTTTGAGCACCTGGAAAAGCGCTATATAAAATAGATGTATTATTACATGTTGGGCAACTTTTTTTATTTGCATAATTAGCTACATTTGCATAATCACCTAAATGGACAAATCTCGGAAACTACTTGATCAATTTCAACAATGTTGGAGTGGTTTTGGGGGTTATTCGAGATGCTGAATCCATTTATGATACTCAAGAGTTTCGGAATTGCAATATTTACTGGAATTTACCAAATTTCAATTTCAAGAGAAATTCTGCTGAATAATATTATGGGGAAACTTACTCCTTGCTTACAAGTCTTGGTTATCATAGACTCAGGTCTACTGTAAGCTTTAAGTCCCACATTAACAAGGTGACAAAAACAATTCTTCCACCTTAGAAACAAAGCTAAAGTACAACCATTTATAAATCAAAAGGATGCTGAAAAACGGATCCATGCCTTTATTCCAAGCCGACTGAAGAAAATCCTTCAGCTTATTCAACTCTCAGCTATAGGCTATTACACTGGCTTCCGGTAACATTTAGAATTGATTTGAAGGTCCTCCTCCTTATGTACAAAGCCCTAAATGGAACCAGACCAAGCTATATTGGCACTTTTCTTGTCAACTACATGCCCCCAAGAACACTACGATCATCTACTTCTATCATCTTGTATTTTTATTTTCTGCATTGCATTTATTCTGTCTATTTTATGCTCATTTGATGTATTCTAGTGTATTTTCTGCTGTGAAGCACTTTGGGCTGTAATTCTTGTATGGAATTTGTACAAATAACGTTTATTATTATTATTGCCATCCTTAGAGTTATTTGCTACCTCTATCTAGCAGGGCTCAAATTATTTGAAATGGTTTTGTTAACCCTTGTGTTATCCTCAAATTGACTTTACACTCTTTATCCTTGGGGACATTTTGACCCCAGCAGTTTAAACCTCCAGAAAATGATCATAATCAAAAGTGTTACCCAAATGTATGTTTCAAGTGCTTCATGTTACTTAGTTGATTACCTAAATAACCATTTAAATAAAACATTACCCCTACTCCCCCCCACCCACCCAATTATACATACATAATATATATTATGTTGTTCAAGTGGGGAGTGGGCCCATGATAACTTTCCGTTTTTGGAAAGTAACGTGTCTGCTTGTGGTTGAGAGACAACAGGAGCATCTGCACTAAGGGTCTCATTCTCATCAGAGGAGGACGCCTCATAATCAGGGTCTCAGACACATTCTCTCCTATGTCACTTTCACCGTCAAATATCTGTGACAAAACTTCACTGGCAGAAAACTTTTTCTTCAAGGTAATTTTCAAATGAGAGTTTAGAAGGCTGCTATGCAAGCTATGTTTGCTCCTCCCCTATGTTGCGTAAAGTTTAGGTAGTCAAAAGTCACAAATAACAATAAAAATACAGTCCGGGATATACATTCTAAAAAACAAAGAACAATTTACCGCCTAATAGAGGCCTTGCACAGAGTGTTTAGAATGCCCATTTCTCCTTGTTAGGGACCAAGCCGTGAGACAATGAGGAAACAGGAGTTGTAGATGAAAACTGGGTTTTTATTTACCCACAAGGTGCAAAACCATTGCAAACCAAGAATTTGATAACTAGGCCTATAGATAGGTTTCTCGTCCACGTCAGCAAGGAGGCCAAAAGGAACGTAATAATCCTGTCAGAACAATGGGGCACTGTATAGAGGATACTTTGTAGGACATGACCTCGAGAACATTTGAACCTGTTTGGGGAGATATTTCACACAGACACAACCAGGAATGAGGAAGATAGTGGTTTACCATTGTATCTTTGTTCCTGGATTGTAGCCAGCTCTTCATAACAACTCATCAACAATAGTCTTCCGGGATTCTGAAATCGGGAGGAGATTGCGGGGGGAGCAAATGAATGAATGTGGATGAGAGCCGTGATGTAAGTGATTGCAGCTACGGCTGTGTGGGTGCTGGAGACATGATCGAATAGACTTGTATGCGCCTGAATCTCCTGAACACGGCGCAATCCATTCCTAATCGATCAGAACTAAATCGGCAGAGAAAAAGCCCATTTTTAAGCACCTATTCGGCTATTCCCCATGCACATGCGCAGATTGCCCACGGATTGTGACGCCACGCACACCCACCCTGGACTGTTCCATCAGAGGGGGGAGCTTCGGTGGTAGTCTGAGTGGCTACAGACCACTGCACTTAAATATAAACAGTCTACCTGGAGACTCAATGAGGTAATTGTAGATGTCGCCATATGACTCGTCTGGCCATTTAGTGGGATCATTGTTTCATTATCCTGTTCGGCTGAAAGGACACTGGCCACGAAGCTCACCCCTCTGATGGAACAGTCCAGGGCGGGTGTGCGTGGCGTCACAATCCGTGGGCAATCTACGCATGTGCATGGGGAATAGGTGCTTAAAAATTGGCTTTTTCTCGGCCGATTAGGAATGCAACCACTTACATCACGGCTCTCATCCACATTCATTCATTTGCTCCCCCCGCAATCTCCTCCCCGATTTCAATGTAACGCGGAAGTGTAGTGGTCTATTAGGCGCTCTACAAATTAAAGTTATTATTATTATTATTATTATTATTATTATCATTCTGTTTACAATTGAACAGTCCATGAAAATTATCTATAAATTCTGCATCTTCTGAAACATTTATAAACAGAAAATTCAAAAAGAAGTTCACCAAAATTTGGTAAATTCCAGTAAATATTGCAATTTTGAAACTTTTCTCTTCTCTTAAGTATCATACAACTGGATTCAGTATCCCGAATAACCCCCAAAACAACTCCAACATTGTTGAAATTGATCAAGTAGTTTCTGAGATTTGGCCATTTAGGCGATTATGCAAATGTTTGCTAATTATGCAAATAAAAAAAGTTGCCCAACATTTACAACTTAGCATCCGGCAGTTTCTGAGTGCTGGGGATCCGTACTATCCATATCCATCATAAAACGTTGGTGGTTCCGAAATTTCCGGGTTCACAATGGGGCTCTATGGGGTGGCAAATACAGGGTTCCCACGCTTGCCTTGAATTTTTTTTCCATACTACCTCCTGATTTTCCAGGTACCATATTAAGTGATGATCTATAGGCCCCTGAAGTTTTCCGCCCCCATCCGCGCCCCCCCTCCCCTCACACACACAACCCCCTAGGACACCTGACTACTTACTTGATTTAAAAGATGTACCAGTCAAGTCTACATTGTAAATGCTTAGAGATTATGTCTTATTGATAATATCAATGCATGAAATAATGCAACAAGCTGTAGATGAACAACAATTTATTGAACTGGAACACATGAGCACTGGGATTGATATATGTTCTCTCTTCCACTCCTCTCCTATCTCATCCTGTCCTCCTCTCCACACCTCCCCTCGTGTCCGCTCCCGTCTTCTTTTCCTACTCTTCTCAACTCCTCGTAATCATAATCGAAATTAATCGTTGTGAGGTTGCATCGTTTCACCCCTACATTACATTTACATTTACATTTAGTCATTTAGCTGACGCTTTTATCCAAAGCGACTTACAAGTTCTGTACGACAAGCCATCAGGAAGAGCACAACTCTATCAGCTGAGTAACAATGTTCATCAAAGTGTTGAGTGCTACAGTGTAGGTTAGTTTATTAGGACAAGTGCATGACAGTATGGTTAGTTAGGGTTAGATTTTTTTTTTTTTTTTTTTTTTTTACTACTCTTACTCTGTAAAAGCGTTTGTAAAAGCTTTTGTAAATCAAACTGGTTATCGTTATGAGAGCTAACCAGGGGCGGATTTAGGATTATAGGAGATCCGGGGCTTAGCCCAGATAGGTGCCCGCCTTTTTATTTTTTTTTATTTTCAAATTTTTAATTTTTTTTTGCAGGCAAGCGGCAGATTTTTTTTGAATTTAATTAACCTGTACGTGCAATTTCCTGCAATATAGAGCCTTCAATCTTGACCAATGAAGCTGCTCTTTTCACTATAAAACTCAGTTAACTATAACGTAGTTATGGTTAGATTTATATATGGGGGGGGGGGGGTATATCATATTTTTCATATGATCAAAAAGTGGTGGAGCAAGAGCATACCTTTGCTCCCCCAAGTTCAATAGTGGGAGAGCAGAGATGCTCCGAATGCTCTTATGGCCAGGCGTCTATGATTCACTGATACAAAGTAAAATAGTGCAGTGCAATAAAATAGTTAGTAAAATAGAATAAAATAATGCAATAGTGCATTGCAATAAAATAGTTATCATCGTATTTTTTCGGGAGGCCGGTAAGGAGTGCATTACAGTAGTCGAGTTGGCTTGAAATAAAGGCATGGATCTGGTTTTCAGCGTCCTTTTGATTTATAAATGCTATGTTTCTAAGGTGGAAGAATTAAGTTTTTGTCAATTTGTTGATTGTGATTTAAAGCTTAGGTCTGAGTCTACCATGACACCAAGACTTAACTCACTCAAATACAGTTAGCAGCTGGATAGACCACAGATGGAAATTAGCTTCTGCTAAATCTGGTGCAAACATATGTTCATGTAACAATGATGAATTGTCAGATTTTTTTTTTTTTTTTTAATAGATTCAGGGCTTTTCAGAAAACATTCGGGGCTTGAGCCCAAGTAGCCACCCCCTAGCCCCGCCCCTGGAGCTAACGTTGGCTAGCTACTGTACCTGGTGCTGGCTAACTGGCTCGTTATGAGAGCTAACGTTGGCTAGCTACTGTACCTGGCGCTGGCTAACTGGCTCGTTATGAGAGCTAACGTTGGCTAGCTACTGTACCTGGAGCTGGCTAACTGCCTCGTTATGAGAGCTAACGTTGGTAGCTACTGTACCTGGCGCTGGCTAACTGGCTCGTTATGAGAGCTAACGTTGGCTAGCTACTGTACCTGGCGCTGGCTAACTGGCTCGTTATGAGAGCTAACGTTGGCTAGCTACTGTACCTGGCGCTGGCTAACTGGCTCGTTATGAGAGCTAACGTTGGCTAGCTAGTTAGCAAGATTGCACTGCTTACTAACTAACGTTGATAAACCCAGGTTTACCACACAGTTAAAACACAGCTACTTACATTTGAGGATAAACTTGCATAAGAAGTTTCACTGTAGATGCCAAGGCTCCATTGGCTCACCAAGCTGCCTGCATCAAATTCCAACATCCAATATACCATATAGGATGCCAAGAGCATGCTCTACAACATGGGATCATCCATTTCTATCTACAGTAAAAGCTGTTCACGTGTAAAGGGTTTTTATAAACTCATGTTAATTCTGTGCTCAAGTTAAATTTTATTACACATCATCCAATAAAATTTTCCAGGACAACTGTTTCTATTTCCATGTAATTGGTCACTTTTGCTCAGTTTCCATGCCTTTCCATACCTGGAAAATGAATCCCATGAATCCCATGTTTTCCATGTTTTCCAGGTCCGTGGGAACCCTGAAATAGACTATCAGCTCAGGTCCATCACAAAAATCAAGCTTATTCTGTACTTTCCTGACCTGGAGAAAGTTATTCATGCTTTCATCACATCCCGCTAGGGCTGGGCGATATGGCCTAAAAATAAAATCTCCGATTTTTTCACACCACATCCGATTTACACCGATTTCTTTCTCTCTTAAAAACTAGAAACGCCAAGGAAATCATTCAAATAAGCTTTGTTTTTATTTGACGCAAAAATGATCAAACCAAGATGAATTTCCCTATTGGGATTGAAGTACAAACCTAACTTTCACCAATCTTCACTTAAAACATAGAAAAGGTGCCTCTTGATCATCAAACAAGAATGAATTTCCCTATTGGAATTAATAAAGTGCAAATCTATCTTTTACCAAACATCACTTTGTAAAATAAAAGGTGACTCTTAAAAATAATTTATTATTTAAATCGTCCTAAATCATTCATTCGAATTAATCGATCAAATCGATTAACGGCCCAGCCCTACGATCCCGCCTAAACTACTGCAACTCCCTGCACCTAGGAATCAGTCATCCATATCCCATCTGCAGCTTGTACAAAACGCTGCAGCCAAAATGCTGACTAGCACCAAAAAGAGAGACCACATCACCCCAGTGTTAGCTTCCCTTCACTGGCTCCCAGTCCAGTACAGGATCCATTTGAATGTATTATTTGTTTTCAAAGCCCTCAATGGCCTGGCTCCCTCGTATTTAGTGGATCTCCTCTGCCCCACGTTGCTCCTAGATGACTTAGGTCCTCCTGTATTGTAAATATCGCACAATCAGGGTTATAATTGCACATTACTGTGCAACAGTGAATGGTTGCACAGTAAATAAATAAATGTTCATTTTCACTTCATTCAAGTTTGTTTATTATTTGTCATAGTAAAATACAGAATACTGTATAATGAAATGCTTTTTTCTGTATGATTCTACACCATTCTATGATTCTGTAGGATTCTAGACATTCTACACCAGTCTAAATGTGTTATAACTTATTGTTTATGTAGTTTGTGATTTTAGAGTTGATGATCTCTCTCTCTCTACTCACTGTTTAATAGAGATTATCTTGGAGTTGATGGTCTCTCTCTCTCTACTCACTGTTTAATAGAGATGATCTTGGAGTTGATGGTCTCTCTCTCTACTCACTGTTTAATAGAGATGCTTTTAGAGTTGATGGTCTCTCTCTCTACTCACTGTTTAATAGAGATGCTTTTAGAGTTGATTGTCTCTCTCTCTACTCACTGTTTAATAGAGATGATCTTAGAGTTGATGGTCTCTCTCTCTACTCACTGTTTAATAGAGATGATCTTGGAGTTGATTGTCTCTCTCTCTACTCACTGTTTAATAGATGCTTTTAGAGTTGATGGTCTCTCTCTCTACTCACTGTTTAATAGATGCTTTTAGAGTTGATGGTCTCTCTCTCTACTCACTGTTTAATAGAGATGATCTTGGAGTTGATGGTCTCTCTCTCTCTACTCACTGTTTAATAGAGATGATCTTGGAGTTGATGGTCTCTCTCTCTCTACTCACTGTTTAATAGAGATGCTTTTAGAGTTGATGGTCTCTCTCTCTACTCACTGTTTAATAGAGATGCTTTTAGAGTTGATGGTCTCTCTCTACTCACTGTTTAATAGAGATGCTTTTAGAGTTGATGGTCTCTCTCTCTACTCACTGTTTAATAGAGATGATCTTGGAGTTGATGGTCTCTCTCTCTACTCACTGTTTAATAGAGATGATCTTGGAGTTGATGGTCTCTCTCTCTACTCACTGTTTAATAGATGCTTTTAGAGTTGATGGTCTCTCTCTACTCACCGTTTAATAGAGATGCTTTTAGAGTTGATAGTCTCTCTCTCTCTACTCACTGTTTAATAGAGATGATCTTAGAGTTGATGGTCTCTATCTCTACTCACTGTTTAATAGAGATGCTTTTAGAGTTGATGGTCTCTCTCTCTCTACTCACTGTTTAATAGAGATGCTTTTAGAGTTGATGGTCTCTCTCTACTCACTGTTTAATAGAGATGCTTTTAGAGTTGATGGTCTCTCTCTCTACTCACTGTTTAATAGAGATGATCTTGGAGTTGATGGTCTCTCCCTCTACTCACTGTTTAATAGAGATGATCTTAGAGTTGATGGTCTCTCTCTCTACTCACTGTTTAATAGAGATGATCTTAGAGTTGATGGTCTCTCTCTCTCTACTCACTGTTTAATAGAGATGCTTTTAGAGTTGATGGTCTCTCTCTCTACTCACTGTTTAATGGAGATGCTTTTAGAGTTGATGGTCTCTCTCTCTACTCACTGTTTAATAGAGATGATCTTGGAGTTGATGGTCTCTCTCTCTACTCACTGTTTAATAGAGATGTTTTTAGAGTTGATGGTCTCTCTCTCTACTCACTGTTTAATAGAGATGCTTTTAGAGTTGATGGTCTCTCCCTCTACTCACTGTTTAATGGAGATGCTTTTAGAGTTGATGGTCTCTCTCTACTCACTGTTTAATAGATTATCTTGGAGTTGATGGTCTCTCTCTCTACTCACTGTTTAATAGAGCTGATCTTAGAGTTGATGGTCTCTCTCTCTACTCACTGTTTAATAGAGATGCTTAGAGTTGATGGTCTCTCTCTCTACTCACTGTTTAATAGAGATGCTTAGAGTTGATGGTCTCTCTCTCTACTCACTGTTTAATAGAGCTGATCTTAGAGTCGATGTTCTCCTGTTTTCCCTTCATCAGCTGAACATCACAGAGGATCTTAGACACCTCCCCAGGAAACACCTTCAGCTCATCCTGCTTCAGATTGGACACCTGAGAGAGGAGAAAGAATTATTATTATTATTATAACTAATAATAATGTTAATAGTAAGATATATCTACAGCTAATGAGAGGACAGGGAGGAGGGATAATGATTAGTATTGGACCTTATAGTGGTAATTAAATGGTAGTAATAGCAGACTATATAGCAGCAACTATATAAACTGCTGCAGTCAGTCCTTCTCTAACTATATAGACTGTTCAGTCCTTCTCTAACTATATATCGTTTCTCTGCCTTCATCTAGAAAATAGAAAATACAAGAAAACAATATATCTGCAAGCAGCCTTTACAAGGATGAAACCAAATAACTTATATTGATGTTATGACACATTAATGTTATGACTCATGAAGTGGAAAGAAATGAGAAGCAATTTTTTTCTTTTGCAAATGTATATCGCCAATTTGTCTCAAACTATGTTGATGCCTGCTTCGCAGTGGAACCTTAATAATCCTAACAGATAACATCACCGGTAAGTAAGATATAGGGCTAGATACGTCTGATTAGCACTATTACTCAGTAGTACTAATATATTAGTACTATACATTAGAAGAACCTTATAATATGTTATACCCAGTTGAATCACTTGTACATGTATTATATTACTATTGCACTTTACTGTTACATTTGCACTCTGGTTGGATGCCAAACTTTCTTTAGTACAATACCTGTGCTGTATAATGACAATACATTTGAATCTAATCTAATCTTTGACATCACAGATTGAAGAGGGGCAGAGTGTGCAGCAGGGTGAAAATATCAACCAATAGGGGGCAGCAAAGTTACCATGTGTTTAGCTACTCTTTAAAAGGTAAAGACTACAACTAAATTAAGTCATGTATAAAGCAGAACAGGCCTACATGCTGAGAGGTTCAACCTGCAGATGATGAACCCATCTCACCCTACTGCAAACCCAGCAAGTAGACCGTGACAGAGACTGGGAGCAGAGCAGTGGAAAGGTAAACGCTAATGGTTACCCAGGGAATAGACCGGACCTGCAGAGTGGAAAGAATTCTAGTTCTGGTATGGTCAACTCAAGCCAGAGAGAGATAGAGAGAGATACACAGTGAGAGAGAGAAAGACACACACAGAGATACAAGAGAGAGATAGAACCAGACTAAGAAACTAAGTGTTTTAGCATTTTCCATCAGACTGTACCTCAATCTGTTAAGTTATCTTAACCCCTTAAGCCTGACGGGCCCAGTACAGGGACGAGATTCATATCACGCCATAAATTGATCAATACAGAATGTATTAATTAATGTTGCGTAAAGACCCTAACAAAACAGCAAAGTGTATATTTCCAGCACTACGTTTGTTTACCAATGATTTTAAGTGTTATTAGCAAAATATGAGTGTATAAATATTTCTGCGCATCCCGACAGAAACCTGATGAATTAGACGTGAGGAAACGATGCAGACATTTAGTTTGTAGTCCTATGGGGAGAGGAGACCCAGGGCTTTCGATGGGCTTTTGAATTTCATAAAACTACACTTCCTAGCTCACGCCAGCCCCTGTCAATCATCTGACTTCCAGCGTGAACTTTTTTTTTTTTTTTTTTTTTTTTTTTTTCATATGTCACAGGTCGAACAAACCTGAACGTTATTGGCATGAAATATAACGTCGTTAGTTTATTTACCTTTCTGTGTACGTCTAGAAAATAAACACGTCTCAATCTGATGAATAATGGCGGAGCTATTTACATTACAAAAACGTTACTGTACTTACAGTAGATTTCATTCACGGTCTTTGCTGTCCTGTCACGGGCGCCTGGTGGTACTAAATCCAGATTGAAAGAGATTTGGCCCGACCCATAGATGTGTGACTTGGCCATAATAAGGTAACTTATAGGCCTGATATTCTATATTCATATTTAAAATTGCATGTGTCTGGATGGCAAAACTCAGTACTGTATCTACAAAAAACCCAGCACTATGTTTGTTTAGCAATGATTTTAAGTGTTGATATATGAGCTTATAAATCTCTGCACATTGCATCGGAAACCGGATGATTTAGACGCGAGAACAGGAAGAACTCATGAAATCCTTGTAGTCCAGAGAAAGACTAAACCCAGGACTTTCGATGGACATCTAAATGTCATAAAACGAACTACCCAGCTCACACCAAAAAAAGAAATTATTCTTACAAACAATGACTGAAATTTCGTGTTTATATCTTACAAAGCTCAACGTTATTGCCAGAAAATACAATGTATATTGTTTCTTTACATCTCTCTTGGCTACATTTTAAACAGAAACACAACATCACTTAATACGGACTGTATTGATCTATTTGTGCAACGTTAAATAAATCTCGGCCCGGTACCGCCAATCCGGCTTAAAAGGTTAATAAAGATGTAGATGTTAATGATGGAGGTATTAATAAAGATCTAGATGTTAATGATAGAGGTATTAATAAAGATTACATACATTGGTGACTTTGCGTTTGATGTTCTCCAGCAGATGATCTTGATCTCTGATGAAATAAGGATGTTGGAACTCTGTGTCGTCTCTCTCCGGTTTCACAAGACCCCCATGCTCGATGTGGACCACCTTACGGAATCCATCTGGGAAAAAGAAAAAGAAAATAGTCAAGGCCCAATCGAGTATCCAAACATAAACAAATGAATAGCCACCGCCCCGGGCCGTGGCAAAACATTTACAGCAGTCTGTCGGCGTCACGCTGTGTTATTGTCTCTCAACCAACACATCGGTTGAAAGCTAAAATGGCCACCGTTTGATTTGACACACCGCTTGAACTATTACGTGCTTCCAATCTCGGGTTGTTGTTGGTTTTGTTTAATCAATAAATAATACACTGTGAATATCTTTTTTTGTTTATTGCACTTTGTTCTCACTGCAAACAAATAATGCTAATATTTAGTAGTTGCAAGGTTATTTAAAGATAGCGGGTTTGAGTTTTTATGCAGGACGCCCCCCATGTAGCACAATGATGACGTAGTGATGATTCTCTCTTCTGACCAATCAGTGTTTCAGGTAACTTTTTAGTGCCTGTTCTACCGGCTTGGAACCTTGACAGAGTGGTCATTTTTAAACTTGAACTTGAGGATTGCATACTTTTTTTGAAAAGCGTATCTTTTTACTTTATACTTATAGCACATGCATAAGGCTTTGTGTCCACCGGGGTTGTTTTTTTTCAAGACAGGCTACTTTGAAAAGCAAAAAGAAAAAAGCTCAGAGCGTTATCCTTAGTCTCGCGACTGCCGCGGCTCCGCCACTTGCTCGATGTTGATTGGTCGGTCGAAAAAAGTTACCTTGATGAGCGGCGCTCCTCTCCAAAAATTTAACTAGTTTCAACTTTATGCGCTGGGAGCGCTCCGCCCAAAAACGCTGGCCGCCGAGAGCGCTAAAACGCGAGGCGTGGTGCTGGGAAAAGGAGCGTGCCTGTCACGTCTGTAGCATAGAAATTAATGACAGAAAGGAGCTGACAACTCATAAAACGTCCCCGGTCGACACGGGCCCTAAGCCTGGTCTCTTTTGAAAGATAACATTCTGAAGTTTCTTGCACAATAAAGAAAAATCACCTTTAGTGCTAATGAAATAGAGTAACATACAGTAGGTCTGAACTTGAGTTGTAGAAAAACTTACTCACGTTTTTCTGTAGTAGTTGCAATATCCAGAAATAGTATATCCAAATAAATTTGCTGGTAAACATCCTGGGTCCATAGCCTGAAGTCTTATGTAGTACATGTCCGAATTTCACAAAAGTCTGTTCATAAATAAGTGATTAGGAGCAATTTTGGTAAACTGTGTACAAAACAAACAACCTTATTTCTCCAGGTTTCCCTTTCCTCATCGACTTTCACCTAGATCCCTGATTCGCACATCCCCACGTGGGGTAACAATGGAAAGCCACAGTCATTGGCTACAACCCTGTCCAATCATTCAAATGATTGACGGAGCTAGAGCCTCGGGAGTGGTAATCTGACTCTGCCGTGTACAATGGCGCACGCCTCACATATCGGCATGTAACTCGAAAACCACATAGGTGAGGTGGCAATCGACAGGCAACAAATAGGGCTTTAATTCTATATATATATATTGTATTAAAGAAAATGCAGAACCAAGCCACTAGACACTCGCAAAGTGGCACGTCGCACCGGTGGGCAAATCGTCCTCAAGAGGTCCCGGGGCTGGGTCAGTGCCAGTTAATAGGTTAAGAGGTTAACTGATCTGCAAACTTTTGGTGTTGTTGTAATGGACAGACATTACTAAACAACTTCCTTATAGGAAACAAAGTAATGCAGTAACTTCTAGGGGTGTAACGGTACATATATCCATACTGAACCGTTTCAGTACTGGACCTTCGGTTCAGTATGCGCAGTGTACCGAACGAATGCAGCGGTACGCTAACCACCAACGGAATGTGCATGCAGAATTTTTTTTTTCATGCAGAATTTTATTAAAAACTCCAAGTTCACCCCTTCCCAAAATATTACTTGCGCAAAGGGCCGGATGTTCGTTTAGCCCACGCACAACACAGAGATTACCTGTAATTTAGCATAGCCTCATAGTGTGGCGAACACACACACGCACCATCTCTCTCTCAGTGCGTGAGGAAGATTGGTGCTAGATTGAGAAGGGGCTGTCTCTCGAAGATCAAATGAATGATAGTTTGCGGCATATAAAACGGACATTCATACACAGCAACGCGCCTCCAAACAAGGTGTGATAAACATTCATTAATATATTTTCCTTGGCATGAAACAGGAAATAGTATTTACCATTAGGGACCTGCATGGGACCTTCTTTCTCTATTCAATAACGTTTGACCCTGAGGGATGGTGGTTGCGGTTGTTGTTGTATTCAGTTCAATGACGTGGTGTGTCTCCTATCCGTCATGCAGTGCATTCAGGCCCACGCCCACAATCTAATATTTAAAAAATATATATTCCCCTGAGTGGAACTTGGAAAGCCAAATAAATAAACGTAAACTTCCCCCACTGTACCGAAAACATGTACCGAACCGTGACTTCAAAACCGAGGTATGTACCAATCCGTGGTTTTTGTGTACCGTTACACCCCTAGTAACTTCTGATGTTCATGTTGAAGAATTGTGGTTATTATCGTTGTGATTATAACAGGATCATTAAATAAATATGTCAAGACACCTTTAAAATGGTGTCTGGGTGAAGCTCTGATTTCTCTGTCTCCTATGCAAGGCTAGGAGTGAAAATTGTGAAAAAATTTAACCGATATTAATATTGCTGTTCTGGCCGATACCGATACTTTTGTAACTTATTTTCCAAAATTACTGATATTTTGAAACTATTTAAGGCCAAAACAAGTAAAAAAATTGTATATATACATTTTTTTCGTTGCTTTTATTTTTTATATCGGTTCATATCGGCCCTATCTTGATATCTGACCGATACCGATCTGTAAAAAAACTGCCATATTGGCCGATATTATATCGGCGGCCGATATATCGTGCATCACTAATTTGAAGTGTTATTAGCGATATATCATAAAAGAAATATCGGCGCACTGCATCGGAAAACGTTTGATTTAGACGAAGCACTCATGACATCGTTGTAGTCCAGAGAAAGAGGAGACCCAGGCCAGGGCATGTATGATGTTCATGTGATCATACATGTATTCTGGTGTTCATGTGGTCATACATGTATTCTGGTGTTCATGTGGTCATACATGTATTATATGTCCATGTGGTCATACATGTATTCTATGTTCATGTGGTCATACATGTATTCTATGTCCATGTGGTCATACATGTATTCTGATGTTCATGTGGTCATACATGTATTCTGATGTTCATGTGGTCATACATGTATTCTGATGTTCATGTGGTCATACATGTATTCTGGTGTTCATGTGGTCATACATGTATTCTATGTTCATGTGGTCATACATGTATTCTGATGTTCATGTGATCATACATGTATTCTATGTTCATGTGGTCATACATGTATTCTGATGTTCATGTGATCATACATGTATTCTATGTTCATGTGATCATACATGTATTCTATGTTCATGTGGTCATACATGTATTTTGATGTTCATGTGGTCATACATGTATTCTATGTTCATGTGGTCATACATGTATTATATGTTCATGTGGTCATACATGTATTCTGATGTCCATGTGGTCATACATGTATTTTGATGTCCATGTGGTCATACATGTATTATGATGTCCATGTGGTCATACATGTATTCTATGTTCATGTGGTCATACATGTATTCTGATGTTCATGTGGTCATACATGTATTCTGATGTCCATGTGGTCATTGGTCATACATGTATTTTGATGTTCATGTGGTCATACATGTATTCTGATGTCCATGTGGTCATACATGTATTCTGATGTCCATGTGGTCATACATGTATTCTGATGTTCATACATGTATTCTATGTTCATGTGGTCATGTGTCATATCACATTGTAATTTGTAGTGTAAAACAAAATACTGTCCAATACAGTTATACCGTCGAAACTCAAAAATATAGTGACATATTTTGGGCATAAATCTCTCATTGTCTTACACATGTTGAGTTGTCGTATGAAGCTGGCCATGTTGTTGTGCTTGAAAAACTTTGGAAGAACCTCCTTGGAGAAGCGACCCTGGTCAAATACATGAAAACTAGTTCCATTCTAGAGGGACAGAGAGAGAGAGAGACAGAGTTAGTTTAAGGCATAGCTCTCGTTCATAAGTAAGTAAGTAAGTAAGTAAGTAAGTAAGTAAGTATGTAAGTATTTATAAAGCACCTTTCATACATGTCATGTGCTGTACACAAACATAGGCATATATAACGATAAAAGCAATAAAGTCACAGTGATCAGTTAAGATCAATGGTTAAAAAATAACGTAAAAAGGAAAACAGTCAAGAAAGTTTGTGAGAACAGGTCCGCACAAACACGTCCGTTCAGTAGCAACCGGAAGTAGGAAGTGCACTAAACCAATGCACTTGTACTTGTTCAGCAGCAACCGGAAGTAGGAAGTGCACTAAACCAATGCACTTGTACAGTAGGTAGCAACGTTAGCTCTCATAACGTTAGCCAGTTAGCAGCTCCGGGTACTAAAAATAAAGCATCACATTAATAAGACAGTAAACAGTACTAACAGTAATAAAAGTACGGCAATAGGCAAAGTACAGTAAAATAACATTTCAGTAAAAGATCAATACATAAAAAATTTAAACATAATAATAAAAACATTTCAATAAGATACTCACTTTCCCTAAGGCATGGTACACTATTTGTAAGCTAGACTGTATAGGTACGTTTTTAATTTTCCTTTAAAAATGTGTATGGAGCTGGCGTTCCTGATGTGTGTTGGTAGTGTGTTCCATAGTTTTGGGGCATAGTTGGCAAATGCCATACTTCCGATCCTCTTTTGGTTTCTGGGTGTGTCTAATAAACCTGTAGTGGATGACCGTAGCGTTCTTGAGGGCAGATAACTAACTAGGGAATTTGCTATGTATTTTGGGCCTTGCTCATTAAGAGCTTTATATGTCAGGAAAAGGACCTTAAAATCAATTCTATGAGTTATTGGAAGCCAGTGCAGAGTGGCTAGGACTGGAGTGATATGTTCTCTTCTCCTTGTACGAGTTAGTAATCGAGCTGCAGAGTTTTGGATAAGCTGAAGCTTCCCAATGGTTGCTTTGGGAAGACCAGTGAACAGTGCATTACAATAGTCAAGCCGGCTTGAGATAAAAGCATGAATCAGTGTCTCGGCATCCTTTTTATTTACGAAAGGTTTAGGTTTATACATTCATAAACTTGATACATCCATGATGTCATCTGATAAATGCGTGACTAGATGTTAAAACCCTCCTGTGTCCAGTTGGACTTGATACACTTGTAACCTGAAGTGTACAAGAAAATAAATACATTTGAAATCAACAAGTCGTTGATTGTATTGCTTCATGAATACCATAACCACTAGGCTTGGGCGGTATCCTTTTTTTCACACCGTCATACCTTTATTACATAATACCCGGTGTACGGTATTTGACGGTATGACTTTCATTTTCATCAGCGGGGGGGGGGGGGGGGGGGGCAACCCGTGTTACCAAGTAAATAAATCATTGTCAGCTCTCAGAATGGTAGTAGTCAGAAGCCTGCACCGTTAGCGTTACTGCGTTAGCATCTAGCCTAGCCATGGCAGACTATTTGATTCGTTAAGGGCTCGAAATTGCCTGGGTTTTGGTCATATGCTCCCGAAATGCTCCCGTTGTTTGGCTACTTCTATGTGCAGTGAAAACTACTCGAATGCTTTATAACCTAGTCATTGATTTAGTTCAGGGTAATCTAAGATTAGCCGCAGAGCTAATGCTAGTTAACGTGAGCTAACGCTAGTTAATCAAGCTCAGTAGCTCACAGAGAGAGATAAACAGCTGACAGCGGATAGT
This sequence comes from Notolepis coatsorum, assembly GCF_963971535.1. Classification (NCBI taxonomy): domain Eukaryota; kingdom Metazoa; phylum Chordata; class Actinopteri; order Aulopiformes; family Paralepididae; genus Notolepis; species Notolepis coatsorum. Next base: position 72,802,036 of record NC_140168.1, read on the forward strand.
ACAGGACGGTACAAATACAATAAAAAGGCGGGTGGGGGCTGTTGTGTAAACCTTGTACTCTTTAGTTCACATATAATAAGAGACAGATTATTTGCTTGCTCCACCAGTGCACCACAACAACACACACCACCAACTCTCGTCACAACGCTTTACGGTATTTTCACAGCACTGTCGCAACATTACCGTAAAACATGAACACCGTTGTGACCCACTCGCTCCACTAGTGAGGACGCCTGGTCTCGCCCTCTGCTGGCGCGTGTGTGCACTACACTCAAAACTCCGTTTCACTGTAATAGAAGCTGAAGCGCATCTGTGATTTTGACGGTGACGGACGGTATTGATTTTCAATACCGTCTGGATTTCTAAATACCCTGGTATACCTTAATACCGTCATACCGCCCAAGCCTAATAACCACCTCACTTGTTTAACACATTGACCGCCAGCAGCAGGGGGCACTGATCGCCCTTCATCGCCAGGTCTTTATTCAATGGATATAGTTTTAGACTGCGACATTTGCGAGTGCTTAAAATATATCTTATATTATATGATCTATGGGTCTAAACGCTGCCGACTGTCAGTGAGTTGCTTCCAGTCAACATGCCCAAAACAGATTGTTTTTTCATCCGGACATTTCCGTTTTATACTGTTTTGAATAGAGTATGGTTTGGGTGCTTTTGAGTAATTCCAGGAAAAAGACGAGAAAAGGGCATTTTACTGTAATCCAGTCATCACGTTGTAATTTTTCGGCTGATTATCTAATCATCCTGAAATCAACACTAGATTATCATTATTATATCTCGTCGTGCATACATGAAATGACCGTCGTAGCACGGGCGCTCGCCTCCCCCCCACCCACCGCAGTCAACGGTAATAAGCATAAATACACTTTCACACAGATAGCTGTGATCACGGCACAGATTGTGTTAAGAATGATAATACTATGTTGTGTTCTGTGTTGTGTAATGTGTGTAAAATAAATGTTAAGATATGTTTTGGAGCAAAATTTTTTTTTTTATATATAATTAAAATGTATGTGTAAAACCATAAACCACAGGAAGATATTCAACCCTAGTTGGCCCCTGTTTATTCAGGCTATAGAGCAGTCCTGGTTTTACCTCCAGGATACATCAAGACTTCTCTCTCTGACTTATAGCTTCAGGACAGACGTACAGGAAAATATCTTGAATTGAAAGGAATACTTGAACATGGAAATAATTCAAAACAGACATTTCGGTCAATAGACTTCTTAAAAGTTCCCCGTTAATGGAGACGCAAGGTATTGGTCTGACAGTAGCGATATGCTCAAACAAGCATTCCATTATCTTATGTCACACATTGAATGGTCAGTGGTGAGTGAATCCGTTTAGTTGAGGACTTCAATGCAACCTGTGTGGGACATTTACTAGCTTGGTGAGAAACAGTATATCCACGACTGCATGCAAAGTTCCCCTATGATGCAATGGTCCAGCAATAGCAGATGACAGTGACAGCATAGACAGAGGCAGTGGCCTGGCTAGCAGCTAGAGACACTAGCTAGAAACCGGCTTCAGTTCACTCTAAACCTAGCAGCTAGAAACACCAGCTACAAACCAGCTTCACTCTCAGCCTAACAGCTAAAGACACCAGCTTCACTCTCAGCCTAACAGCTAAAGACACCAGCTTCACTCTCAGCCTAGCAGCTAAAGACACCAGCTAGACACCAGCTTCACTCTCAGCCTAGCAGCTAGAAACCAGCTTCACTCTCAGTCTCAGCCTAGCAGCTAGAAACCAGCTTCACTCTCAGCCTAGCAGCTAGAAACCAGCTTCACTCTCAGCCTAGCAGCTAGAAACCAGCTTCACTCTCAGCCTAGCAGCTAGAAACCAGCTTCACTCTCAGCCTAGCAGCTAGAAACCAGCTTCACTCTCAGCCTAGCAGCTAGACACCAGCTTCATTCTAGAAATAATTCAGGCCTGAATCTTGACAACCAATCACATTGTTTTGGCCTGCAGAGTTCGTCCGGAAATTAACACCAAGGTCTGCAGCCTATGGAAGACCACCTGCTGATTTAAAGGTCCCCTATTTTGCTATTCCTTTCGCTATTTGGGCAATTTTACACAATTCCCGTGAGTCTATGGAACACATCTGTACGTTTTTTTAAAAAGTGATGCAGAGTTTAGCGCGGTTTCTGGTGGACATGCAAAATCACTCTACGTCCCACCTTTAGTCTACAAACGCAACTCATCAGTGTCAACTGTAAACACACTTTACTGGTGATGTTACGACTAGGCCGCTCAGTCTAACTCTCAATGCTGACAGATATGTCAAGTCAAGTGTTCCTTTATTAATCAACATCATCATCATCATCACTATTCTGAACCATTGGCTACAGGCCAGTCAGAACCAAACAGGCAGAGACAAGATAACAACAGTACAAGCTAACAGGAGCTGCTTTTATTCAGGTGAAATGTCCATGAGGTCAGAATGAGTCAGTCACAAAGTGGATGGAAGCTTGGAACACAGTCTAAGTTCAATTCACTAAACATTCAATAAGCTCAGATTTACTCTTAATTCATTAAAGGATCAGTTGGTGGGGTGGGTGGGTAGCGTAGAGTTCTAAACACTCCTACTGGTCGGTTGGGGCACCTGTTCAACGTGTAACGGAGGAGGGATGTGGTAGTCTACACCTTCGCCAGACTGACAGTGGGGCAGCGACCAGGAGGATAATTGGCATAACGACTAAATTGGGGGATGGGAGAAAATTATAAAGACAAAAACATTTTACATGGCATATAGACTGGTTTCTTGTTCATATACTACATACCATGTTCAAGCCAATCAGCAATACCCGCTGAATCACATGACTGAGTTGTCCCCTACCTGTGCAAGCTGCTGTGCTAAAAAAGTACGACAGGGCTCTATGGAGAAACAATGGCAGTCCCCTGACTGAAACTTGTTTCAAACGAAAACGTCAGGCTGTCATTTTGCCAAATCAGCATGGCTGTGTGTGTCAGTCTTTCACCTTCTACATATCTAACTTTGGCATGGATTGATTGTTTAGAGTACCACTAGCATGGCTAACAAATGCAAATATATTGAGGCTTTCCGGATGAGTAATACTGGATATGGCTAAATTAGATATGGAAAGGTGGCCACTGGCCAGCTCTCCCCCTGTCGTTGGCAGGGAGGATACATTTTATTAAGATGACTACAATGCCAAGGTTTCTCTTTTTATTTCAAACATTACAGATTTTTTATTCCTAAGGCATTCTTTAAAGAACTGAATAAATATACAGTACGACTACGTCTACCTTTATTTAGAATAAGACAGTGCCCCAGATAAGGAGAGAGTTTTTGGAGGGACAGAGGGAGGAAGGGGGTCTGGCCCTGCCAAATGACATGCATTATTATTCGGCGGCCAATATACAGTTTATACACAAGCTGTTGTTTTGGGTCTCAGAGGTAGATGAGCTGGGGTGAATTGTGTCAAAAGACCTCTTCAAAGATGGGGTCTTAATGTCAGCTGGACAACTAGAGGTGGAGTATGTAATCTCCCCCAGGGCCAACTACTTCAGATATTTTCAGGTTTGGGACTTTGTGAAAGGGACATTTTCCCCATCCCTCGAGTTACCACAAGGTGGATGGATAGATTACCTATTGGGCATGGACCCAACACTTAAGGGAGTGGTTTCCATCCTGTATGGGAATATTCAGAGAGTGGCATTCCCATCGCTCGACCATATAGAAAAAAAATGGGAGGAAGAGTTAGAATTGGAAATATCGGATTTGGATTGGCGATGGGCAGTAGAATGAATACATTCATCCTCTGTGTGTATGAGGCATGGGTTGGTACAATTTAAAGTGCTTCACAGATTACATTTATCTAGGGATAAATGGGCAAGGATATACCCAGGAGCTGACCCAGCTCGCCCTAGGTGCAGACGGGTACCGGCCAACATACAGCACATGTTCTGGTCTTGCCCCAAGCTGGAGGAGCTCTGGGCAGAGATTTTTAGAACTTTTTTATTGATCTGTGATAAGGATATCGAGCCCATTCCTCTGACAGATGTTTTTGGGGTACCACCAAGGGGAGAAGAATTGACTATTAACTAGTTAACCAGTCGACTATCGGCACATTTTGGCCAATCAAAGTCAACTATACAAATCCTTAGTCGGGGACAGGCCTACTATTCCTTCTCTTCACTGTTGGCAAGGAGACTGGTCCTATTTAATTGGATAAAGGCAGCACTGCCATCTCATAAACGTTGGGTAGAAGAGGTGATGGCACATCTTAAACTGAAACACCTCAAGTTTATGTTGAAGGGTTCTATTAGGAGCTATTATAAGATCTGGCAGCCTTTTATTTTTTATTTTGAGCATGAATTCTCTCACTTTTGACATAGATGTATAGTAAATGAGTAAGGTATTTAATTATTTCTTTATTTTTCATACATGGGAGCTCGTGCCCCACCCCCCTCTCTCCAGAGTGTCTGGGTTGTGTTGGTGGTGGATAGGTAAGGTCTTGTGTCTAGTATGTTAGTTTGATTTGTGTTTTGTTTGTGGTTTTAGGATATATGATTGATATCATCTGAGTTCTGTTTTACTCTATAGTGTGGGATGTTGTGTGTTTTAACAATAAAAACACGTTATTATTATTATTATATCCTGGTTCCTACCAGGATTACGTTCCTTTATGCCTCCTTTATGCCTCCTTGATGCGCAGCTTACTGAGTCTGACATGGATGAGAAACATGTCTATATGAATGAACAAAGCTTCATCCCCTCATTATTGATAATGTGCTCTCATATAACAAATGCATGGTCCTAATATTAGGCTACTCTGACTTGTATGAACTTCCCCAGGTCTGATAGTGACCAACAGAACACTGTAAGGATGCACAAAATCAATATTTTCTCTAATCGATTACACGCTCCATTCCTTAATGCGTATTTGAGCAATTGTTTTGTAGTTTGGTTTTATACAGTTTGATCTATGATAATCGTGCACTAGAATCCATGGGGGCAGCATTGATGCTGTATAGAGGAGGTTATAAAGTAGCATGTCAGATGAGCCTATCGGAGCTCAAAATAAACACCTTCCTATTTCTCTGGAATAGGCATAAAAGGTTTTCAATTTGATTAGTTTGTAATCGTTGAATTTATTTAGCAAGTAATTGTTTAAATGTGTGCACCCTCTGTCCACTGGACATTTGAGAATATGAAATGTTTTTATTTGTATTTCCTCTGACAATGTTTATAAACAGCTGCCACGCCAAGACTGTGGCATCAGCCACGTTCATAGCCCTACCTAAGCCCATAGAATTATATATAACTATCACATAGCCTGGACGCTGAATCATTAAAACATTCATGCCATGTGGACAACATTGAGCAGAGCTGCTCTGTTTCATGTTGGGAACATACTTCTAGTTTAAGACACACACAAGGGCTTAAGACCTTGACTTAGCCCCACAGCCTGCTGCCCCAAAGCTCATGACATGACTAGATGTCCAGCCTGGGGGTTGCAGGAGGCTAGCTAACGTTAGCTCAGCTGTTAGTGTTAATTGACATAGAGAAACAGCTGACTCTGCTGTGTGTCTATGTCTCTCTCTCTCTCTCTCTCCCTCCCTCTATGTAGTGCATTCAGTCTGGAATGCTAGTAGTATCACAGTATTCAGAGATCAAGTTGTCATTGTTTACATATAGATGATCATATGCTGCTTTGCAACTTAACCACAAACTGACGAGTGTGATATTATAGCATCAACCATCACAGAGTTATGACGGTAACGGTTATAAGTTAACCGTCATAACTATCTCGTCAGTTTGTAGTTTAGTTGCAAAGCAGCACGTTGTCATAATTTCAACCTTAAGGTTTTCATATAAACCTTAACCCTAACTACTCCCACACAACCCAAAAAAAAAATTCCGCTCCGTCAGATCTAAAGCATCTACCGACTATTGTGTTTTCAGGTTAATAGTTCAAACGCCAGTTAGCTAACGTAAACTATCAATGGCACTAACGTTAGCTAACCAATCGGCTTAATCTGTCATGGTTCATATATCTAACGCGGCCATATCGTGTTGACATTCGCATTTACGTGTAGCCTGTTTGTTTATTTATTGATCTAGCTAACCTTTGTAACGCCATGCTCATTTAGCCTGTTACGTCACGTTAGCTGGCTAGTAGCTACTAGGCTGATATGACGCTGGATGCTAACAAGCCAGCTTTCAGTTCAAGTCTACCAGGCGTTGAGTCTCTTTAATAATAGACTGGTCCAACTGGTCCCTCATCTCGATCACTGGGTGGAATCAGCTGTCTGTTAAGAGCTAAGATGTGTTTGGAGCTGAGGCTTCAGATGTGTGTTTAGACTGAGGCTAGCACACTTCAGGTGTGTTTAGACTGAGGCTAGCACACTTCAGGCGTGTTTAGACTGAGGCTAGCAGACTTCAGATGTGTGTTTAGACTGAGGCTAGCACACTTCAGATGTGTGTTTAGACCGAGGCTAGCAGACTTCAGATGTGTTTAGAGGCTAGCAGACTTCAGATGTGTGTTTAGACTGAGGCTAGCAGACTTCAGATGTGTGTTTAGAGGCTAGCACACTTCAGATGTGTGTTTAGACTGAGGCTAGCACACTTCAGATGTGTGTTTAGACTGAGGCTAGCACACTTCAGATGTGTGTTTAGAGGCTAGCACACTTCAGATGTGTGTTTAGACTGAGGCTAGCACACTTCAGATGTGTGTTTAGACTGAGGCTAGCACACTTCAGATGTGTGTTTAGACTGAGGCTAGCAGACTTCAGATGTGTGTTTAGAGGCTAGCACACTTCAGATGTGTGTTTAGACTGAGGCTAGCACACTTCAGATGCGTGTTTAGACTGAGGCTAGCACACTTCAGATGTGTGTTTAGACTGAGGCTAGCACACTTCAGATGTGTGTTTTAAACTCAGGCTAAGAGGCTTCAGGTGTGTGTTTGGGGCTCTCAGGCTAAAAGGCTTCATATGAGTGTGTTTAGAGCTCAGGCTAAAAGGCTTCAGATGTGTGTGTTTGGGGCTCTCAGGCTAGTAGCAGGCTCTTACTGGGCTCCAGCAGATGAGAGGGTCGGTCTCTGGGTCCTCCACCAGCGTCCAAAGTTTGGTGAGAAAAGCTGGAACGCTGCCGCTAACGACCACACCTCCAGATCCACCGCCGTGAAACTCCATCATGCTCCCAACAATAAAACAAAGCCAACGTTCACAAGTCGACAGTCTGAGTGAGTGAGTTAGTTAGCGCTCTGCTAATGCCGTTAGCTCGTTTCCCCAAAATAGCTAACAACAACTAACTGCTGCTGGACGACACTCACTCCGCCTCAGAGAAACAATAACGACAACTGACCCACAATAATCCCCCTGACAACAACAACGTCCTATACAAGCCCCCAACGCCCCCGAGGTCCAACGGGCACGAACTTCGCCGAAGAGCAAAGATTATAAGGTTTATAAGGAATTTAAGAGAGTGTAACGAGTGTAAAAATGTCCACCGAATCGACAGAAGTGCGTAGAGGCCGAGCAGCGACGTCATCAGCGGGCGCATGGCTAGTTGCTGTGTCGCGCTGATGGTGGCGTCAGCGCAGAACCCACACGCGGAACTGCAAGTGTGTTGGTAAAAGACTACACGCAGTCTGGAACCTCCTCTGAACTCTGACCTCTGACGCGCCGGTGTGCCCACATGGTCTCTCGCTCGGCTGTTGATGTGAAGAGGACAGCATGCAGACTGCTACCGGACAAGTTCTACATGATCCACTAACTAACGACACCATGAGCAAGGCGACGGAGAAGACTGTGAAGAAGAGAAGTGCTGAGGAGGAAGACGAGGAAGTAGGTTGATGTTTCTGACGTGCAAAGAAGACGATAAATGTTAAAAATGAATGAATCGGATGGCTGTGTTGCTGCTAGTAGCCAGTTAGCTACACCTACAGCATCGTGGCTGGCGGAGGGGAGTAACGAGTTGTTGTTACCTCTGTTGTCAGGTCGACTGTTACTGATGTTTAACCAGTGTTTATACTAGACACTACACTGTGTACTAGAACAAACGTTGCTTTATCGTGGAGGAAAACAGGAGTTTGAAGTTTCTGTGTGTAACTTGTAACTCGTTTGCAGAGAGCTGGGTTGCACTGCAGACTTAAGTCACCTGTGACATCTTCTGGAGAAACTCAACTGTTACAGTGGCTGGAAGTCAGAATTTAGACATGTTTGTATGCCTTGTACACAGAGTTTCTAATAGTAAATTGGTGTGTGATGTGTGTCTGAGTGAGTGAGTGATAAGCGTGAATCTCTGTCTTATGTTAAACTTGTATTAGATGTATGTCATCATACAGCACAGCCAGGTACAGTACAATGTAAATAAGTTTGGCATCTAACCAAAGTGCAGATCTAACAGTAAAGTGCAATAGTAATATACAATGTACAGGTGATTAAATTATTATGTACAGTGACACAAGACACTATGGTAGTAAGTCATACTGTATGTTTTGACCATAGGCTTAGTAGGGCAACCTTTTTGGTCATGAGATCTACTTTTCCCTTTGTACTATCACTGCCAAGCAGACAGAGTGAAAATCACCATCACTTTAAGTCTTATCATAGCCTGGCTAATTATTATAATTCAAACATGGTCCATATGTTTTAATATTAATAACTAGATATGTGTTGTCAGTGGCCAATAGTGTCCCTGAAACATGACACCTACTGTCGGTAGTACAGTAATACATTGTTTAAAAAATAGTCAATAAACAACATTCATTAGATTTTGAAGATGACTTTGTTTTACATCTGTCCTTCAGCTGCTCTTCAACAAAGATCTGTCTGCTGAGAAAGAGGAGGAGGGGGAGGAGGATGGTGATGATGAAGATATCTCAGACAGTGGAGAGAGTTTGTTCTCTGGACTGGAGGACTCTGGCAGCGACAGTGATGATGAAGACGATGATGAGGAAGGAGAGGGCTCAGATGAAGCTGAAGCAGTTGAGAAGGCCAAGCCAAAGGTAAACACAACACACCTTACCCCTAGAACCCACCTCACCCCTGCCCACTTTGACAACCTAGGATGGCTTAGAGTAGACGACAGAGTACAGCAACTTGCAATGGGCCTGGTCTACAAGATACACTATATGACTAAGGTACCCATGTACATGTCAAAATACTTCCCAAAGGTCAGTGAATACCACGACCACAACACCAGAGGAAGCTCCACAAATCATGTTAAACCCAGATTCGGCTCAAACAAGGGACTAAACATGTTTAGCAATTATGCCACATCAATGTGGAATCCCCTACCCAAAGCTGTAAAGGAATGTGAATCCCTACCCACATTCAAAACCGCTCTTAAAGAGCACCTACGGGAGGCTGCAATTCGAAACTGGCCACCGTAAATGTCCAAACCCCCCCCACCCCGCCTAATAGACAGTCTCCTCCCCACCGTATGTATATTTCTCTCCCACCCACCCACCCCCTCCTAATGTACAGTCCCCTCCCCATCATATGTATATACTCTGTCAGGATCTATGGGTAACTACTGTATATTTGCATATTGTATATGTCACAAATGTAACAGTACTAAATACCTGTATGTCCCTATGCCATAAATGTCACTATGAATTGAAAATGGGGGACCCTGATATAAACAAGACAAATGTCTTTCTCTGGTCTGCATCCCCTTAACAATTGTGTGTATTGAGCCGTACTGTATTGTACCCATTCTGCAATCTGTTAAATAAAGTTTTCATTCATTCATTCATTCACACTACTGGAGAGAGTTCACACGCTAAATCTGCTCAGATGAGGACCACCCGGTGCTGCTCAGATAAGGACCATAATAGTCATCAGAAAGGAAGGTACTGGAGCACATGGATCATCTTTAGAAAAAAATCGAATAGCAAAAAATAAAATAATTACAAATGTTTCAACACAACAGTGTCTTCTTCAGACAAGTCTTCATCACTCTTAAGAAGACACTGTTGTGTTCAATCAAATCAAATGTATTTGTAATGCCCGACAACACACGTTAATGTCCCCATGGGCCGGACACGTCTTCTTTAAAGGTGACATGTACTATAAATGTCATTTTTCAGTCTCTAGCATTGTATTATAGTAATAGGAGTTCGTATCAATGTGTTTTAGTGTCTAAATACCATATTGGCGGATTGCTCTGATTCAGCTCAGCCCCTTTCCTCCTCCAGTAAATCAGGCCATTTTGATTTGAACGGCTGATATACGCCATACGGCCGCTGGGTAGCGCACAGTGATGCGATTGGCTCTGTGGTTGGAGCTAATGCCAGCCCCCATTCTACCTAGACTAGACAGCGAGTGGAAGCCACTTCCTCATGCTGCGAGGCGGAGTGGGGCCCGACGCCTCTGCGTGCGCTCAGTAGCAGACTGTGTGGGCTGACTGTCACTCAAAGTGCTTATGGGCGGAGCCAGGCCATAACAGCCTGAAATCTTGAAGCTGGAAAATGATGGTTTTGAGTACTTGATTAGAAATATAAAACAATGCATTTTTTTGAAAAAAACCTTACAGATGTCTTCAATAGACTAACAGGAATTGTGTAAAGTTGCCCAAATAGTGCTAGGAATAGCAGTACATAGCCCCTTTAACTCTTTCAGTGCCACGCCTGGTTTTCCATTTTACCGCTTGAATGCCACCATCCGCGCCAATGTTAACGTTAATATCGCCTAATCTATGTTTTAGATTATGGCTATGTGTCTAATCTGCCCATCGCATTATCAAAGACTATTTTCCAGACAGTGCTGTGAAGGCAGATTGTTTTTTTTATCGCGTCGTTGCCGTTTCAGAGCAGTTAGAAAAGCCCCCGTTTTGATATAAAAAACAGCTCATTCTGGAGCATTCTATGAAAATCGTCTTTTAGTAGAATATTCCACAACGTTGATATTCGTCGGCCTTTTTATGAATCGTTTTCAAATAAACGCTAGATGATCAATATTATACGTGCACGCCAGCGTTTCCGTTAGCCGGTAATTACCGGTTTTTGACCGGCAAAATCTGTTGAAGTCCGACTTATTTAATATCTCCGGTCTTAATGTCCGGTGGAAATAATTCCCTGAGTCTAAGCACAATTTGATTATTTGAATTGTATTAAAATAGGCTAAAATTAAATAGCCTATGCGATGAACGAAACGATCATTACATTTGTTTCCTCGTTGCTTCTAATAATGACAACGACGTTGTCAGCGAGAGCTTAGTGCTGGGTGTGCGAGTGCATGTGAAGCTGCAGAGCCAGAGAGGCAACGGCACAATGCAGTATTCCATCAGTACTCCAATTCGGCCATTTTCAGCCAATGTTGGGTGGGGGGCGCTGTTGTGCGGTTCCCAGAAAAGAGCCAATAACAGCTGAATGAGCTTCTCTGCAGCGCCATACTCTTTGCAAATAAGTTGTTGCGAGGTGGAGAGAGTCGTCACGCAAACCACGATAATGTTGCCGCCTCTCTGCTTTCTCAGTTCTTCGCTTGATATAATTAATACAAATGTCCAATATAACGGAATTCGTTAGCTCATAAAAATGTGATTATAACAGACTACTGTTTAGTGTCGGACCGACTGCCCACATACGCGGTCTATTTTAGTTCAAGTCAGCAGCAGCACGGAGTATCGAGGGACTTATTTTATTTGGAATATATTAATTAATGACTGTATACGCAAAAGTAGCCTAGTTTTAAGTAATAATATTATAAATCTACATGCCTTGAGGATGACATTCTTTATTCTAAACTATGACCGGAATTAATCTCATTTGTCCGGTAGATTGAAATCTTGCAGGTCACGGAGACCGACAACAATTTTTTCTAACGGAAACCCTGGTGCACGCACGCACATTACGGCCGCGCGCGGATAATCGCCTCGTTGATTTCCTCTCTGAGTTTTACATTGAAACCGAAAGAAGACATTTCACAAAACAGCTTATAACTTCATCAAACTTACTCTGATTATCCTACCACTGATAACATAGAGTCCTTACCTGACATCAGATGGTATCCAACTGGTATATTCCAATTCCTGATCACCATTCGAAAAAATCGATACGTGTATGGATCCAACGCGACACAGTGGATCTCCATGATCCGCGGGGATCTGAGGCTCCAGAATGAACTCTAGTAACCCCGGCTGGATCAGTGAACTGGAAAATGTGGAGTACCGGATTTTTTTCCCCATTCATTTTCATTGAGTCCATTCCAAAATCACTTATGTCATCTGGGAGACGACAGGGGGCGCTTTTTTCCACAGTGATCACCGGCGCAGCTCGGCAATACTCGGGTAGGCTCGGGTGATGCAATAATTTTTCAGATCGAAAAAAAAAAAAAAAAAAAATCCGAGAAATCTCGTGAGTGGCTAGCAACCACCTATAAAAAAACACGAGAAATTTCTCGTGAGTGTCACTGAAAGAGTTAAACAAGTCAAGGAAGAAACATCACAATAAATCAAGAACAAAACAAAAACACCATGAAATCCAAAATTAAATGTTAAATAAATAAATGCAACACTCCCAGACATACCCCACGCGAAGGTAAGGAAAAACTCCCTAAAAACCTCGCAATAGGAAAAAAGCATCACAGGCAATGTGGAGGGGAGAAACCTTAGAAGGTCAAAACGTCTATTACAATTTTTTCTAGAGATGATCCATGTGCTCCAGTACTTTCCTGTGGGGGCGATTGGCTCAGGAGGTTGTCAGTTGTCTGGTAATCCGGAGGTTCCCGGTTCGATTCCCGCTCCTCCCGGGCAGCATGTCGAAGTGTCCTTGAGCAAGACACTTAACCCCTAATTGCTCCCCATGAGCAGGTTGGCACCTTGCATGGTTGCCTCTGCCGTCGGTGTGTGAGTGAATGGGTAGAATGTGAGGAACAAATTATATAAATGCAGCCATTAACCATTTTACCATTTATGTCTATACTACTACCTACTATGTACTATGTTACTATGTCTATACTACTACATAACCTACTATGTACTATGCTATGTCTATACTACTACCACTATGTTACTATGTCTATACTACTACCTACTATGTACTATGTTACTATGTCTATACTACTACATACCTACTATGTACTATGCTACTATGTCTATACTACTACCTACTATGTACTATGTTACTATGTCTATACTACTACATACCTACTATGTACTATGCTATATCTATACTACTACCTACTATGTACTATGCTATATCTATACTACTACCTACTATGTACTATGCTATATATACTACTACCTACTATGTACTATGCTATATCTATACTACTACCTACTATGTACTATGTTACTATGTCTATACTACCTACTATGTTACTATGTCTATACTACTACATACCTACTATGCTACTACCTACTATCAGGGGAGGAAATTAGGCCACTTTACTCGCCAATTGCGAGTATTTTTTACGTTTGGCGAGTAATTCATGAAGAGCACTCGCCAGTCTGGCGAGTACTAGTAATTACAAAACAAAACAAAAAAATCATTCTGCAATCTGCTGATTCGCTCACTGACACAAACCGAACTCTGACTCCCCCCTTGATTCCTCCCATTTGCGCCACATAATAATCAGACCATAACCAATGAACATCATCGTTGTACAGATGCGCTCTAAGCTCCTCCAATGAACACTCGTTTTCTAGAAGATGCCGCCCATCTAGGGGAAGTGGACAGACCACTACGCGCAGACATACAAACTCCTGCCACCGGCAGCCGGCTTGACAGATATCTATGGGCTTGACAACGTAGACAAACTTACAAAAACACATGAGTGGATGAAAATAATTGCATGTAGAGTCGTCGCTTTCGGATATCGGTGCGGTCTGACATGGGGGCGAACAACAGCACGCGACGCGTCTCCTTCGAGTCGGATGAGAATGACAAGTCAACAACATTAGCCGGCTAGCTACCTAGCATGTAACAAGCTACCATAACGCGCATTCAACATAGTGGACTATACTGAGCGGCTTTGCTTAAATGCAGCCGAGTGACATTTTATTATTACCGGGTTTCCCAGCATATCACCACTCGCCCATATGCCCTTCACAACGGTGATGTTGTCATATTTGGCATTCAGAATACACCTGCTGAACCCCTAGCGTTGTCGATTCGGTTCCAATGTATTGTCATCTTACAGCACAAGTACAGTACAACCAGAATACATTTGGCATACAACCAGAGTGCAAATGTAACAAGTCAAGTTCAAGTTGTTTTATTTAGCTATTACATTACAGTGAAATGCTTGGTTCTTTCACTGCCCAACCCAGTATTGATTGATTGATTGAAAACTTTATTTACAGATTGCAGAATGGGTACAATACAGTACAGCTCAATACACACAATTGTTAAGGGGATGCAGACCAGAGAAGGACTTTAGTCTTGTTTACATCAGGGTCCCCCATTTCAGTCCTGTTTGCTTAATGCCTTGTCCACTTCCTCCACACTCCAATATGTTATGATGAATTGAAAATGGGGGACCCTGATGTAAACAAGACGAAAGTCTTTCTCTGGTCTGCATCCCCTTAACAATTGTATGTATTGAACTGTACTGTACCCATTCTGCAATCTGTTAATAAACTTTTCAATCAATCAATCCCTTCAACCCTGCTCCTGTCAAACCTGCTCTTTCCATTCCCTCCATCATGTCCCCCCTTTCTGATGAATATTTCCTGCACTTAAGAGTCAGACACACATTCCTAGTAGTTGAGCTGTGATGAATGAAAACTTTATTTAACAGATTGCAGAATGGGTACAGTACAGTACGGCTCAATACATGCAATTGTTAAGGGGATGCAGACCAGAGAAAGACTTTCGTCTTGTTTACATCAGGGTCCCCCATTTTCAATTCATTTTCAATTCATCATTCAGTATAACCTAGACCAGCCCAACCCAGCATCTTTCACTGCCCAGTTCAGCCCAACCCAGTCCAGAATAGTTCCCTCTTTCATGTTAATATGTGATTTAATGATGTAATATTTTGAAGAGTAGAGACAGTGTGATTAATTTACTATGATTGAAAATCAATTTAGACGAAGACGCACAAAGAAGTAATTATCACAATTAGCGATTTTTTTTGTCTGGTAAAAAATCTATTTGGCTGGTAAAAAAAATCAGATACCCGCCAGTTGGCTGGTAAGCCAAAAAGTTAGTTTCCTCCCCTGCCTACTATGTACTATGCTATGTCTATACTACTACATACCTACTATGCTACTACCTACTATGTACTATGCTATGTCTATACTACTACATACCTACTATGTACTATGCTACTACCTACTATGTACTATGCTATGTCTATACTACTACTATGTACTATGCTACTACCTACTATGTCTAATCTATACTTAGTGGTGCATGATATATCGGCCGATATGGTCATTTTTTACACATCGGTATCATTCTGATGTCAAAATATTATACCGATAGGGCTGCCGCGGTGTTGATTTTTTCCCTTACCGCACAAATTAGCGAAGCCATTCAAACCGCAGCAGTAACCGCCATAAAAAAAATGTATGTTCAAATAATTGGTTCCTAAATAAACTTTTCGAATGCATTTATTTCTGTAGTAGTCTATTCTTTATAGCCTCTAGTCTAACGTTAAATGTCTATCTTTATTCCAGTGTTGTCATTAAAGAGGACGACTTTGCAGCAGGAATATTGGTTGAAACTGCTGTTCTTGAAACTGCTGATTGCGGTAGCTAACGTTAACCAACCGCTTGGTTCAATAACCAACTAGGAATTAATTGACTGTGTCCTATCTATCTGCATAACAGATAATAGCGTCATTGAATCGTTTGTTCAACCCGGTGGCCAGCGAATTAACACCAGCTAAAGCTAGTGATGGATCCGGTTAATACATAGGACTTACTGAAGTTCAAGTTCAAGTTTCTTTATTAGTTGTCATACAAAAATACAGAATACTTTTATATGAAATGCTTTTTTCTGTTATGCTCCTGAGAGTGTGCTAGATAAAAATAGATAAAGTATAAAATAGAAGTCAAAAGTACGTAAACAAAGTGTAAACAAAAGTGTAGAAAAAATGTGTAACTGAGTTACAATACAGTATACAGTACAATGCAGAAATTGTATGAGGTACAACTTAGGGTAAGGTGCAATGAGGTATGAATTGTAGTGCAAATCTCTTTAGCAATAAATATAAAGTGTGGTAAAGTGGGTGCTACAGTGAGTACTCAAGAGGACTCTGCTCACTCAGCCCTATCGTAGGGCTGGGCGATATGACGATATTATATAAATATCGGGTACAGTTCATTAACGATACACTTTTTAAACGTATCGTGGATATCGTGATGTTTTGCCCAAGAGGCTTGTGTTGCGTCAATCTGGTCCACACGTTGACACTTTTGAACAGCGCCGCCCCACACACACACTACTGCATCAAAAGTTACTACTTATGATAACAAAGGCATTCGTTTTGTGGCATTGACGTTATATAGTTACACTTTCAATAACATCAGCGTATTTACATAGCAACGACCGAGGTCGACCTAGATATAGCAAGCATTAGCCGTTCATATCTCAGCCCGTGCTGACTCCGTTGTTTCCATTCTGCGGTCTGTTAATAACGTTTTCAATCAGACAGATGTATGGAAAGGCTTTTATTATAACATCCGTTGCAGTAAAATCATTATGCCTCCAGTCGTTTAGTCATTCTGCAGAGCTAAAAGCTAAACGTCGGCCGCGGCGAGCTACCGCTGCCATTGTTGTTTTCATTGAGCTCTCCAATGGCGGAAGTAAAAAATGAATACGCGCTTGCCGATTGGTGCTAAGAACAGCAGGGCGGGTGCAAGCGATGTGACGTAATTGGCAGACGCGACTGTCAATCAAAATGATTCTGTTTGCCGACTGAATGAATATAAACGTTATTAACAGATTGCAGCATAGGTACAATACAGTACAGCTCAATACAACAACAGTCAACAGTGGACTGGAGGATGCAGACCAGAGAAAGACTTTCGTCTTGTTTACATCAGGGTCCCCCATTTTCAATTCATCATATTTCATATCTAAATCATATAATATCTCATTGCTAAATATATGCAATATATAATCTAATAATCCAATAATCTAAATCTAATATATAATATAAAAATGCTAAATGCATGGGTATTTTATTTTGTCTTTAATGTTAGCTTGCAAACTCAAATACTGTCTTGGTAAGCCTCATAATGAATTGTTTGGGGAAAAAAAGAAAAACATCGTGATGCGTATCGTGTATCGCCGAAAGGTCAGAAAATATCGTGATATCATATTTAGGCCATATCGCCCAGCCCTACCCTATCGTTACATTAGATTAGAGTTGTTCCGATACCGATACCAGTATCGGAAATGCCGCCGATACTGCCTAAAATGCTGGTATCGGTATCGGCGAGTACCCTCTAATTCTGCGCTCCGATACCATATGACGTAATTTATCAACAACACTGCGGTCTGCTGAGTGAGCATTATAAAACAAACGTGTTTTTAACCGACGTGAATTAAAGTGTCAATGCCTTTGTAATTTTTTTTATTTATTTTTTTATATTTTTATTCTGTTTTTTTAGACATTACAGTAGACAATACGAACGTGACATACATACACTTATCGACAAAAGACATAAAAAAAATTAAAATTAAAAAAATAAACCAGATCAACACCAAAAAAATTGTAGAAAGAAATATATATATAATAATAATATATATAATATATAATAATAATATACATAACATAATATCTAATAATAATATATATATCATTATATATAATAATACTAATTAGATTAAAAAATAAAAATAAAAAAAGATATGTATATATATAGGATATATATATATGAATAAAAGAAAAGATAAAAAATTCAAATAAAAAGTTCTCAGAGTATTTCGTGTTACAGAGTCGTTCCTATACAGTGTCCTTGTTTCAGGAGGTGAGAGACGTAGTCAACCGTTCCACATACGAGATAAAGGGTTGCCACTAGGGATGGGAATTGATAGGATTTTATCGATACGATTCCATTATCGATTCTGCTTATCGATTCGATTCTTTATCGATTCTCTTATCGATACCTGATCAATTTATAATTTAAATAAATAAATTGGAAATGCAACAGAACTAAGCTGGTTAGAATAACAACATGCAACTTGACATTTCTGATTGTCATTTATTGTTGAGCCCCCATGTCAGGGGCGACAGTGGCTCGGGAGGTAGAGCAGTCGTCTGGCAATCCGGAGGTTCCCGGTTCGATTCCCGCTCCTCCCGGGCAGCGTGTCGATGTGTCCTTGAGCAAGACACTTAACCCCTAACTGCTCCCGATGAGCAGGTTGGCACCTTGCATGGTTGCCTGCGCCGTCGTTGTGTGAATGTGTGAGTGATTGGGTAAAATGTAAGGAACAAATTGTAAAGCGCTTTGGATAAAAGCGCTATATAAAAAAGCAGCCATTTACCATGTCAGAAAAATACAAAAACTGTAAAAAATAAAACATTAACTATAGCCTACACTTAAATAAAATAATGTATTTGAGATTCTCTTAAAATGTATTTATTTTTTTTATTCTTAAACTAATTTAATCTATTGAATAACAGTCGTTATTCCTCTGACTTCTGTCTCACACACACACACACACACACAGACACACAGAGCTCCCTCCCCGGGCCCCTGTCCTGTAGGTATTGGCTTGTGTTGCTACACGGACACATTTGTATGTTGCACCATGGTACTTCCTGTCTGACGGACTTAGTAAATAAACAATCCTGCTCTTATTATATGTGAACTAAAGAGTACAATGTTTACAGAACAGTCAGTCCCCACCCGCTGTTTTATTGTATTTGTACCTGTACTATCCGCTGTCAGCTGTTTATCTCTCTTTGTGAGCTTGATTAAATAGCGTTAGCTCACGTTAGCTAGCGATAGCTCCGCGGCTAATTTTAGCTCACCCTAAACTAAATCAATGAAAGCATTCAAGTAGTTTTCACTGCACATAGAAGTAGCCAAACAGCGGGAGCATTTCGGGAGCATATGACCAAAAGCCAGGCAATTTCGAGCCCTTAAGGAATCAAATAGAGTCTGCCATGGCTACATGCTAACGCGCGCAACTGTAGGAAAAACCTGGCAGCGTTAAGGGAATCGAAAGTCACAGGAGCCACACGGTTCCAGGCATCGGCCAATTAGGAACCGGTTCCCAACGGGAACCGGTTTTCGATTCCCATCCCTAGTTGCCACACCACATCAAATTTCCCACTTGATCCCCGTAAAGTATATTTAATCTTTTCAACTTTTAAATGGTACATTACATCGCAAATCCACCTGCCAAATGAGGGAGGATGTTCATCTTTCCAGTTCATAAGAATGAGACGTCTTGCTAGAAGGGAGGAGTAAGCGATGCAGTTCAGTTGTGCTTTTGGTAGATGTAAGTCGTCGGAGAGAACACCAGAAAAACCCAGGAAGTGACACGGTTCCAGTACCCAACCTGCCAGGTCTGAGTAGAGCTTAAATATGGACGACCAGAAGTCTGCTAAGCTAGGACATGACCAAAATGTGTGGTACAGTCCCGCCGGGGCTTGTTTGCATCTGTTACAAGTAGGACTAACCTCAGGGAAAATTTGACAGTTTGAGTTTGGATATATGTAGCCGATGTACAATCTTAAATTGAATAAGCCTGTGTCTCGCACAAATAGATGAAGCATGAACATTTGTCATTTTAACAGCAGATACTTTCCAGATACGTTGCCATCGTCCCGACAGAGCGCTGTTGACGGGGAGCTCTGATGGGTTCGCTTGGTGGTGTTATTAGCATTGAACAGCTAACCGAAAGCTAGCGTTAACTAACGTTAAAGTTTTAGCTTTAACGTTACCTTGGCTAAAGTTGGGGCTATTCATAATCCAGCAATAATGGCTGCTGACCTGCAAGCAAAGTACAGCAAGTTGGCAAATGAGTATTCCAAGTTAAATCACATTTTCACCAGTAACGTTAGTCTTTCCATCTACCGGTAGCTCATGCTAGCTAACCTAACGTTAGCTCACGTTAACGTCGTCACTGATCGACCACCTCGCGTACACAATTAATGACATGTTGCGGACAGCCATATCGGTGACAATGTTTAGCTTTTAGTGCCAAATGATAAGAGTCTGAGGCGGAGTCTCAAAAGAGAATGTTGAATATTTATTGTGCAAAAATCACAACAAAAAAACAGCATGTGGAAGCAAGTGCAGCAACGAATAATGTCCGTGTGGAACTAATGTGCCAACAACCTTTCCGTGGGTGAACTCATTGAGATAGTTTTCAATTACTGATACTAATACTAATCTATACAATCACCTGTTGTTGAATAAATACCATTACTTTATAGTTATTACTAAAAAACAGTATATATAAAACAGTAACTGTGTAAAAAAAAAATTATAATTTATGTATGCACTGGTATCTGATCAGTATCGGTATCGGCCGATACCCAAAGCTTAGGTATCGGAATCGGGTCGGGAAGGAAAAAATGGTATCGGAACATCTCTACATTAGATAGCCAATAATTTAATCCCTAACGTTATGTGTAGCTGGCTATCCTTCAACACATACCATAACACGGCCCAGGAGTACATTTGAGCTTTCTACCAACCTGTTACAGACCCGAGTTTATACCCAGAAAATAGACTGAACCAACTTGCTAACGTTAAGTGGGCAACTGCGCTCAACACACACACACACAAGATATGGCATATCTACTGCATATGGCATATCTAACTTACCTGTCCTCGCTAACCGTGACCACTCGGTCATCTTTCGGGATCAAAACGGCAGCATTTACGGCATCGGAATGCCCTTCGATTGGGTTTCGCTACAAGATCCATGTTTTTTTTTTTTTTTAAACTTTATTTTTTAGCGTTTATCGCTTTCCTGGTCTAGCATGACCGACAGTTGCAGGGTGAAACGGGAGAGAGAGCAGGGGGAGACATTCGGCAAATGACGGCGGGTCCGGGAATCGAACTCTGAGTCAACCAGATCCGTGACGCAGCACGGAGTCCCGCGCGAGCGCGGTAACATGGTGTGTTACTGGAGAACCCCAAGATCCATGTTTTTTAGTAGATTCAAAGCGAACACTTTCAGTAGCAGCAAAAAGTGGAAACTTTTGAAAACATGGTATGAAGAATATAGGCTATACACAACTATAATAATTATTATTATTATAAAAATATATATATATAATATTAAAAAAAATAGCCGGTGATGCGGTAATGAGCTTGACTCTGCGATGGGTGTGACGTAATAGCGATACCACGATAATGAGGTAACCGCGCCAGCCCTAGCGGCCAAATATAATTTTTATTTGACATGTTTGGGTCTTAAAATGTTTCAAATTATCAGTCATTTCTGAAAATAAATGACCAAAGTAAAAAAAGAAAGAAAAAAAGCCCGTTGGAAAATAGCTATTTATTTGATTATCATAAAAAAGTGTTTTCTATACAGACATATCGACATCGGTAAATATCGGTATCGGCCAGAACAGCAATATTAATATCGGTTATCGGTATCTGCCACAATTTTCACATCGGTGCATCACTATCTATACTACCTACTATGTACTATGTCTAACTACTACCTACTATGTATTATGCTACTATGTCTATACTACTACCTACTATGTACTATGCTACTATGTCTATTAGGGGTGGAAGGTTCACAAAATCGACGGTTCGGTTCGTATCACGGTTTTAGGTTTACGGTTTTCGGTTCGCTTCGGTATACGTTTTTTATTTAAAAAGAAATGTAACACTCCAAAAAGACCATACGTCATCAACATAAGATATATAGCCTAAAAATAATCCAACTTTTCAGTTATTCTCAAGGACGTAGTCATGCAAAAACAGAAAGAATGAGGCCATTTGACATCCGGCACATTATTTTGACCGTGACGGTTAGAGCTAGGAGAGATTTTGGTACAGCAAGAGGGGAGGCATTGCTGAGTTAAACATGCTTCTCATTTATTTGGTAAAAAAAAAGTTTACCTTTAATAATGTTTGGCACACAAAGACCGAACTGACTGAAAAATATAGGCAACATTTGTCAAAGTATTAACTTAGTGCAAACAAAAAATTATTAAACCTTTCCATTTTTGTGGCCACATTATAGACAAAGGCCAACATAAAGTATGCATAATGCTCAACCAGCACTAGACTTTCTTATCAAAAAGTTAAAGTCACAGAAAAGATGATTAGGGGTTTAAATAAGGACGTTTATGGGGTTTCTTGTATTAATAATAATTTGCACTAAGGAATGTTGTAACTGTTGTTAATTATCTTAAAAAAAGGAGATGTTACAAGGGAATGGGGAATATAAACCCCCCCACAGCACAGTGGTGTGTGGAGTTGGTACGTCCCAGCGGGGACCAGGATGTTATGGGTTGCAGACGCAGTTGACACACACGCTCTAGTCTCCTGGCTCGTTATTGAACACAAACAGTTATCTTTGAACCTCTGTTGTCAAGCCTCGTCAATATACCCCCCTTCCTTACTAATCGAACTGGTGTCGTGGAGTCACTTCTCTGTGAGCGTTTCCACGGTTAGCTTGCGGCTAACATTAGTTAGCTCACGGCTAAAGTTAGTTAGCTTGTAGCTAACGTAACGTTAGCCTAGCTTGAGGCTAACGTTATATAACCGAACAATACACACATGCCCCGAACCGTGGAGGTCGTACCGAACGGTGTACGGTTCGAATGCGTACCGTTCGGTACGACCTCCACGGTTCGGGGCATGTGTGTATTGTTCGGTACACGGTTCGAATGCGTACCGTTCCACCCCTAATGTCTATACTACTACCTACTATGCTACTATGTCTATACTACATATATATAAATGCAGCCATTTCTCCTTTTTGTTGACAACACACTCACTACTGTTCCCCACGTGGCTTTGGAGTTGGTGTTTTGACATTTGGACGAACACTATTCCAAAGCCACTGAGAAGTGTTCATCTCACCCGGGCAGCTCTCTAGAGGGTCATGTGGGGCGGCGTTCATAAGTGCAGCTCCGTGGGCCATATTCACCTGGCTGTGAAATTACTACTGATGTGTAATAATCTGACCAGATATTATTCATGGAGGCGGATAACAGAGTCTTTGATTAAGGATAGAGTTTACTGACAGAATGACATGTTGCAACATGGAGAGACCCAGGTTACAGCAATGGCCCCATATACCATACAGCCTAGAGCTAACAAAGTATGGTATGTAGACAAAACTAAGTGGAGCATTGACATACATAATATGAATGAATGAATTATAGATATGATCGAGAGCGAGAGGGGGTAGTGTGTGTAGAGAGAGTGAGAGAGGGGGGTAGTATGTGTAGATGGATATATCTATCTAGTCTGCCTCGTTGTTCAGACCAGGATTACGTTCCTTTCTGCCCCGCTGATGCGCGCGCACACTGAGTCTGACGTATACAGCAAACAGGTCTATATTCTCAGACTATAAGATACCAAGAACTGCTGAGTGAATCTAAGATACCAAGGATAAACACACCCATACATATAGAATAGAATAGAAATACTTTATTTATCCCGAGGGAAATTCGGCACTACAGATCGCTCACAGTAAACAGTAAACATTTAGGTAGTCGGCAACATAAAGTCACGAATAAGAATACCGGTAAGAATAAAATACGGCCGGTTCTTAATTTTCTTTATATATACATTGTTATGTATATACATTCTAAATATAGTCAAAATATACAGTGTATATTGTACAGTAAAAAGTAAAAATATATATATATATATATATATGCAAAGTGTACAGTAAAAAGTGTAAAATTGGAAAATGTCGAAAAGTAAAAGTCCAGGAAGATTATGTCAGATGGTACTGTGCTGTCAGCCAAGTCTGTGTGTAGTGGATGGGAGGGGTTGACCATGATGGCGTGGAGCTTAGCAAGGCTCCTCCTCTCTGACGCCACCGCTAGATAGTCTAGCTCCACCCCCATGACATTACTGGCCTTCCTGACCAGCTTATCCAGCCTGTTTGTGTCCCCCGCTCTCAGTCTGCTGCCCCAGCAGGTCATCACAACCTACAAGAAGGCGCCCGCCACCACCGACTCTTAGAACATCCTCAACATCCTTGTACAGACGTTGAAGGATCTCAGCCTTCTGAGGAAGTAGAGTTTACTCTGGCCCTTCTTGTAGAGGGCCTCGGCATGTTTTGACCCGCTCAGTTTATTGTTGATGTGCACACCGAGGTATTTGTAGTCCTCAACCGTGTCCACGTCGACCCCTGTGATGGAAACGGGGGTCACAGATGTAATGTAATAATATAATGGATTGGATTTATATAGCGCTCTTCATGACACCCCAGTGACCCCAGAGCGCTTACAGAGTCCATTATTCGTTCATACACAGTCATACCGGTGGTGGTAAGCTACAATTGCAGCCAGAGCTGCCCTGAGGCAGACTCACGGAAGCGTGGCGAATAATCATCACCTACGGCCCCTCCGACCACCACCAACATTCATTCACATGCATACACATCATACATAGATGTACTCTTCCTCCCCAGATCCACAGCCAGTTCTCTGGTCTTTGTCACATTTAGCTGGAGGTGGTTCTTTTCGCACCATGTGACGAAGTCTGCCACCAGTGCCCGTATATATACACACACACACACCAGGGTTTCCGTTAGAAAAAATTGTTGCCGGTCTCGGTGTCCTGCACGATTTCCATCTCCCGGACAAATGAGAGAAATTCCGGTCAGAGTTTATTGAGCTTAAAAACAATTGATAGGCAGGCTATATAAAGAATGACATCCTCAAGGCATGTAGATTTATAATATTTTAACTTAAAACTAGGCTACTTTTGCGTATACAGTCATTATATTCCAAATAAAATAAGTCCAGAGACTCCGTGCTGCTGCGGACTTGAAATCAAATAGGTGTCTGTGGGCAGTCGGCCCGACATGATTAAACAGCAGTCTGTTATAATCACATTTTTCTGAGCTAACGAATTCCGTTATATTGGACATTTGTATTAATTATATCAAGCGAAGAACTGAGAAATTTGGCAGAGAGAGTCATTATCGTGAAATATAAACGTTGCGTGATGACTATTATATCTCCGCCTCCGTCCCAACGAAGAACATACCAATAGTATGCAACTGCAGAGCCAGCGGCGCTTTCAGGTCCGGTCTGGGGACCGCTCAGCAGCGCCCCCCACCCAACGGCTAAATTGCGAATGGCTGAATTGGAGTATTGCACTGTGCGGGCACAACTGTCAGCTCTGCGGCTCTGCAGTTGCATGCTTCTCGCAAATCCAGTATCAAGCTCCCGCTGCCTAACCCAAATGAATCTCGACATCGCTTCACCAATAGTCGTTATCAGAACACTACACACATATCATAATGTTCACAGCAAACTGTAGTTGATCACCAGGTATGTTTTATTAACGTAGGTTGAATAATTCATATAAGAAAAACGATAGGGAAATCTCTCTTACCTTTCTCCACTGGTTAAAAATGCCAGGAACTGAAATTGAAACTAGCTGTGCGCTGATAATAATGATATAGGAACACACATCGTTGTCATTATTATACCTGCTTGGTGAAGCAACAATGAAACAAATGTAACTATTTTAATACAATTCAAATTGTGCTTAGAGGGAATTATTTTCACCGGACATTATGACCGGAGAGATTTAAATACCGTACTTTTCGCACTATAAGCCGCAGGAGCTAAATTGAATGATGTGTACATATATAAGCCGCACTGGACTATAAGCTGCATGTGTTTTAATGTTTAATTACCATATGTAAGGAGTGGAGCCTGCAGCTTAATTTGACTCAACACGGGAAACCTCACCCGGCCCGGACACGGAAAGGATTGACAGATTGATTGCTCTTTCTCGATTCTGTGGGTGGTGGTGCATGGCCGTTCTTATATTGAGCTTTAAGTTCCCACCTCTACAGAGAATGACTCCCACCTCTACAGAGAATGACTCCCATTGGGACACAATACTGTCGGACAAATAACAAGAATTAACTCATTTACAAGTTGTATTAAGTAAATAAGGGAACAGATCAATAACATTTCAATGCAGTAAAAAAAGCAATATTTCGATTTTTCGGGTTTTGTCCACATATAAGCCACACCGTTATATAAGCCGCAGGGTCGAAAAATGGGGAAAAAAGCCGCGGCTTATAGTCCGAAAAGTACGGTATGTCGGACTTCAACAGATTTTGCCGGTAAAAAAACGGTAATTACCGGACAACGGAAACCCTGACACACACACCTACACACACCTACACACACCCACACACACACACACACACACACACACACACACACTGTGTTCATCATTTATCAGGGTCTGCTGCACATCCAAGCTCTTTGCTGCTGAACGTCATAAAGATACTGAGCAGGATCTGGCGGCTGCCATAGAATACAGTAGCATAGATCAACCAAATAACATAGAATGGAATAAAATGGATCAACCAAACAACATAGAATACAGTAACATAGATCAACCAAATAACATAGAATGGAATCAAATGGATCAACCAAACAACATAGAATACAGTAACATAGATCAACCAAATAACATAGAATAGAAGTAAATCTATAATAGAATAGAAGCTCTGACTCTCACAATAAACGCATCTAGATGATCATTATCTAGCCTTTCATAGACACCGCTCACTGCTTCCATCTGTTGGTCATTTACTGGTGTTACACTATTTGTGTAGCTAGATAAAAGGGGAAACGAGTATTACTTAAACTGTACCTGGTCAGCCAAACTCTTGTTGTGGGGAAGGAAACGGTTAATTGGACTGAGACCAGCCTTCATTGAGTGTTCCAGTTTATTTAAAAACTCACCAAATTATACAGTTATATTATACAGTTAATACACAAATATGCTTTGTGATTGGATGAGAGACATTCTATGAGTGAGATAGGGAGATAGAGTAGAGGGAGAGAGACACATAGGGAGACGAGAGAGAGGGAGAGAGACGCACACGAGAAGAGAGATAGACAGAGAGTGAGAGAAGGAAGGAAAGTGAGGATGGAGTGATGAGAGATGAAGTTAAAAAGGGAAGAGAAAAAAATAATAGTCGGGTGGAGGAGAGGAGGAGAGAGTGGACCAGTGTTCTGGGGGAAATGGGTAGATTTAGGAGGAAGAGACAGAGAGAGGGGGGTAGGCGGCTGCTGGTGGTATCTGGTTACACACACACACAGGGTCTGGTCTGGCCAGATTCTGCACCCACACACATCTGTCCCACTTCCACACGCGGTTATGTCTCCCCTAGAGTCATAGATTGTGTGTGTGTGTGTGTGTCTCCTTTTGGCTGTTCTCTCAGACTTCCTCATTACTTCATCATATCCCTATGAGCTACTGTAGTTCAGTGGTTTGTAAAGTCTGGGTCCCCAAATGATTCTACAGAGAAGGAATGTATCTGTCAAGTTGCTATAGCCTGCCTGCCCACGTCCCTGTCACACTGTAGGTTAGTAGTCTATAGCCTGCTCACGTCCCTGTCACACTGTAGGTTAGTAGTATATAGCCTGTCACACTGTAGGTTAGTAGTCTATAGCCTGCTCACGTCCCTGTCACACTGTAGGTTAGTAGTATATAGCCTGTCACACTGTAGGTTAGTAGTATATAGCCTGTCACACTGTAGGTTAGTAGTCTATAGCCTGCTCACGTCCCTGTCACACTGTAGGTTAGTAGTATATAGCCTGTCATACTGTAGGTTAGTAGTCTATAGCCTGTCACACTGTTGGTTAGTAGTCTATAGCCTGTCACACTGTAGGTTAGTAGTCTATAGCATGTCACACTGTTGGTTAGTAGTCTATAGCCTGTCACACTGTAGGTTAGTAGTCTATAGCCTGTCACACTGTAGGTTAGTAGTCTATATCCTGTCACACTGTTGGTTAGTAGTCTATATCCTGTCACACTGTAGGTTAGTAGTCTATAGCCTGTCACACTGTAGGTTAGTAGTCTATATCCTGTCACACTGTAGGTTAGTAGTCTATAGCCTGTCACACTGTTGGTTAGTAGTCTATAGCCTGTCACACTGTAGGTTAGTAGTCTATAGCCTGTCACACTGTTGGTTAGTAGTCTATAGCCTGTCACACTGTAGGTTAGTAGTTAGGGCTGGGCAATTAATCGAAAAAAAATTGCGTTCTCGATTCATAGACCTATGCAATCTCATTTCTAAGTTATGACGATTTTTTTATTTAAAAAAGATATATATTGTAAATAAATAAATAAAAAAAAACGTTTAACTTAAAAAAAAAAAAATTGTGAGAGAATCGTGATCTCAATTCTTAGGGAGAAAAATCGTGATTCACATTTTAGCAAGAATCGCCCAGCCCTATTAGTAGTCTATAGCCTGTCACACTATAGGTTATTAGTCTATAGCCTGTCACACTATAGGTTAGTAGTATATAGCCTGTCACACTATAGGTTAGTAGTCTATAGCCTGTCACACTATAGGTTAGTAGTGAACGTTGACATGAATTGATACTCGGTAGTACCGATGTGTTTCGGTAAGTACCTTTAAAAGTACAGAATTTGGTTCCCATCCCTACTTGTCGTACAGAACTTGTAAGTCGGTTTCCTTTGGCGCCTAAGGCAAATCGGAGAAGATACTCCACTCCTTCTATTCCGGGGCTGTAGAGAGCATTCTGACTGGAAACATCTACAGAGAGTGGTGCACTTAGCAGAGCGTACTACGGGTATTGCACTACCTCCCCTGCAGGTCTTATATAACAGGAGGTGCAAATCCAGAGCCTGCAGAATAATGAAAGACGCCCACCACCCCAACAACAGCCTGTCCAGAGAGTCTTAAGGCTCAGCTTCTTCCCCCAGGCCATCAGAACATTGATCACTGAACTCTCCACACACAAGTACACATGAGCACACACATACACAACACACATGCTGCATTCGCTCACACACAAACGGTCACTTTAAAGTTTAAACAAAATGGAAAGGACACTTTAAAGGAATGAGGAAAATAAATTTCACTTTAAGGAAAGAACTGATGTGGTTCTTTTATAGTTTAGAAATAGCAAGTATAGCATAAGAATATAGAGTAAAAACTATATTGTATAGTAGTTTACATAGGACCCAGTGCCTTAATTCGTAGCTAACATTGTTTTGCATGCCTATTTTATGTCTATTTTATTACCTCTTTATTATGTCTATTTTATTATTTAGTCAAAGCGGGCATGGCCACCCGCATTTCACTGTATGCCCTGGTATGTATGTGACAAATAAACCTCTTGAATCTAAGGAAGTTCAAAGTGAGTCAGAAGATCTTAAAGAACTTCTACTTGTGCACAATAGAGAGCATCCTGACTGGTAACACCACCTCCTGGTTTTGGAATAGCACTGCACACGACTGCAGCAGACTGCAGAGAGTGGCTCGGTCAGCCAAACGCACAATTGGAGCTGGGCTTCCCACTCTCCAGGACATTTACACCAGGCGTTGCAGGGCCAAGGCTAAGAGAATAGTCAACGACTCTAGTCACCCAAACAACTGCCTCTTTGCACTGCTGCAGTCCGGCAAGCGCTACCGCTACCGAGTCTCATGGCCAGTACAGAGAGACTCAGAAGGAGCTTCTATCCCCAGGCCATCAGGATGCTCAATGACTCTATGCAACACTAACCCATCCATCTACATTCATTGCACACACATCCGCATGCACACTCTCACTTTAACAAATCGCCCTTAACACTTTCTCTGCCAGAGACGCCTAAACTCGTCATTCCCCGCCATGCTAATTCTGCCAATGACGCCGTAACACGTCATTGAGATCAATATTTCAAATATCTGTGATCGCAATCATATTTCTCCCCCGGAGACTTGAGATCTACTGTTGATCCCCTCTCAACTCTCCAACGGTTCAAGAGCGCCATCTGGTGGCCGATCGGCGGATTGCCCAAACCGGAAACAGGAAACGGAAGCTGGTGCTCATTCCAATTCGGTCCGATCACTCGCTAATAGTCCCGGGACTCGAGCTAGACACAATGGATAGCAATCCGTTACCAATAACTCGATAAACAACATGATTTGGACGTATATACTATTATACAACCTGGAGATGGATCGCATATTTCTACATCCCATAATAGGAATATTTTTGCTCCACGCTCATCGCCCAACGGCCCGAGGAGACTGGGGTAAGATTCAGCGTTTTTTTTACCGTGTTCGATATAAACTGCTCTAATGATTAGGGATGCCCCGATCACGTTTTTTGTCACCGATCGTTGTGAGCCATATTGGCCGATACCGATCCGATACCGATTGTTTTTGATTAAAAAGAAATAAAAAAATTATTTTATATAAAATTTTTTTTTTTTTTTTTATAAAATATATACATTATATAATTAGACTTGTACTTGTATTATCTGCGAGACATCGCCACCACGCAACAAGTCAAAATGCTCGCTATCTGCAAACAGTTCCACTGTCTGTGTACTCTAGTAGCCTCCAGCTCCAAAAAGGATTCTCCGGCGCTGCAGCTGGACCCTATTGGTAACGTTACGGTTATTTGGTCATTTCACATTCAGCAAGCCCTCAGCTCCAATACGCATTGAATCAATGTTATAAGACATTGATATCAAGAGCTATCTATAGCTACTGCTAGCCGGCTAGATGACGTTAAGACAGAACTTTAGTTCAATGGGACATTTTGTTTTGAACAGAGAACTAACGTCAGCTAACGCAAGCTAACGCAAGCTAACGGAGATATCAACATGGACTACTAGACTTCCTGGGGCATTTGTTGATATCCGGAGCTATCAGTAGCTAGCCGGCTAAATACCGTTAGACAATGCCTACTAAAAGTGAATAGTTGACTGGGTCATTTTGTTTAAACAGTAACGATAGCTAGGTAGCTAACGTTAGCTCAGGTCGAATGCAGAGGAGCCGCCTCCTCTGTTTACAAACTCTACACGGGTGCGGGCGGGGCTAGGGAGCAGCGGCAGTTTGCAGGTCCTGTGCGTCTGAGACAGACAGCGAATGAGAAGTCCACTTGATCAGTTTCCGCGATCGGCGAATATGAGTCATTATCGGAATTCCCCGATCGCATATTTTTACTGATTATCGGCCGATACCGATCGCTGGCCGATCGATCGGGGCATCCCTACTAATGATCATATCACCCACACTAGATGAATCATCTAACGTTGGCCACGGAATTATAAACGACCCCCCCCCCCCCCCCCCATCCGGTCAACATCAGATGATAAGTAGTAACTTCTAGAAGCACGTCCATTTGACATTTTTTATCTCGCGCAGATTGCTATCAAACTGTATTTGATCATCAATATAATGCATTTAGGGCTATAAATCACGTTCTGGAGAAAGCTGCAGAAAACGATAAAAACATATTTATTATTTATACTTTAGACCGTATTTTAGTATGAATATGTGAATGAAAAAGTATAACGTTCCTACGCCCTGAACGATAGATAATTGACGTTGAATGGGCCATAGTAATGTCAATTTAGCAATACAATTTAAAAAGTTATAGCCCTGCAAAGAAGGGGAACTTCTCCATAGACAAATAGAGCTGGCAGAGAGGGGTATAATGATGTACATAAGCCTGGCGAAGAAAGTGTTAACATTCACTTTAGACACTTTTTACCACTACACCATATTTGCATCCATTTATTACAAAAATATTTGCACTACATCCATACCTAATCTCAGCATTTTTACATTTGAAAAAAGTTAGCATTTTGTACTTTAGTTACAGTTACTAGTTTGTATATTGTATATTTAATATTTTGTATAGTGTTTGGACTTTATTGTTTTAACTTTTTTTTACTGTATGAAGCACATTCCCATACAGAACCAAGCATTTCACTGTACTTTATATGTGACAAATAAAACAACTTGAACTTGAGAGTTGACTGCAACAGATTCCAAATGCAAATACCACACTTGATTAACTCCAGACCTTTTAATCTGTAAATGAAATAATGAGGGAATAACACACACCTGGCCATGGAACAGCTGAGCAGCCAATTGTCCAATGACCGGCTTTTGTCTCTTAAAAAGGAGGAGGCACATATAGAAATAGTTATAATTCCTACACCGTTCACCTGATTTGGATGCAAATATCCTCAAATGCTAAATGGCTGCATTTATATAGCGCTTTTATCCAAAGCGCTTTACATTTTACCCATTCACTCACACACCGATGGCAGAGGCAACCAAGTCTCTGGAGCGTAACAGTAAGAAGCATTTTGTATGAAAGTATTCTGTACTTCTGTATGACAACTATTAAAGAACTTGAACATGCAAGGTGCCAACCTGCACATCGGGAGCAATTGGGGGTTAAGAGTGTCTTGCCACTTCGACACGCTGCCCGGGAGGAGCAGCAATCAAACCGGGAACCTCCGGATTCCCAGACGACTGCTCTACCTCCTGAGCCACTGTCGTCCCCTCAAGTGCAAGATCTGCACTTAAAGCACATCTTGATTGTTTCATTTAGTTTCAAATACATTGTGATGGTGTACAGAGCCAAAATTATAAATTGCGTTGATGTCCAAATACCTGACTGTATGTATGTCTATACAACTATGCACTCAAGAGTTCGGCACTGTTTGACGAACAATGCCACTTATCCTTAGCTGCCAGAGATGTACCCCTCCTGTTGACCTGTTGTTCACAATTTGTACGTCACTTTGGATAAAAGCGTCACCGTCAGCTAAATGACTAAATGTAAATTATAATAGAGGATTCTGATAACATTAAAAACTATTTTGCCTTGGATTTGTTCAAACGTTCACAAGATGCCAGAGGATGTGACGCAGCTTCAAGTTTCTTTAATAGTTGTCATAGTAAAATACAGAATATTTTCCCATGAAATGCTTTTTTCTGTATGAGCTCCTGAGAGTGTGTTAGATAAAATAGATAAAAAGTATAAAATAGACAAAGTCAAGAGTACGCAAACAAAGTGTTCAGTCAATCAATATACATATATACAATACAGAGTTAAAAAAAGAGTAACAGTGAGGTACAATGCAGCAATGGGATCACATCTGCCGACACAGTGCTAACAGAATGTGGCCGTACACGACCCAGACCACCTCCCAAAGTGGCCTGAGCGATCAGATCCCCATGCATCGTCAGTGTCCCCACCTGTACTCGGAGCTGTCCACTTGTGATCAGATCACCCAGATGGAAGCTTAACGCCAGGTGGAAATGGCCTCTATGTAAGATGAGGCTGAATAAAACACTGTAGGTTAGTCGTAGTGTGTAAACTGTGGATTGTGTAAGATGAGCTGCACAGTGGCTTTCAAACTCTGTTTTTGTTGTAAGGAAATGTATTTAGAAAATCTCATCCCTCCTCTCTCCTTTCTCTCCCTCTTCCTTCTCCTTCTCTATATCCTCTCCCTCCCCCTCTCTCCCTCCTCTCCTTTCCCTCTCTCCTCTCCTTTCCCTCTCCCCTCTCCCTCTCTCTCCTCTCCTCTCCAGGAAGTAGATAACAACTAACCTGGGGTTTCTTGCCTCTGTTCTGGACCAGATCTCTGCATTGCTAGCCAACACACATTAAACACAAGAAGTTGGCTGTGTGTGTGTATGTATTAATGTGCATGTGTTCAGGTGAACTTTTAGCCTTCTGACATGATGTAGTGTTTTTCTGTATGAAGAACAGTGGTTTAGTGTTTTTCTGTATGAAGAACAGTGGTTTAGTGTTTTTCTGTATGAAGACCAGTGGTTTAGTGTTTTTCTGTATGAAGACCAGTGGTTTAGTGTTTTTCTGTATGAAGACCAGTGGTTTAGTGTTTTTCTGTATGAAGACCAGTGGTTTAGTGTTTTTCTGTATGAAGACCAGTGGTTTAGTGTTTTTCTGTATGAAGACCAGTGGTTTAGTGTTTTTCTTTAGATGCTGTCCCTCTATACATGACTGCTCTAGATGTTTCTGTTCTAGACATGGCTTCTCTAGATGTTTCTGTTCTAGACATGGCTGCTCTATATGTTTCTGTTCTAGACATGGCTTCTCTCTATGTTGCTGTTCTAGACATGGCTTCTCTAGATGTTTCTGTTCTAGACATGGCTGCTCTAGATGTTTCTGTTCTAGACATGGCTTCTCTAGATGTTTCTGTTCTCGACATGGCTTCTCTAGATGTTTCTGTTCTCGACATGGCTTCTCTAGATGTTTCTGTTCTAGACATGGCTGCTCTAGATGTTTCTGTTCTCGACATGGCTTCTCTCTATGTTGCTGTTCTAGACATGGCTTCTCTAGATGTTGCAGTTCTAGACATGGCTTCTCTAGATGTTTCTGTTCTCGACATGGCTTCTCTAGATGTTTCTGTTCTCGACATGGCTTCTCTAGATGTTTCTGTTCTCGACATGGCTTCTCTAGATGTTTCTGTTCTCGACATGGCTTCTCTAGATGTTTCTGTTCTCGACATGGCTTCTCTATGTTTCTGTTCTAGACATGGCTTCTCTAGATGTTTCTGTTCTAGACATGGCTTCTCTAGATGTTTCTGTTCTAGACATGGCTTCTCTCTATGTTGCTGTTCTAGACATGGCTTCTCTAGATGTTTCTGTTCTCGACATGGCTTCTCCATATGTTGCTGTTCTAGACATGGCTTCTCTATATGTTTCTGTTTTAGACATGGCTTCTCTAGATCTTTCTGTTCTAGACATGGCTTCTCTAGATGTTTCTGTTCTAGACATGGCTTCTCCATATGTTGCTGTTCTAGACATGGCTTCTCTATATGTTTCTGTTTTAGACATGGCTTCTCTAGATCTTTCTGTTCTAGACATGGCTTCTCTAGATGTTTCTGTTCTAGACATGGCTTCTCCATATGTTGCTGTTCTAGACATGGCTGCTCTAGATGTTTCTGTTCTAGACATGGCTTCTCTAGATGTTGCAGTTCTAGACATGGCTGCTCTAGATATTGGTGCTCTAGATGTTGCTGTTATAGACATTGAGAGGTAGAAAGCTGCTCTGTGCTTCACTGTGCAAACAGAACATGGTGTGTCTCACACACACACACACACACACACACACACACACACACACACACACACACACACACACACACACACACACACACCGGTAGCACGTAGCATCCTGAGGGAGGAAGTGTGTATGTCAAAGACGACAGATAAATCACACTAAGCTACCGTTCACCTGCACACACACACACTCTCTCTCTCTCTCTCTCTCTCTCTCTCTCTCTCTCTCTCTCTCTCTCTCTCTCTCTCTCTCTCACACACACACACACAAACATAAATTATATCAAGTACAGTTCACCTGCATGCTGTCTCTAGACACACACACACACACAACCACTAAAACGCACACATACACATTAGTGGGGGTAACTTTTCATCTAGCCATCTTGTGTGTGTGCGTGTGCGTGTGCGCACGCGCACCAAAGACAGGAAGTCGTTTCAGGAGGATCTGATGTGTAAAACATGTGTTAAACATCCACCTGCTGTCCCCACAAGGACCAAGACTTTATTTATTTATTTATTTATTTATCTATGTACAGTATGTATGTATGTATGTACCTCTAGCCACCAGCGGACACAGCTCCAGTATAACAGCTATGGTCCTGGGTGATGGACCTCTAAGTATAGGCTACATTTATGTATTTATATGTATGTCTGTATATATATATATATATATATATGACTTTAACCCTAGTCTAAAGCCTACATAGACAAAGGTTCGTCTGGACATATATATATTTCTGCCAATTCTGAGCTTATTCTTTGAGTCAGTATCAAGTGTTATACCTTTTATCATCAGTGTAAAGTCACCATCATACATGACCTTTGTCTGAGCATTAGGGTTGGGTACTGAACTCTACTTTTAAGGGTACCGACCAAATTAAGTCGGTACTACCCAGGGCTGACCTTCGAAGCTTTTTTTTGCAATCGAAGCTTCTGGGCCGAGCTTAATTCGAAGCTTCGAAACAAATTTTTTTTTTTTACTTTTTTTTTTTTTTTTTTTATCTTATGTTGTGGGACTTGTACAGCACTTTCATAAACTTTGTTGTTTTTAAATGTGCTCTATAAATAAAGTGGGTTGGATTAATTAATTAAGTAGCCCCTTTCGTGACTGAGCCAACAAGGTTTCACTCGGCTGTGTGATTTAATTCAAGGTGGATCGCTGTTGTCGTTTGAACAACTTCAGATTTCATGGGAACTACCAATCCCCCAAATCAAGAATGTTTAAGATGAATGAAGTAAGATTTTGATTATTTGAAATATGGCCTGTGTAGACTAAACTATGCACAGAATTATGTCAGTCTACAAGGTCCGGATTCTACATGGTCCGGCAATGTAGACCCTGTAGACTCCACTACAGACCAATTATCAGTGAATGTTCATGCATTTTTAAGAAGGGCAACTTCCACAAAAAAACAAAGAACTCACCAAAACATC
The DNA here is from genome assembly GCF_963971535.1 of Notolepis coatsorum. Taxonomy (NCBI): domain Eukaryota; kingdom Metazoa; phylum Chordata; class Actinopteri; order Aulopiformes; family Paralepididae; genus Notolepis; species Notolepis coatsorum. Next base: position 72,838,417 of record NC_140168.1, read on the forward strand.
TCAGTAGCACCTTATCTAAATTTTATTTCCTATTTTGTTTATTCATCCCAGTATCTTTCTTTCTTATGTGTGGAATTCTACAAGGCATGTAGGTGTATATGTATTTGAGGATGATATCCTTCAAACAGGCAATAGTGATGATATAATTTGGGCAGTGCTGAGCTGGGTTACTTTCCTCCAGTGTATTTGTCCCCCGGCCCCACCCAATGGCCCCATGCGCGCACACACACACACACACACACACACACACACACATTTACATTTAGTCATTTAGCTGACGCTTTTATCCAAAGCGACTTACAAGTTCTGTACGACAAGACCGCAAGAAGGGTACAACTATCAGCTGAGTAACAATGTTTATCAAAGTGTTGCGTGTTACAGTGTAGGTTAGTTTATTAGGAAAAGTGCATGACAGTAAGGTTAGTCACGGTTAGATTTTTTTATTTTTATTTTTTTTAATCATTTCAGATAATGGTTGAAGAAGTGAGTCTTTAGTCGACGGCGAAAGATTGGACGGGATTCGGCTGTCCTAACTGGGATGGGTAGTTCTCACACACACACACACACGCACACGCACACACACACACACACACACACAAATCGAAGTGGACATTTTTTTTTTTTTTTTTTTTTTTAATGTTCGAAGCTTGTGCCATCGAACGAAGCTTCGAAGTATTTAAGACAGCCCTAGTACTACCAAGTACCGATTCACGTTAGATCAATCTGTGCCACATTTCAGTACCTTGAGAGCAGATAGACCCGCCCAGGTAGAAAATAATCCGAATTTCAATTCCAATTGTCATTTCATATTAGACAGACACAGACTAATTTTAGAAGCTATGACATCTAGCTATTCAGTCCTGCGTTCAAAAGCCCAGTACAGTGAAAACTCTGCGAGCAATGGATCCAATGCATCTAACATGCTTTTCAAATGTGAACTGCACCCAACCCTAGTGAGCCTACAATTTTTGACATTTAAAAAAAAAATGCCCTGTAAACCTTGTGCTTTGTTGAATAACTCTATAGTTTACCGCCCCCCCCCCCCCCCTCTCTCTCTCTCTCTCTCTCTCTCTGTGCGTGAGGAGAAATTGGTGCTAGATTGAGAAGGGGCAGTCTCTCGGAGCGAGATCAAATTAATGAAAGCAAGGTGTGATAAGCATGGAACAATATATTTTCCTTGACATGAAACAGGAAATGGTAATCAAACCATGCCTCTTCTGCCTCCATTTCATTATTCAATATCTAGACATTTTTACCTGAGGGATGATTTACAATAAAGTGCTATTAAAAAAAACGGAAAAACATTAATGACGCTAGAACTCCTTTTTTAGCATTGGCATAAAAAAGTAGTTTACATAGCTCTTTGGCATATTTATGTATTGTATATGTTATACAAATTAAGTTTTAAATCTCTGCCATCTCTGTATACATTTTCCCAATCGAATGTATGTTTTTTTTATTTTATTTTTTATTTTTATTATTATTAATTCCACAATATAATATTCATTGACAGCCCTAGTGAGTGACAGCCATTTATTTGGATATTGTTCTGGGCATTTTATAGCAGACAATGTGAAAATATATACATTTTGGTGCCTTCATATCTTGATCGGTATCTCCCTGCAATTTAACCCCCCCCCCCCCCCCCCCACACACACACACACACACACACAAAAAGGAGGCCCCTTCATCATATACAGTAGCTCTCCTCCTTTTCTGTTATCAATAATTCTGACTGTAATTCCATAGCATTTCTTCTAATAGGTAGTTGTAATTACTGACTCTCCGACATATCTGGAACGCAGCAATTGTAGTTTTTCTCTTTTATTCAGCTTGAATATACAATAGAGCTGTAGAAAGCGGCGTGTTCTATTAATCTTGAATATACAATAGAGCTGTAGAAAGTGGCGTGTTCTATTCATCTTGAATATACAATAGAGCTGTAGAAAATGGCATGTTCTATTAATCTTGAATATACAATAGAGCTGTAGAAAATGGCGTGTTCTATTCAGCTTGAATATAGTTTATACAATAGAGCTGTAGAAAGCGGCGTGTTCTATTCAGCTTGAATATACAATAGAGCTGTAGAAAGCGGTGTGTTCTATTCAGCTTGAATATACAATAGAGCTGTAGAAAGCGGTGTGTTCTATTCAGCTTGAATATACAATAGAGCTGTAGAAAGCGGCATATTCTATTCAGCTTGAATATACAATAGAGCTGTAGAAAGTGGCGTTCTATTCAGCTTGAATATACAATAGAGCTGTAGAAAGCGGCGTGTTCTATGCATTAGCAGGTGAAGTCCCTTCGGGAGGGTCTGTGAGTTTACGAGGCCGAGTGTCTATTTGATGTGGAAGAGTCTAGTCTGAGACGGAGACGACATCTGTAGGTAGAAACCTACATTAATCATTCAAGGATTTCTATATTAGCCCTTCAGGATTTTTGGCTTTAAACCTATTTTTCTGGTTTTCAAACACGATTAGCCTACGCAGGTTATTATCCATTGTGAGAGACTTAAAATCAAATGGAAAATCTTGACTGTTTTCATTCAGATGTTACAAAGACTTATTTCATTTGTGAGGTTTTTCATCAAAATCTATTTCTTTCTTTTATTTATATGTGATAGACAAATAAAAGATGTTGTTCTTTTTTTACCAGGAGGAAAAGGTTTCTGCCTTAAAGGAGAAGAAGAAAAAGAAGGAGAGGAAGAGGGCGAAGGGGACTGTGGAGGAGGAGGCAGGACAGGAGCGAGCGATGCCCAGGGGAGAAGGAGGAGTGACCGGCGGCCCGAAGGCGGAAGACGAGTACGACCATGACACGTCAGATGAGGAGGTAAGGACAAAAAGAAAGGAGAGATTCTCTCCATTCGAGGATAAATGCATGAAACGGAACACAGTAGGGCTGGGAGGTCTACTGCAGGGGTTCCCAAAGTCGGGGTCGTGAGCCGCCGCGGGTGGGTCGCCAGATGATTTCCAAATTTTTTTATTTATTTTTTTATGCAGTCAGGCCACTGCACTTAGAAGCAGGCCAGGCCAGTGTTTCTAGTTGCAGCGGCGCAATAGTTAGATAACCTAGGTGGGGAACAACCAGGAGATCACTGCAACTCACACAAGTTGGAGAACTATCTCTCTCTCTCTCTCTCCCTTGCTCTCACACACACAAAGGGAGCCGCATGTGATTGGTGGAGGCGGGACCCTTACAAAAAACTGTTGTTGCTAATCATTGACACATGCTAGCCTGTAATAATCCCACCCAGAAAAATCTACTTTGCATTTGATATATTGCAAATATATGCCATCACACACACTGGCATTTAAAGGGTTAGAATTATAAAATTAATATGTGGTGTTATGATCAGGGCTGAAGTTGAATAAAAGATTGTATTATTTTCAATCTGACATTACAAAAAAACTGAAAATCCATCAAAATCAGTGTTGTTGCTAATCATACATATGCTAGCCTGTTTTTTAACAATAATTTGTGATGCCATCATAAACACTGGCATTTAAAGGGTACAAATAAAAAAAATCCTGCACCAGAATGCCCTAGTCCAGTGGTTCTCAAACTTTTTACACCAAGTACCACCTGAGAACGTAGCTGGCTCTCCAAGTACCACCATATGACCGGCGTTAAAATATAGTCTATTCAGCTATGCACAGTTCACGCAGGAGGCAAATGTATTCCTAATACCATTATTTATTGTTAACTTTTGTCAGACACAGCCACAATGTACAAAGGGATAGCACTAGAACTAGCAAACGCTTCCACACAACTCATACAATGCAAGGGGCATTGAGAACATAATAACTAACATTCTCACATAGCAAGTGAGAAAATTAAGAACAACTGTATTTCAGCAAATGTACTTAATTCTCTCTCTATCTCTCTCTCTCTCTCTCTCTCTCTCTCTCTCTCTCTCTCTCACACACAGCAAGCAATTGTCCGTCATTCTCTCTCACACTCACACACACACACACACACAATTATTTTGTTACAAAAACTTAATTTCCTGCATTCTGGTGCAGGAATTTTAGAATTTTTACCCTTTAAATGCCAGTGTTTGTGATGGGCATCACAAATTATTGTAAAAAAGAAAAGAAAACACATATTCAATACATTTTTGAATGTTTACCCTTTAAATGCCAGTTTGTGTGATGGCATCACAAAGTATTGTTAAAATAAACACACAAAAAGTAAAATATTTACAATATATCAAATGCAAAGTAAATTTTTCTGGGGGGGATTATTACAGGCTAGGCATGTGTCAATGATTACCAGCAACACATATTTTGATGGATTTTTTGTAATGTCAGATTTAACACAAACTCTTTTCAGAAAAGTGGGAGTATTTCATTTTTTATCTGACATTACAAGAAATCTAAAAATAAATGGTTATGATCAGGGCTGAAGTTGAATTAAAGATTTATGACTGTTTAGACTGCATTACTCTCTGTCACAGTGATCTCCTGGTTGTTCCCCACTTAGATTATCTAACTATCGCGCCGCCGCAACCAGAAACACTGGCCTGGCCTGCTTCTAAGTTCAGTGGCCTGACTACAAAAAAAAAAAAAAAATAGCTTTTTTGGAAATGTTTTCAAGTACCACCAGCAGTACCACCAAGTACCACTAGTGGTACGCGTACCACAGTTTGAGAACCACTGCCCTAGTCTACTGAATATGAAGGTCTACTGAATATGAAGGTCTACTGTCATGGATCCATGTATGGCTGGAAATGGGCTGTTTTGGCAGGACTTTTCTTTTATCTTTTATACCAGATTATGAACCTCTCCTACTTTTATACCAGATTGTGAACCTCTCCTACTTGTATACCAGATTATGAACCTCCTACTTTTATACCAGATTATGAACCTCTCCTACTTTTATACCAGATTGGGAACCTCCTACTTTTATACCAGATTGTGAAACTCCTACTTTCAGACCAGATTATGAGGGGAATGTCCTAACCAAGTCTTTGCTTGGCTGCGATTGGTTAGTTCTGATTGCTTCACCCTGGTTGGTTATTTGTGACCTGTTTTTCTCTCCCTGATTGGTTCGTTGAGGTTCCTTCCTCTTCCTTTCTCCTTGTTCTTGTTTGTGGTGCAAGAGCTGCAAACCACATTCGCGCTCTCTCTCTCTCTCTCTCTCTCTCCCTCTCTCCTCTGCTATTTAATTTATACGCTCCATTGAGTTACAGTGAACCCTGTCGGACTGTGGTGTGTGTGTCTGTGTCTGTGTGTCTGTGTGTGTGTCTGTTTGCTTGCCAGGCTATATGGCGGCCATACTTAACCGGCTAGCTGGCTGTGTGACTGTTTGGCTTGGAAGGAGAAAGGGGGAGAGAGCGAGATATACAGACAAAAGAGAGAAAGAGAAAGAATCTATATTGTTTTTGGAGGTTTTGACAGGCTTTGGCTTTTTAGTGTGTTTGTATGATATATTGTTAGTAGGATAATTGTATGACAGCTGTGGCAGAGTGTGTGTTTGTATGATGTATTGTTGCTGCTGGGCATGTTTACTTTCTAAAGACACTTCCAGAAGATCTGAGGGAAGCATGCACTCATCTGTTCACTCTCCATCCTATCGATCTGTCTGTATATATCTATAGATATCTGTCTGTGTCCATCTATCTGTCTGTCTGTCTGCTTTTATCCAAAGTGACTTACAGATTATGAACAACATGTCACCATCAGGGGTAACGTTACATCAGTGGCATTGTTCATCAAATACTATTGAGTGTTACAGTCTGACTGCATAGTCATATAGACATAATTAGCAAGATAGGTAGTAGTGTAAGGTGTCTTGTCTGTATCTATCTATCTATATCTATCTATCTATCTATCTATCTATCTCTATCTCTATCTCTATCTCTATCTCTATCTCTATCTCTATCTCTATCTCTATCTCTATCTCTATCTCTATCTCTATCTCTATCTCTATCTATCTATCTATCTATCTATCTATCTATCTATCTATCTATCTATCTATCTATCTATCTATCTATCTATCTATCTATCTATCTATCTATCTATCTATCTATCTATCTATCTATCTATCTATCTATCTATCTATCTATCTATCTATCTATCTATCTATCTATCTATCTATCTATCTATCTATCTATCTATCTATCTATCTATCTATCTATCTATCTATCTATCTATCTATCTATCTATCTATCTATCTATCTATCTATCTATCTATCTATCTATCTATCTATCTATCTATCTATCTATCTATCTATCTATCTATCTATCTATCTATCTATCTATCTATATATATATATCTCTGGATGACATCATGTGCTGTTTGATGACCTGTCCTTGCAAACACTTCCAGTTTGTGTGTAAAGAGCCACACAAATGTCTTATGGCCTCATAAGATCAGAGCCCCATTCACTGTCTAGATTTAACATCCCAGTGACATCACTGACGGGAGGGGTCTCTCTCTGATCTCTAGCTTTAGGAGAGACTCAACTGTCCTGGGGCACATGAAGAACATATCTGAATTCTTAAAATGGGTGGTGTTCCCCTTTAAACTCAAACTACTGTCATCCATTAAGCAGTGATGTCACCACTTAGGGGCTCTGCCTCCTTCTTGTGATGCTGCCTCCTTCTTGTGATGCTGCGATCTATCTGCAAACAATCACTATTGCTGATAAGAGCTTTAAAAAGCACCATCACTATTGCTGATAAGAGCTTTAAAAAGCACCATCACTATCGCTGATATGAGCTTTAAAAAGCACCGTCACTGGGCGGCTAGGTGGTGTAGTGGGCAAGGCACTCGCCACCAGTGTGGAGACGCTAGGATTCGCGTGTTCGAATCCAGCTCTCCACATTGTTTTCAGTTTAGCTGGTCGTCCGCAGTAATACACATTGGCCGTATTACGGGGAGGGAAAACTGAAGGGTGGGGATCGAACGTTGTGAACAAGCGACTCCTACAAGTCGGTTGGTGCGCCTGCGCAGTAGAATCAGGAAGTGTCGGGGGCAGCGTGAGCCTCCCACGCGTTACTCCTCGCCACTGAGAGATCGAGCTGCGCAGGTGAAAAGATGCGACTGCTGTTACCTCGAGTACCGGAGGGGACTTGTGCTATGTATGACTTAGTCCACATTGCAGCCGGCTTGTGGGAGGCAAGAAACAGCGTTCGTGACAGGGGAGGGTTGAATTGGATGATACGAAATTGGGATGGGAGAAAATATAGAAAAATGGGAGAAAAAGTGGATAAAAAAAAAAAAAAGCACTGTCACTATCGCTGATAAGAGCTTTAAAAAGCACCATCATTATCGCTGATATGAGCTTTAAAAAGCACCATCATTATCGCTGATATGAGCTTTAAAAAGCACCGTCACTATTGCTGATGAGAGCTTTAAAAAGCAGACTATTAACACTTTGAGTGCCACGGACGAGATATCTCGTTATTTCAATCCAACCGTTGAGTGCCAGGAACGAGATATGCCGTTTTTTAATCGATATTTCTTTTATTAGCGATTTCCATTCATATTTCATCAATCTAGCCTCACGTTAGTGCTGCAAACTCTCTCTGAGCTCCATTGGGAAAATACCGCCCCCTATCGTCTCCCGGATGGTACTGCACCCCTTTGGAATGGATTGAATGAAACCCATGGGGAAAAAACAGTCCAGAATCCACATTTTACTTCTCAGGCAAGTAACCGGAGCCGATTGCAGTGTTTGTGGTCCCGCAGAACAGCGTGGAATAATGTGTTCGAGCACCCAGCGTTGGATCAATAAACGCGATCGATATTTGGAATGGCGATCAGGAATTGGAATAATCTTTTTGGAGAACATCTGATCTGAGGTAAGGAATCTATTTTACCAGTCTTAGGATAATTAGAGCTTTTTTCACAGAGATATCAACGTGTGTGCGCGCGTGTGCGAGCGAGCGATCAGGAAATAAGAGATTTGATTTTTCAGCCAGCTTCTATAGCGTGCATAAGTTCACATATACTATCGATAATCTAGCGTTTATTTGAAAACAATTCATAAATAGGCCGGAAAATGACAACGTGTCACTGTTTTGTGTATACAGTAAAGGGCGTTTATCACAGAATCTTCTGAAATCTTCTGGAAGTTTCAAGAAACAAGCATTTTTCAAAATGGTATAAAACGGAAACGAACCGATTAAAAGAAAAAAAGAAATCCGTTTGGACAATGTTGACTGCAAACAAGTCATTGATAAGCGACGGCCACATTAGACACATAATTTAAGATGTAGTTTATGCGTTCGCAAATATGAGAGCTCTATCATTGAAGTGGGTGGCGGCATTCAAGGGGGTAAATAGGAAAACACGGCTGGCTCTCAAAGTGTTAAGGAAGAGAACAACAAACAAGTCTCTTTAAGTCAGTTAATTTCTCCTTAATTTGTGTGATTTTGTCTTTTATTTTATGTGAGCAGTGTAGACACACACTCTACTCTGCCATCACTACGTTGATATGAGGACGGAGTGTAGACGCATTGAGACACACTCTACTCTGAGACACACACTCTGCCATCATTCCGTTGCTCAGGGCCCAAGTGATCCGGGCCAGAACAGAACAGAGTAGGCCCATAGGAAGCTCAGTGATCCCCCGCAAACACACCGGTACCTCAATGGATTTACCACCTGAGAGAGAGAGAGATGGAGAGAGAGAGAGAGGAGCAAGAAAACACCTGAGAGGGGGATGGGGGGTCAGGGAATAGAACAGGAAATGAGAGGAGGAAGAGAGTTGGAGAGAGAATAGAGAGAATTAGAGGAGAGAGAGAGTAACTGAAAGAGCAGAGGATGAAGGATATGTGTACACCACACCAGTCAGTTTAGTGTGTGTGTGTGTGTGTCTTAACGGAAATGGGCAATCAAAACTGTGCTGGCGGCCGTACCAGAACTCTTTAACCGTGTGTGTGTGTGTGTTGAAGTGTTGAAGCATCACAGACAGACAGGACTAATATGTCTGGCCAGTGGAAAGAACCCATTACTAGACAGCAAGCTAATAACCTACAATTACCATACACACACACACACACACACACAGAGTGAGAGAGAGAGAGGGTGAGTCATAGCAGCAGAATTCTAGCTATTTTTACTGGTGAAATGTTGGGGTAACAGACCAGTATGGAGCCAACTGTGATGACATGTCTAGAACTAAGAATATAGCCTAGGCCATGTCTAGATCTAAGAATATAGCCTAGGCCATGTCTAGAACTAAGAATACAGCCTAGGCCATATGTCTAGATCTAAGAATATAGCATAGGCCATGTCTAGAACTAAGAATATAGCCTAGGCCATGTCTAGAACTAAGAATATAGCCTAGGCCATGTCTAGAACTAAGAGTATAGCCTAGGCCATATGTCTAGATCTAAGAATATAGCCTAGGCCATGTCTAGAACTAAGAATATAGCCTAGGCCATGTCTAGAACTAAGAATACAGCCTAGGCCATGTCTAGAACTAAGAATATAGCCTAGGCCATGTCTAGAACTAAGAATACAGCCTAGGCCATGTCTAGATCTAAGAATATAGCCTAGGCCATGTCTAGAACTAAGAATATAGCCTAGGCCATGTCTAGATCTAAGAATACAGCCTAGGCCATGTCTAGAACTAAGAATATAGCCTAGGCCATATCTAGATCTAAGAATATAGCCTAGGCCATGTCTAGAACTAAGAATACAGCCTAGGCCATGTCTAGATCTAAGAATATAGCCTAGGCCATGTCTAGATCTAAGAATATAGCCTAGGCCATGTCTAGCTCTAAGAATATAGCCTAGGCCATGTCTAGAACTAAGAATATTGCCTAGGCCATATCTAGATCTAAGAATATTGCCTAGGCCATGTCTAGAACTAAGAATACAGCCTATTCCATGTCTAGAACTAAGAATATAGCCTAGGCCATGTCTAGAACTAAGAATACAGCCTAGGCCATGTCTAGAACTAAGAATATAGCCTAGGCCATGTCTAGATCTAAGAATACAGCCTATTCCATGTCTAGAACTAAGAATATAGCCTAGGCCATGTCTAGAACTAAGAATATAGCCTAGGCCATGTCTAGAACTAAGAATATTGCCTAGGCCATGTCTAGATCTAAGAATATAGCCTAGGCCATGTCTAGAACTAAGAATATAGCCTAGGCCATGTCTAGCTCTAAGAATATAGCCTAGGCCATGTCTAGAACTAAGAATATAGCCTAGGCCATGTCTAGATCTAAGAATATAGCCTAGGCCATATGTCTAGATCTAAGAATATAGCATAGGCCATGTCTAGAACTAAGAATACAGCCTTGACAGTGTCTAGAACTAAGAATATAGCCTAGGCCATATGTCTAGATCTAAGAATATAGCATAGGCCATGTCTAGAACTAAGAATACAGCCTTGACAGTGTCTAGAACTAAGAATATAGCCTAGGCCATGTCTAGAACTAAGAATACAGCCTAGGCCATGTCTAGATCTAAGAATATAGCCTAGGCCATGTCTAGAACTAAGAATATAGCCTAGGCCATGTCTAGAACTAAGAATACAGCCTAGGCCATGTCTAGATCTAAGAATATAGCCTAGGCCATGTCTAGATCTAAGAATATAGCGGCCATGTCTAGAACTAAGAATACAGCCTAGGCCATGTCTAGATCTAAGAATATAGCGGCCATGTCTAGAACTAAGAATATAGCCTAGGCCATGTCTAGATCTAAGAATACAGCCTAGGCCATGTCTAGAACTAAGAATATAGCCTAGGCCATGTCTAGAACTAAGAATATAGCCTAGGCCATGTCTAGATCTAAGAATATAGCCTAGGCCATGTCTAGAACTAAGAATATAGCCTAGGCCATGTCTAGAACTAAGAATATAGCCTAGGCCATGTCTAGAACTAAGAATATAGCCTAGGCCATGTCTAGATCTAAGAATATAGCCTAGGCCATGTCTAGATCTAAGAATATAGCCTAGGCTATGTCTAGAACTAAGAATACAGCCTAGGCCATGTCTAGATCTAAGAATATAGCCTAGGCCATGTCTAGAACTAAGAATACAGCCTAGGCCATGTCTAGAACTAAGAATACAGCCTAGGCCATGTCTAGAACTAAGAATACAGCCTAGGCCATGTCTAGAACTAATAGCCTAGGCCATGTCTAGCTATAAGAATATAGCCTAGGCCATGTCTAGAACTAAGAATACAGCCTAGGCCATGTCTAGAACTAAGAATACAGCCTATTCCATGTCTAGAACTAAGAATATAGCCTAGGCCATGTCTAGAACTAATAGCCTAGGCCATGTCTAGAACTAAGAATACAGCCTAGGCCATGTCTAGAACTAAGAATACAGCCTATTCCATGTCTAGAACTAAGAATATAGCCTAGGCCATGTCTAGAACTAATAGCCTAGGCCATGTCTAGCTATAAGAATATAGCCTAGGCCATGTCTAGAACTAAGAATATAGCCTAGGCCATGTCTAGAACTAAGAATGCAGCCTAGGCCATGTCTAGAACTAAGAATGCAGCCTAGGCCATGTCTAGAACTAAGAATGCAGCCTAGGCCATGTCTAGAAATAAGAATGCAGCCTTGACCGTGTCTACTACTAAGAATACAGCCTAGACCAGAGGTCACCAACACGGCCAGGTAGCCCCCCAAGGACCACATGAGTCGGCCGCGGCAAGCCTTGCATTTCTAATAAAATGTATCCTCTTTCATTTCTCCATCACCACCAAATAGGGAACTTGTGTCCCACAACGAGAATATTATTGTGCGGATCAGAATACGGGCGCGCACGTGGGAGCTTGCGCAAAATCTGCGAGATTTTTCCACGTCGCGCCCCAACCTTTGCTCTCGTCTGCCAGCTCCGGGCTACATTTTTTGCGGATCAACCAATACATTGTTGGAAAGTTGAATTTGAGGTTACACACCAGATTACAATACACTGGTGAACAACATGCAATTCCACTCTTCCCACTAACAAAGAAACCAGATGTTGTCATGGCAACATGGCAGTGCCATGGCAAAGTTGAATACAATATTTAAAAAGTGTGTTCATGAAATGTAAGATATCATTTTGTAAAAAATTCAGCAGTTTTGGTCATTAGTTCAAAATGTTTAAAGATTTATAAAAAAAGATTTTTCTTAAACATTACATAATTATAAACATTACATTGCACATAGTTCATGATTTGTTAAAAGGGTTTGTCAGTGGCTTGTGAAAATGGTAAATTCTTCCTACGAAATGTTGTAGAAGTTATCATCTGACAATTAAAGGGGACATGTCATGCATTGCTATTCCTTGCACTATTTGGGCAACTTTACACAATGCCTGTGAGTCTATGGAACACATCTGTAAGGTTTTTTTCCCCCCAAAAAAATTCATTGTTTTATATTTCTAATCAAGTACTCAAAAGCATAATTTTTCTCCCTTTGGAATTCAGGCTGTTATTGGATGGGCTCTGCCCATAAGCGCTTTGAGTGACAGTCACCCACAGGGCCTTGGGCCACGTTGTTCACCCCCAGAAAGAAAGAAGATAAAACAGACAAAGTATCTTTTGTGTCTACTTACAGCCCTATCACGAGAGACACACAGAGTATTGTCAATAAACATTGGCATATTCTGCAGTCCGACCCTCTTATAGGGACAGCGTTTCAGCATTCGCCTAACTAACTATAGAGACAAGCGAATTTATCTAATCTCCTAGTCAAAACTGATTTGCCCTTAAAGAAACCTTCTCATTTTATGTCTAATATCCCAGATGGGAATTTTCCCTGCCAATCCTGTGTACAGTGCCAGGGCATGATTAAAGATAAATCTTTCGCACATCCTAAAACGGGGGAAAATATACCAGTCAAAGGACGGATTACGTGTAATTCGTCTAATCTGGTGTATTTGCTAAAATGTCCTTGTAATTTTTCTTATGTGGGCAAAACAACAAGAGCCTTTAAATCACGAATCAGTGAACACAAATGTGCTGTGAGATATTCAGATGTCAAGTCGTCGGTAGCTCGACATTTCTCTAAGTGTAAACATACCGTCAACGATCTCAAATATATGGGACTAGAGTTAGTACTCAGGCCAGCGCGAGGTGGAGACAGACACAAGTTGCTGTTGCAACGTGAATGTTATTATATCCACCTGTTCAATTGCATCGAACCTAGAGGAATGAATGAAGAGAACGTTTTAACCTGTTTCCTCTAACCTCCTTACACCTACAGTGTTATTTCTGGTTTTATTAAAAAATTGTTGTTTGTTGCTAAACAAGAGGCATGTTTCACAAGGATGCCCAATGTATAATTTGAAACTATTTAATTAAATATGTAAAGGGGCTCAATTAGCCCTAGAAATTAATGGGCATGTTATATGTTATAATATCAAGTTTCTGGTAATTTTGTAATTTTGTTTTGGTTTTGTATTGTTTATAATATAGATTGATAGATATAGATATATATATATGTATAATTTATGATTGGACTCTACTTTGATAGGTCATCCCTTTGGTCACATTGCACCGGCACACCTGCGTTGTGATGTCATTTCCTGCCGTGTCATGTCATGTAATTACCTGCCAGGTGTATTTAACGATAGGTTATGTAGATAACCTAGTTATATTAGTATTGGCTAAGCGTCCCGCTCTGAGCCTTACGAGATACTCCTATCTCCTGTGATACCTAATGTATCTCCCACGAACAAAAACACATGCACCCCACCTGTATGGGGCCCCGCCCCTTATGGTGGTACCGCCCATATAACCATGACCCTGGTCATGAAACACCCTTCCTCGCCAAAACCCGTCCCAGGAAAAGATCCCTCAAGAGGGAACTCAGGGCGCGCAGAGCGGGACGCTTAGCCAATACTAATATAACTAGGTTATCTACATAACCTATCGTTATATTTCGTATTGCATCGCGTCCCGCTCTGAGCCTTACGAGATAATGGGGAAGAGCGGGCGCGAGACCCGACAGATGTACCCCCTGAGGACCCGTAAGCCCACATCAAGGGGTGCGGGGAGCCCTGTCACCCCATCCTTCCTAACGAAGGGGGGGGGCGCAGTCAACTCCACCTGAATGCGAACAAGAGGGAACTAGAACCCCTTGAACACACCGTACAGGCGGAACCACGTGTGACTCAACACACTGTGGCCCAAACCCATACACTCCTGCTACCCGACCAAAGGACGGGAAGCAGGAAAGGCCACAGACCCCAGAACCGCCTGGGAGACAGAACCCCCGGTCATGTCCATGAGGAAAAACCTTACAAAGGAGCCCGGGGAGGACCATGAAGCTGCAGCACAGATGGCCTCCACCGAGGCCCCACCCAGGAGAGCGGCAGAGGCAGCCACCCCACGAGTGGAGTGCGCCCTGACGCCCCCAGGGGGATCCTGCCCAGCCAACGTGTAGCAGAGGGTAACACCCTCGCACAACCAATGGGACAGGCGCTGCTCCGACAGTGCCTTACCAGCACGAGCCCCACCGTAACAGACAAAAAGCTGGTCGGTAACCCTGAAATCCTGAGTACGGCTGAGGTAAATCCCCAAGCACGGACTGGACATGACAGGTGAAGGCCCGCATCTAACTCACTAGTGTGAGGAGGAGGACGAAACGCCTGAACCACAATATCCCGGGAGCGGAAGGAACTCCGGATATTCTTAGGCACGAAAGCAGGATTAGGTCGCAGAGTGACACCGCAATCGGTCCGAAAAGACAGGCACTCTGGACGTACCGAGAGAGCACAGAGCTCACCTACGCGTTTAGCGGAAGTGACAGCCAGAAGGAACGCGGTCCTGAAGGACAGCTGTCCCAACGGCGCCCGCTCGAGCGGCTCAAACGGGGCCAAGGACAACCGACCGAGGACCAATTGAAGATCCCAAGTCGGAGCCAAGGAGCGTTGCACCGGCTTAACGCGTCGAGCGCCAAGCAGGAAACGCTTCACAAGAGGGTGGCTGAACAAGACATCCCCTCAAACCCCTCATGATAGGAGGATATAGCTGCTGCATATACCCTCACCGTCGAAGCCGACAGTCTATCAAGGAGAGACTGGAGGTAACTAAGGACAGCATCCAGGGGGCAGGAGACTGAGTCCCG
Organism: Notolepis coatsorum; assembly: GCF_963971535.1. Taxonomy (NCBI): domain Eukaryota; kingdom Metazoa; phylum Chordata; class Actinopteri; order Aulopiformes; family Paralepididae; genus Notolepis; species Notolepis coatsorum. The sequence goes on from NC_140168.1 coordinate 72,853,445, forward strand.
GCCCCCCGCCTTACACCACACTTGGAACATACGTCATCTGCCCGCGTAAGCGCGACAGCGGAGGGAGCATGCGCATTCCAGATGGTAACACCATCAGGATCAAGAACCTGCGCCCCTCAACGTATCCGTCCCAACAACTGACCTAACAGATGTATGGGGAAGAATCCCTGGCGGCACGGCATCGGTCCCAGACCTGCCTGGCCATGTCCAGACACAATCCTCACCCGTCAGGATGAGGGCCGCCCCGCGACAGTACACCTGCACCCACATTCTCCCTGCCGGGGATGTGGGGAGCCCTTAGGCCGCGCAGATGGAGGACGCCCATAGCCAGCCGCCCGCCGCCTGGTGCAGACAGGGGGAGCGTACTCCTCCCTGTCTGTCGATACACGACACTGACGTCGTATCGTCCGTCCTGATCAACACCATTTGTGGACCAGAAGGACCGCTTTCAACACCAACACATTGAACGTAGCGCAGACCGGGCAGCATGGTTTGCCAGCTGCCCCCTACTGCGTTGGCCCGACGCATCACCAGCGAGGGAGGCGTCGGTGAAAACGCGACGTGAGACAGCGCCGTAACCGTCCTAGGACGGAACCTCCCGAGCGTGTTGACAACACGCTCTGAGATGGATGCCCATAGCCCTCCAACCGTTGACTGGGAAGAGGAATACTCTACATCCAGTCTACAGCAACCCCAGGCTGGTAGAGACCTGCCTGGTACGAGACCTGACGATCCACCTTGACCGCGAAGGACCAGAACGTCATCAGGGCAGAACACTCCGTAACCCCGGATGACGCAGAGGCCCCAGTGCGGCCTCCACGCACTTGGTGAAGATGCGGGGAGCCAGAGAAAACCGAACGGCAGCCTCTGGTACTCATACGCTAACCCTGCAAAGGAAGCGTAGGTAAGCCCTAGGATGGAAGATCGGGGATGCGCATACGCATCCTACAGGTCTATGGAGGAGAACCAGACCCCCACCTGACAGTGTTCAACAGGTAGGAGACGATCCAAAAAAATGCTGAACCTTCCCATGGGACAGGTCCAGCCTGGGTCTTACACCCCTCCCTCCCGACTTCTCGGGCAGAGAACACCGGGAGGAGAACGCCACGACGATGGCTTGCTTCGTCCACAGAGATTGGATCTCGTCGACCAGAGCTGTCCCTGCTGGAGACCCCGACAACAGGGTCTGTACCAAACCTGAAAACGGGTGGGGTTGTGTAAACACAAGTCCCCGCCTCACCATTCTCTCCATCTACCTCGACATATGGTACTGCCGTAGTCATATGTGACGACACTCCCAACGCACCCGCCGTCACGTGGCGCAGGTCCGCCAGGAACTGTAGATAGTTGGCCCGGTCCCCCCGCTGTGCGAAGACAACCCTGGAACCGTGCGAGGAGCGCGTTCCGTGTCGGAACACCTGCCCTGACACCACCCACGAGGCAATCGCACCCAAGGGGGAACCCCGACAGAAAGGGCCCGTCTGATACGGGGGGCTTCCGATCAAAAAAGCCCCCCCACTGAACACCCCTCCAGAACATGCTGAAGGAGTTGTTCTGCAGCCGGACATGCAAGGTGTAAGGCCCCCATGGGTTCCTACACACCGTAGCCCTGCAGTGATATTACTACCACCCCAAACCATGTGAGCTGCGACCACTTGCCAATATTTCAGGAGTGGGAGCACCAACATGATACCTGGCCTGGCGAAGGCGAGGCCGGGGAAGCCCGCACTGTGTGCCTCAAAAGGTTTCGAGCCCCCCTGCTGACAACACTTAAGTTGACAGACGTAACACCAGGCTCAACCAACACAGTTCAAGGTGTGGGAGCCGCTTGACAGCACAACATTCTCACGGACAGACCCAGGCTCAGCCATCAACTGGGTGTCAGCCCCTGTCCCCATGAGAAGCGAAAAGGGGGGCCGCCCGCGCATCAACGAAGGCACGCGGCCCGCAGCCAAAGGAAACAATCATACTTTTTTAGAGCCCACTTCTTCCGCTGGTGTTGGGGAAGGGAGTGATCGGAGAGCGGGCTGCTCGCGGCAGGACGGTGACGGCTTGTTTGTTCAAGCCGAACCCATCCTACATGGCCGATCCCTCGGCCGCCAAGGCTGTCGGCCTTGTGGACACCTGTCGAATCAACGCCCAGGATACCTCTGGCGGGGGAAAAACATGGCCGCCTGTCGAGGGCCCCGTCATCGCCGCTGACGAGGCCGTGCTCTCTCTTCTTCTGGCTGCGCGGTGTGAGGCGGTGTAGGGCCTAGGACAATACCGCCCGCGCTCCAGCAGAAGACCAAAATCCCCTGCGGAGAGGGGAACCCTGAGCGGTTATAGCTTGCGGCTGGGTCAAAGCTAATAACGTCAACAACCTCGCGCGATGTGTCGACGTCGGCTGGCCCCAAGGCCCCTCCACCAGACACCATTTTTTAATAGAAAAAACACCAATTCGAACACAGTTCTAATCGTTGCCAATTCCATACCGTGGCGGTACAAGCCTTAACAGCCCACCAGCCACTCGCCAGGCCGACCCACCCAAGGTGTCGGCCGGGCGGGGCATTGTTTCAATATATCAAAAACAAAGGACTGACGTTAACATGGAGCACCAGTGGTGATTGCAAACAGCACCCTCCACTGTGGTGTGCACCATGAAAAGGTTAAATGAATAAAAGAGCTAAACCACAAAAACTGTAGAATGAGCAAACCCATACACACAAAGTTAAGGGGAGACGGACCAGACCCGTCTTCATTCAAAATATTCACAACAGAACACCAGCCCTAGTTTAGCCCATTTACCAAAAAAGGTAAACAAAGCCCCCCCCCGCACTACTCCCCCAGTATACCGATTGACCGTCAGTATGAATGGTTTGAGAGGAGAGAAAGCTGTAGCAAGACAGACCTTCTCATAGCAGAGTGACAAAACGAAACAATAGCCCCCTACACAGGGCCGCCCCAGGAGATGGGGGGCCTCGCGTCTAAAAACGCACAGGGCCTCACATTTCTCCCAGGCGGCCCTGCCCTTATACTACTGCAGCCTAACGCCAGGCAATGTGGGATCCAAGACAACAATTGCCTGTGCACAGACACGCAACATGTTTATCATGTCGGCTGGACCCATAGCCCCACTACCCGACGCCAACCCAGATGGGAACACCGTTCAACAAACCCCGCCGGAACACAAGGTAAAATACCTGGCTAGGAACCTAGCCACGACCTACCCCGTTGTCAACCTATTTACCCGAAAAAGGTAAATAGAACTCAAAAACCCCACAACAGCTACCGACTGACCTTCATTGATGAACCGGGCAAGAGGCGGGAGAGTGACAACATCTCACGGCGGAGACATTAAAACAGCATAGCAATTAGCAGTAGTAATAGCATGCGGCAGTAGCGATAGCATGTTAGCATAGCTTTAGATGTTTTAGCAGCACGCCCAAGACAGCTTGGAAACCGTTCCCTGCAGAGAACGTTCACCAAACCATCCTGCCCCCGGCGCCAACACACAACATGGTTGTGTTAACAAAACAAACCAGCATTACTAACACTAATACCCATGCCTGAAGACACAGGGCCTACCTGAGTACAAGCTGGCCCGACAGCCAGCCTTGTACAGCTGAACCTCGATGTGCAGTCATCAAACGAGGAACATCACAGGCCCGTCGTGTCGCCGAAAACATGCGTCGAAGATGCCAGGGGCCAGCAACCTCCGGTAAGTTTCCAACATTATTAATCTTCCTTAATCTTTTCATTCCGCTAGCTCGTATGGTGCACGTATCCAATACGCTGGGACGAAAATAGAGGAAGGGTGTTTCATGACCAGGGTCATGGTTATATGGGCGGTACCACCATAAGAACCACCAGGAGAACACCAGGATGTGAATGGAGGGTGAATGTGAGGTATGTCGTGTAAATAAGTTTTGATTAATCGCAAGACTACACTGTAAAAAAATAAATAATAATAAGTTACCAGAACTTAAAAATATTGAGTTCAGTTACTGTGCATTAAGGTTTTCAGTTTTCAATCCATAATAAGTTAACAGAAAAATAAGTACACAACCACATTATTTCAACCTAATAAAACTATGTTTATTGTCATTGTTTTAAGAACACAAGTTGACTTGGTAATACTCACATTTTGAGTAAAAAAAAATGGCTTTTAACATGTGCAATGTTCAATGAAATAGAAAAATAAATAATAAAATTTGTTGATTAATCCCACTGGTCACAATGGTGACCGTAATAATGTTTTTGTTATAAGGCTCTGCAAATGTTACTGAATGATGTAGCAATGTATTTCCAGCTAAATTGAAATAATAAACAAATAAAGGGTCTCAATTAAATATGTGGTAGTAAAAAGAACCTGTGGGAGGATTTCAACAAGATAAATGCGACAACAGTGCAAAATATTTCACTATAATATTTCAAAGCACGCGTGTCTAGGGTTGCCTACCCCTGGCCTAGACCATGTCTAGTACTAAGACGCCACTAAGAATGCAGCCTAGACCATGTCTAGTACTAAGATGCGACTAAGTAGGCAGTAGGGGTGGGGGGGAAAATCGATACGTAGTAGTATTGCGATACTTTGTGTGGCGATACTGTATCGATACAGGGACGCCAAGTATCGATATTTAATTATTCATTAAAAAAATCGTTAAAAAAATAAAAATTGTATAAGGAACAGTGATGGGAATAACGGCGCTGTAAGTAACGGCGTTACTAACAGCGTTAGTTTTTTCAGTAACGAGTAATCTAACGGATTACTCTTTCAATCTTAATAACGCCGTTACCGTTACTGCAAAAAAATGCGGCGCGTTACTATGAATGAACCTGTTTCTTTCATCAGACAGATCTCTGCGCTGAGAGGCAATATGTTCTTCATTGTTTAGTGGGCAGTGCGCGAGCCAAGCGGATACATGCTGACGATTGGCTGAGGTTGAGTAAAATGTCATGGTAAGCCAATCAGAGGTAGAGGTGGGCGGGTGTTCGAAAGCATCCACAGTCTGACACACAGCGCGACCACACAAGCGATCAGTCAGCGTGAGACCGCGGTCCGTGTAGTGTACGTTTTGAGCCCAAATAATCCAGATGATTCGATTAGATTCTTATATCTGTATGTTGTGTATGTCATGAATCGAAAATGGGGGACCCTGATGTAAACAAGACTAAAGTCTTTCTCTGGTCTGCATCCCCTTAACAATTGTGTGTATTGAGCCGTACTGTATTGTACCCATTCTGCAATCTGTTAACCCATTCTCTGCCAGAGCTTATATCCATCGCTGTACCCTCTCTGCCAGCGCTATTTGTCACCTTCTTTGCAGGGCTATAACTTTTTAAATTGTATTGCTAACATTACTATGGCCCATTCAACATCAATTATCTATCGTTCAGGATGTAGGAACGTTTTACTTTTTCATTCACACATTCATACAAAAATACCGTCTAGAGTATAAATATGTTTTTATCGTTTTCTGCAGTATTTCCTAGAACGTGAGATATAGACATAAATGCATATATTAGATTATCAAATGCCGCTTGACACCGATGAACGTTATATTAAAAATTTCAACTGGGCCTAACAAAATTAATAGTTGGTTTCAGGTTGCCGACCGACCCTGCCGATTTAGGTGCGAGCCGTGCGACCCAATATATTTTATGAGTTTTTAAAAAAAATTATATAAAAAAAAAAATTATATAAAAAAACTTTTTTTTTTTTTTTTTTAGAATAAAGTTTCATATAAATCTTAGTCAAACATTTAGTATTATGGATATTAAACATGCTGGCAGAGTACATGCATCCATGTTGTTGTGAACATTTTAATTAAATAAAGAAATTCCCTATCCATAGTCGCTGTGGGAAAAGAATAAAATAAAAAAATTAAATAAAATAAATTCCCTACCTACCCATGGCCAAACTGACAACCAACCTGAAACCAACTATTAATTTTGTTAGGCCCTGTACATGGTCCTAGACGTTATGACTTATCATCTGCGGGTGAACGGAGGGGGGGGGGGTCGTTTATAATTCCGTGGCCGACGTTAAATCATTTATGTAGTATGGGTGATATATTGATCAGAGCAGTTTGTATGGATAATAATAAACAAACAGGCTGAAAGTAACGTCAGCCTCCTCTTACCGTTGGGCGATCACACTGGTGCAAACAGATCCCAGTTATGTGATGTTGATCGAGGTGATCCAGTTCTGGTTTGTATAATACTAATATACGTCCAAATCATGTTGTTTATTGAGTTATGGCAACGGATCGATATCCACGGTGTCTGGATTGAGTCCCGGGAGCGATAACGAGTGGCCGGACAGAATAGGGGACGGACCAAGCACTTCCGGTTTGGTAACTCGTCGATCGGCCACGAGGTGGCGGTATTGAAGCGTTGCAGAGTTGAGCGGAGTCCTACAGCACCAGCCAAGACTCCGTGGGTGAAATGTGAATACCATGACGAAAATATGAAATATTGATCTCAAAGACGCCTTACGGCGTCATTGGCAGATTACGCATGGCGGAGAATGACGTGTTAACACGTCATCGGCGGAGAATGGGTTAATTAAAATATTCAATCAATCAGTATATATTTGTTATTTATTTTTGGTATAGTGCTTAACAAGCATAATTTAATGTTGCCCAGTTGTGGCCTGTTGAGGGGCAATATATATCAAAAGTTCCAAAACATCTATTGTATTTGTATGATCCACTATATAAACATAGTAATTATAATATCTACATACATGGCATTTGATTGGAGGCTAGTCTCACTTTGTCCCACAGCAACATTAACACTTTGATTGCCTAAGGCTAAATTCATGATATACCATAGGTTGCCAGCTCTATTTGTCTATGTAGAAGTTCCCCTTCTTTGCAGGGCTATAACTTTTTAAATTCTATTGCTAAATTGCCATTATTAGGGCCCATTCAATGTCCTATATGTATTGTTCAGGGTGTATGAACGTTAAACTTTTTCATTCACATATTCATACTAAAATATGATCTAAAGTATAAGTATGTTTTCATCTCTTTCTGCAGCTTTCTCCAGAACATGATTTATAGCCCCAAATGCATTATATTGATGATCAAATACAGTTTGATAGCAATCGGCGCGATATAAAAAAATCCAACTGGACGGACTTCTGGAAGTTACTACACGTAATCTGATGTTGACCGGATGGCCGAGGGGGCGTTTATAATTCCGTGGGCAGCGTTATACCATTCATCTAATGTGGGTCAAATGTTCATCATAGCAGTTAGTATCGTACACATTGAAAAATAACGCTGAATCTTACCGTATCTTCCTCGCGCCGTTGGGCGATGAGCGTGGAACAGACATTTTCCTATTATGGGATATAGAAATATCCGGTCCATTTCCAGGTTGTATAATAATATATACGTCCAAATCATGTTGTTTTTTTGAGTTATTTGCAGCGATGAGTCTCTCTAACACTAGCGAGTGCCCGGACCCCATATGGAGTGAGTCCTACCGGGTTAAAGGTAACATCCGTTTTTTCGATCTGCCGATCAGCCACCAGATGGCGGTCTTGAACCGCTAGAGGATTGAGAGGAGATCACACTTGTGTCTCAGGGCCCCGGAAAGGAAATATGATTCTGATCACAGATGTAACTAGTATTGTATTGCGAGATCTCTGTCGATTCCCACCCCTAGTAGGCAGCCTAGACCATGTCTAGTACTAAGACGCCACTAAGAATTGTTAGATTCTGATCAATCGGCCAGTATCACGTCTTCTTGTGTTATCATCTCTCCATCCAATCCCTCTGCGTTGTGTAATTTTAATGATCCTGACGTCTCATATACTGGCTGTACAATCCTTATCTCTCCCCGTTAGTGCGATCCGCCACCATAATATATCTCCACCTCCGTAAGAATCTGACACTTTGACAGCATGATACCTTTCTTGGAAGAGCGTTGTTTATTCAATAAAGAGAACCTCATAATCAGATGTTATCAAATTGTATTGTCCTTGCTATCGTCCTTCTGCTATTCAGACCAATAGTGGTCAGGCCTGGTCGTTAGCCTGAACCCTCCTCGTGTTAGCCGAAGCTAATGATGATGTGTCATTCTTCCCCCCCCCCCTCTCCGTGATGAGAGGAGAGAGTCTCTTCTGTGTGATCTCAGTCCTAGTCAGATTGTAGTCTGCCCTTAGTCGCTCTTGGTCTGGCCCTACCCGGAACCACTGTCAGCTTTATAGGATCTTCGTCATAGCAACGACGGCCCGCCCCTCTTCTGGTTGTCATGCGACACGCTGTCATGACAACTGCTAATAACCTTTCACACATTTCAAACGCAGTTTCTACTGTCAAACCCTCTCCCTCGCTCTGCCTGCTGCTATCAATGTTGATGTACTGGGGAATTCAAAACATTCGGCTGGCTGCTAAACATTCTGCTGGCTATGCCTCTGAACCGCTTCTTCTATCACCGTCTGCTAAGGCAAGCACATTTCTGACCTCTCTGACCTGGCCCCTTTTTAGATGCGGTCATCTCCCCCCAATCTATACATCACATACATTGAAAAACACCCTAAAACACCAGTTTTCTCTCAGAATGCAGCCTAGACCATGTCTAAATGGTAAATGGCGCATTTATATAGCGCTTTTATCCAAAGCGCTTTACAATTTGTTCCTCACATTTTACCCATTCACTCACATTCACACACCAATAGCGGAGGCAACCATGCAAGGTGCCAACCTGCTCATCAGGAGCAATTAGGGGTTAAGTGTCTTGCTCAAGGACACTTCAACACGCTGCCCGGGAGGAGCGGGAATCGAACTGGGAACCTCCGGATTACCAGACGACTGCTCTACATCCTGAGGTACTATCGCCCCCAATGTCTAGATTAGAAGAATACAGCCTAGACCTAGACCCTACCCAAGGTATAACAAAACACAACAATGTTTTTTGTATCTTCAGTGTCTCCCAGTAATTACATTTATTTATATTTTTCTTTAGAACTGAAAAAGAAATAGTGAATTATAGTCCTATAAACATAGCTTTAGTTTAGGAGGAAATTGTACTTTGTGGTGATAGAAACATATGGACCCCATCACTTTTCTCTCATTTATCAGAAAAACATAAATCACCATATATACTATTGCTGAATTGTCTAGGGTGCCATTGAACAATAACCAGTGGTTGTATGGAGATATCGGTCTCTGGTACAGTTATTTTGCAAATGAGATTTCTTTAGACATATCTCTTCTCTGAAACGGTCAAATTAGGTCATTCCGAATGGGGTATAAACTCTGATGGGCATCATATTTCGAGGGGGGAAATACCAGGTGGCTGAACTATATCAGCAAATAGTCAGAATGTCAGTAACCCAATAATAAAATTTATCTAAATTGCAAGCCTCTAAAACAAAGGTGTAAATATTGTACGTTTTATTGAAACCGGAACATCAATCCAAACTATATAAAACTCCAACTATCCAACTATGAAATACAGTATCAGCCCTTTGTTGAGCATATAGTCAGGTCCATATATATTTGGACATCAACACAATTTTCATCATTTTGGCTCTGTACACAACCACAATGGATTTGAAATTAAACAATCAAGATGTGCTTTAAGTGCAGACTTTCAGCTTTAATTTAATCATTCTTTGCCTGGTGAAAAAAACACCCTTCACAACAGTAGGGCTGCAACGAAGAGTCGATGACGTCGACCATGACATTTTGTTCATTTGCATATTCATGACTGACTCATCGTATCGTTAAGTAGTTGCCGTCTTTGCAGTGGAAAGTCATAACATGCACAACATGTCATCTAACTCATTCGCAATGAATGAATGAATGATGTTCAAATCATAAATTAACTTCTCTTAAAGCAGTGTTTATGATTCTGCCTAAAGCCAGGACTAGGTGGTGCACGTTTCACTCACATTGGACTTAAAGGAACACGCCAACATTTCGGGAAATTAGCTTACCGTCTTCTCCAGAGAGAGACAAGAAGATAGATACCAGTGTCCTCTCTGTGCGTTCAGTAGAAACCTATCTGGCTGCACGTTAGCCTAGCATAGCTTATCTTCCTGTCTCTCTCTGGAGAAGACGGTACACTAATTTCCCAAAATGTTGGTGTGTTCCTTTAAGTTAAATTCTTGACATCCACTCCACCTGCAACAGTGAGGAATGGGAGGGGCTGAGCCCGATAGCCCCCCCCCCCCCCCCCCCCCCCACCCTCTCTCTCTCTGTACGTTCAATGATTTGAAGTAGCCAGACATTGCACTATAAAAACTGGATAGTTGGTGATAATAAATATTTCACTTAATTTGCTAAAATCTTTACGTCTGCTATAAACTATTCTCCTTTCTCTTGCGTGTGTTTGTGCGTGTGTAAATTTACTATAGGCTATGACATGGATTAGGCTCGTTAGCTTTAACAATCCTGATTCCTGAGCCTCAAGGGAAGATATTGATTTGCATATGTAACTTCATGGCTCATCTCCTACTCTGGGTATTCAGTAGGTACGCCAGAGAGGCAACTACCCACCTTTCATTGTTACTACGCGTACGTAAGATGCGTTTCTGTGAGAGGTCAAGTATATAGATACTAGAATATAAAATGTCCGGTTCCTCAGACACATTTGGGGACACATTTTGACATTCTGCACAGCAGGTGCAGAGCTGTCGGAGGCTTTTAATTTAGATAATAAACTTTATTATTAGGTTACTGTTTTTTATGCTGTTTGGATTAATCTTCCAGTTTCAATAAAACCTAAAATATTCACGCCTTTGTTTGTTTTGGAGGCTTGTAATTTAGATCCATTTTATTATTGGGTTACTGACATTCTGACTATTTGGTGATATAGTTCAGCCACCTGGTATTTTCCCCTCGAAATATGATTCCCATCAGAGGGAGCATTCTTAACTTATAGGCTATTATGGCACTAATAGGCACCCCTATTCAGATTGGCCTAATTTGACCGTTTCAGAGAAGGGGTATGTCTAAAGAAATCTAATTTGCAAAAGAACTGTACCAGGCAGATATCTCCATACAACCACTGGTTATTGTTCAATAGCACCCTAGACAATTCAGCAATATTATATATTATAGGGATTTATGTTTTTCTGATAAATGAGAGAAAAGCGATGGGGTCCATATGTTTCTAATCACCAAAAAGTACAATTTCCTCCTAAACTAAAGCTATGTTTACAGGACTATAATTCACTATTTCCTTTTAGGTAAATCATTTGTCTGACTATTTGGTGATGTAGGGCAGCTACCCGGTTCATACCTCAGCATACATACTTCCTTCTATGAGGAAAAGAGTGTGCATTCACAAGTGATGGGCTTTTTTCTGCACATTTCCCATAATCGGACTGACTTAATTTAGCCCTTTTTCAGGCATTGGGGTAGTTCTAAAGAATAGCCAAAAAAGAAACATGAAATACAATTATACAACAATCCATCTCATTAACACTTTGAGTGCCACTCACGAGATATCTCTGGTTTTTAATAGTGACGTTGAATGCCACTCACGAGATTTCTCTGATTTTTTTTCTTTTTTTTCTTTTTTTTTAGCGATCTGAAAAATTATTGCATCACCCGAGCCCCTACCCGAGTATAGCCGAGCGGCGCCGGCGATCACTGTGGAAAAAAGCGCCCCCTGTCGTCTCCCAGATGACATAAGTGATTTTGGAATGGACTCAATGAAAATGAATGGGGGAAAAAATCCGGTACTCCACATTTTCCAGTCCACTGATCCAGCCGGGGTTACCACAGTTAATTCTGAAACCTCAGATCCCCGCTGATCATGGAGTTCTACAGTATCGCGTTGGATCCATACACGTATCGATTTTTTCGAATGGTGATCAGGAATTGGAATATACCAGTTGGATACCATCTGATGTCAGGTAAGGACTCTATGTTATCAGTGTTAGGATAATCAGAGTAAGTTTGATGAAGATATAGGCTGTTTTGTGAAATGTCTTCTTTCGGTTTCACTGTAAAAGTCCGAGAGGAAATCAACGAGGCGATTATCCGTGCGCGGCCGTAATGTGCTTGCGTGCACGTATAATATTGATCATCTAGCGTTTATTTGAAAACGATTCATAAAAAGAATATTCCACTAAAAGACGATTTTCATAGAATGCTCCAGAATGAGCTGTTTTTTATATCAAAACGGGGGCTTTTCTAACTGCTCTGAAACGGAAACGACGCGATAAAAAAACAATCTGCCTTGACAGCACTCACTGGAAAATAGTCTTTGATAATGCGATGGGCAGATTAGACACATAGCCATAATTTAAAACATAGATTAGGCGATATTAACGTTAACATTGGCGCCGATGGTGGCATTCAGCCGGTAAAAAGGAAAACCAGGCGTGGCGCTCAAAGTGTTAATGGGAGACCCTGAAGATACAAAAAACAACAAACTAAAGCCATCTTTGAGGACTTGCTGCTAGATTAAACATATTATGTCTAGAACTAACTAAGGCACCACTAAGAATGGAGCTTAGACCATTAGATGGGAGGCCGAGTCTGTCTAAAGTGAACTTGATTGATCCATGTTGGCAGACTACACAATTCTTTGTGTGTGATATCTAGTTATTATGTTGAGTCAAAATACGTTTGTTGGCCAGCCGTCTGTTGGTCATCGGTGTTCGTAATCTTTCATTTAAATTAAATGTTTGCTCATGCATATCTTTGGACACCTCTAGCTGATAAACCAATCAGGATACAGAAACGGGATTTCGGGACCCCAAAATTGTCAACAAGAACAACGGAGAATGGATCTGACTGGAACGCTAGCTAACATGAGACAGTAAATACTATTGTAATAAAACGTTCAAAACTATGTTCAATTTGTGTATTGTTTTGTTACTATATAAGATTGTATTTCGCACAGTATTAACCATAACGACGTCACAGATGAGCTTTAGATGGTTAACGTGATATTAACGTTAGATCTATCCGACGGTCCGACCTAAATACTAGTAATAAAACGTTCAAAACTATGTTCAACTTGTGTTTTGTTTCTTACTATAAGATTGTATTTCGCAAGCCATACCGACGTCAGGTGAGCTTGCTATCCATTATATGGATAATGTGATATTAACGTTAGATCTAACCGACCACAATTTGATTCGAAATGTATTACATACCTCACTTTGTTGGTCTCTCACGAAAGTCTTTCTCTGGTCTGCATCCCCTTAACAATTGTGTGTATTGAGCTGTACTGTATTGTACCCATTCTGCAATCTGTTAACCGTTTTCAATCAATGTCAGACGTCCTCTCTATCAAAAAAACGATTGAATTGCTCAGAATTTAAAATTATGTCCCCAATAGGACATAATAATATTAATATTATTCCCCAGTATGACACAATAAACACAGAATGAATGCTACCAAAGAGAATGCTATATGCAATTTGTGTATAAAGTGTGTATTAATCCTGTAACATGAGTCAAGGTCAGATCTAGCCTGGCATAGAGAACAGAATGTTGATTTTTTGATGTTCAAGTTTCTTTATTAGTTGTCATACAGAAGTACAGAATACTTTTATATAAAATGCTTCTTTCTGTTTTGCTCCAGAGATTGTGCTAGATAAAAATAGATAAGTATAAAATAGAAGTCAAGTACGTAGACAAGTGTTCAATATATACATACAATGTACAATGCAGAGTAGAAAAGTAACTGAGTTACAATACAATATACTATACAGTACAATGCAGAAATGGGATGAGGTACAATTTACAGTAAGGTGTAATGAGGTATGGGTTGTAGTGCAAATTCTTTGCCAATAAATATAAAGTGTGTTTAGGTGTTCTAAAGTGGGTGCTGCAGTCAGTTGTTTGTTTAAAGTGAGTGTGTGTGTGTGGATGTGTGTGCTGTGAGTGCATTTGATGGTTGTTACATAGTGTTATTGTCATTTGTATGTGTGTAATGTGTAACTAGTACAGTGGAGGGGTGTCCAGTCCAGGGCCCAGAGAGTAGAGAGCTGTGTGAGTCGTCCCCGGACAGCTTATGTGAGAGGATGACCATCCTTGTTCAAAAGTTGAGCTCTTGCAGATTAGCCTGGCCCCACTTCTATCCAGAACAATATATAAGGGGACTGCACATTGTTTATTCACTGTGCTGTTTACCATGGCCTCTCATTCAATCATGATATTAATTGTTTTGGGAAATACAGGTCCTGCAGTTGCCACTCTGATAATGGTTCTTGATATAGAGCAGGGCCAGTCACCTCAAGAGCTCAATCTTTGAGCTTGCATGATTGATTACTATAGAACCCTCAGGCTAGGGTTAATTAGGCCTAGAATATATCTGTCGTGTGGTCCAGGGTTGAGCATCTGGGGAAACAATCAATACATTTTGGAACATTGTTACTACAATAGATAACGTTATTCATCGTATAAACAGATTGCAGAATGGGTACAGTACAGTACAGCTCAATACACACAATTGTTAAGGGGATGCAGACCAGAGAAAGACGTTTGTCTTGTTTACATCAGGGCCCCCCATTTGTAATTCATAGTGACAACAGCATCTAAAACAATATATTTATATGTATATTTATATATTGGAAGAGTATATTTATGAGACAGTATATTTTGTACATATGTAACGGTTGTGACAACGTCTTGTGACAAACAGTACTGTATTTACAAATCTGGTATGTCATAAATAGATGTAGCAGTACAACGTCACAGGCAACAACACAGACCGCTATACCAGTAACACACAGCAAGAATGTGAAACAAGTTACTATTATTAGTATTGGGTTAGAGTTGTTTGATTTACACTAACGTAATGTTAGATTGCTATCTGAGAAAGTTAAAATGCTAACGTAACGTTAGTCTGTGAGCTGGCTACAACATTTTCCAATGTGTAATCGGAAGTCAAAACGGACTGCATATAAACAGCTGATGACTCATAACTTCCTATCACGTTTGAATAATGCTGTAAAGTTAAGTAAAAATGCATTTCAATAGTAATGTATATGAGTATTGAGAGCTTACCGATGCAGAGCTAAATCCAGTGTTGTCAACAGACGAGTCACAAATTTACTTCCTAGTTTCCGGAGCTTGAGGAATGTCATTGGGAGAAATCAAGTCACCTGACGTTGTAACGCGTTTTGATTGGTTCCGCAGCAACGCCCCTTTTCACAAACGTAGGTAGTTTTTATCTTATCAACACATTAATTTTCATAAAGATATGATCCAAAAACCGTTGCCAACAAACGGAAATGTGTTATTATAGTATATTATGTAGTTCATATTACAATAACATATACTCTGTAAAACCAGATCAATCATTTCATTAACGGAAGCCTCTAGAGACCTTCGGCCCACCGTCTACATGTCTAATATTAAGAATACAGCCTAGACCATGTGTAGTACTAAGACACTACTAAGAATGCAGCATAGTTCCTATTCTATCAGCAGTATACAGATTGTTAGTTGAAGCAAACCTTGGTTGAACCATGAATTAGTAAGTTGTGTTTTTGGATGCTCTAGTTGGCTGTACCTCTCCTGGCTTCAATTCAACCCAATAGGACAACCACACCACAGACACAGACTGTTACCAATTCAACCCAACAGGACAACAGACACACTGGGGTGCAGAAACAAACAAGAAACAACAGGGTTTATGGGAAATGTGGTCTTATCATGAGAATTATGCTTCCAATTGGTCTCATTTGTTTACTGTAATTATTCCAAGGTATCGCAACCAATCTGACAATGATATATTTTGTTGAAGATTCTCCTTGTAGTATATTTTTATAATAACACAATATATGGCCTTTCGGAGTGTAGATACAAGGACATTGGCTGCTTCTGTTGGATCTGATTGGCTGGTTACACTATACACCCTCTTTGGTTCAGAAATCTGGTCCGATATGTGAGGATCTGACTGGCTATTGAGGCTGGCTATTGATCTGTCCTGGTGGATAACCTAAAGACAGACTTCCTGTTATCACAGCTTCAACCAATCAGTTGCCTGGATTTGAAACGTGTGGACGGGATTTAGTAGTGTCATTCTAGACGTGTGTGTGCGTGCAGGTGCAGGGTTGTGGGTTTAGTGGTGTATAAACGTCGTTTTATTTCTGTGATCGTATCTGTGCAGGAAATCACTTCTTGCTGGTCAGAACACACATATACACATGCATGCACGCATACATCTCCCTCCCTCTCTCTTTCTGTCTCTCCCTGTCTGTCTGTCTCTCTCTGTGTGTCTCTCTCTCTCTACTAGGTTTATTTATGTTTCATTAACTAACAAAACCAGCAGCAGTATGTTATGACTGTTCTTCAGTTCAGGCTTTAGACTGCAGACCACATAGATTATTATTGTTATTATTAGGATCTCTTCTCTTCTCTTCTCTTCCTTTTCTCCCTCTATCCTCCTTTTCTCATCTCCAACATTTAGATTACATTTTATTCTATTCTATTATTTTCTGTTCTATAAGGAAGTCAGTGGTTGTCGTTTCCATTGCTGTCAATAGAAGCAGACTAATCCCACTGGGAATGGAAACCTAAGCCTTCAGTGATATAGAGCCTGGCCAATGGTAGAGTCCAGGTGTTAGCCTGATGCCTTACAGATGTGGGCCGGGCTAATGGCTGGGATGGTGTGTTTATTAAAGGGTGTGTGTGTGTGCGTGTGAGAGAATTAGACCATATTAGATCATATGGTAAATTTACTGGATATTTTCCATGTGAGGTTAAGAGAAATATAGAATATAATTTCAGTACAAATAAATTGTGAACCTATATTGGGGGGGAACCCATATTATAAGGCAATACTATGCCTTGTGGCATGTTTTGATTAAAATATCCCCATTTAATCTGAATTCAGCTGAATTCCAACCCTACATTGTGTGAGCCTGGGACTACATGCTTTCAGGTAAGGCTCAACAATGAATTCACTTATTGAATTGGTATTGCCTACGAGTGCAATATCCAAATCACAAGAGGTTGCTATATTAGGCTTAATGTGTCACAAATTTCACAACAGGCTGATTGATTGGTTGATTGATTAGCTGGCTAGCTGAGCATACTGCTGATGGACCTGGCAGTAGGGATTGGTATCGTTAGGATTTTATCGATACTACTACTCTTATCGATACTGCTTAACGGTTTGGTACTTTATCGATACTCTTATCGGTTCTTTTAGATTATTATTATTTAAAAAAAATTTATACATTTATTATTTGAACGGCTTAACACATTAACTGCCACGCTTATATCCATCAATGTATGATCACTGCCACCAGTCTAAGCCTATGGAGATGTTTACCTTCTTTGCAGGGCTATAACTTTTTTAATTGTATTGCTAAATTCACATTACTATGGCCCATTCAACATCGATTATCTATCGTTCAGGATGTAGGAACGTTTTTACTTTTTCATTCATAGATTCATACGAAAATACCGTCTAGAATATAAATATGTTATCGTTTTCTGCAGTAATTCCTAGAACGCTAGTTATAGGCAAACGCATACCGTATATAGATTATCAACTGCCGTTTGTTGGCGATACACGCTATATTAAAAATTTCAACTGTACATGATCCTAAACGTTATGACTTATCATGCGCGGATGAACGGGGGGGGGGGGGTTGTTTATAATTCCGTGATCGTCGGTAAATGCTTTATGTAGTATGGGTGGTATATTGATCAGAGCAGTTTGCATGAATAATAATAAACAAACGCGCTGAAAATGACGTCAGCGTCCTCTTACCGTTCGCCGATGAGACTGGAGGAAAAAGATCCCACTTATTTGACTGCGATCTCCTAGATCCATTTCCGGTTTGTATAATCATAATAAACGCCTAAATCATATCGATTATTGCGTTATGGTAGCGATCGCTACACACGGACGTGTGTCTAGAGTCCCGCAACAATATGTGAGTGCCGGACGCATTTCCCCGGTGCACCGAGATCGACTCGATCCATTTCCGGTTGTAACTCGCCGATCATCCACCAGGCGGCAGTATTGAAGCGTTGCAGAGTTGTGTAGGCTCCCACTGTATCAGACCAGGCTCCGTGAGGGCATTCTGAATACCATGGCGAAATTTTTTTATATGATCTCAATAACGTCGTACGCCGTGGAATGGCAGAATTAGCATGAACTTGAATCACGTTGTACGACGTTTTTGGCGTAGGATGTGTTAAGGCTATATCTGTACTTGATGTTTGTTTGTTGTGTTGCATATTTGAAATACACTTCAATCAAATCAAACCCCCACCCTCTTAAAAACAAAAACGTTAGGTTATGACTATAACCAAGTTCTGTTAGTTAGGGGCGATGCTTGGCATCACTACTGCACTATCTCGCGTACGTGCACGCGTACTGAATAAACCACAAATGTACCTCTAATACCAGTATTAGTCTGACCACACCCCTCATCAGCTTACCTTCATAAGCAGGTGTGTGGTCACCTGCTCTCCTCCTTCCCAAGCTTTCACCACAAGGTGAGGACAAGGGCTGCAGCGGCCGTCTGATGCCAAGCATCGCCCCTAACTAACAGAACTTGGTTATAGTCATAACCTAACGTTCTGTATCGTTAGTGGCTTAGCTTGGCATCACTACTGCACAAGGGAGGCCAAGCGGAGCCACTTGGCTGACAAATACACCCCGCTGACAGCCCCCCAAAACCATCAGAACAGGGAGGGCCGAGCCCCCCCGACCCCCCCTAATGGAGGGTAGCCCCCCTATTAGGGACGTCACGGGAGGGCGACGGACCCGACCGTGCGAAGAGGCACTCAAGCAACTCAACGCACAGGGTGAGCAGACCGTGGCTTGACCCCACGACTACACACACGCACAACCCGCATGCCACCCGGGAACGAACGGAGGAACAACCTCGTTACTGCCCCCAGAATCACGGGGTCAAGGGCAAACCCAACCCCGTGGCAAGGCCGTAGCAGCGGAGCACGAAGGAAGACCCAGACCCACCAAAAGGACTGGACTCCCTAGAATGGGGGCCCGGAGAAGTCCATGATGCCAGCATCAAGACCCCACCAGGTGGGCACGTAGTGCCCCGCCCCCCACATCGCCAGCGTATTCGGACAAAGGCCCCTCAGTTACTGCACCCGGTATTCCCAGGCGGAACCAACCAGGCCAGAACCTGCCCAGCCTCCGAGATCGGACGAGATCGGGCGTGTTCAGGTCGGTATGGCCGTAAGCTGAGCGGGCCCCGTCCCCCCAATAGTACACCGCCTGGCACACTGACCCTGCAGAACAGGCAGTCAGCATGGCCGTAAGCACACAAAAAAGGTTAACCAACGGAAGCAGGCAGCGCACCGGGGAAAAACCAGGCAACAGGCTGTTAACCCTAGCCTGGAGACTGCGGACGAGACAGGCGCCAGAGGGGACAGCTGAACACAGCCGCCCCGGCGGAAGGAGCGTAAGCTGGCGGTGTTGCATGACCAAGCCTCCATTTAACAACCCCCACCCAGAGGGGTCGAGGCAGAGAAGGCTGACACGATTGGCAGACGTCATGAACGTGCAGGGGCACCCTCAAACGGTGAACCCGGGAGTTGACACTGCTCCAACACACCAGGGAATCAACCACCTCGGTGTTACCCAATGCGGTGGCTGTTCCTATAACCCCTCAAGAAAAAACTCCAAAACACACCTGCGGGTATACACCGGCTATACCGCAGTACAAGTGTTTCAGTTTCCAAAAAGGGTTAACCCAGGCCTACGGGTCGCAAACATCACTTCGGACCGGGCCTGGCGGTACGGGAAGCACAGGGTCACCAGAGGAGGTCAAAAAACCACCCCCACAGGCCCCTCTTCGCCATGCGTGAGAGAGGAGCGAAAAATAATGGAGAACCAGCCCCTAAGCACACCGTACCTGGTATTCCCCGGCGGTCTCCCAACCAAGTACTAACCAGGACCAACCTGTGTAGCGGCCGAGATCCGACGAGATCGAGCGCGTACAGAATGGCATGGCTGTAAGCCATGACGACAGTGCTGAGTAAAAACATACCCAACCAGGGTCTCCATAGCGCTTAACCCTGTGACACCCAGACCGACCTGGCATTTTTCCCCCTGAAAAAAGCCCAAGTCCCTCAGGGTACCAGAACAGCAGATCTGCATCCCCGGCGGACAACGGGTTCAACTGATCTGGACCAGCGTGACCAGAACCAGTCCCGTGCCCTAACCACGCCGACATGCCTACTCCAGGAGAAGGGCAGATATGCGTGTCGATCTTAACATGAAAAGAAGGCGCCACCCAGACGTTCGGACGAACCGCGCCTGGTGGCCCACCCCAAGGGCGTGAGACCCCACTACATATGTTCAGATCCATCCCGTCATCATCCCCCAGACATGAACGAGAATCCGTCGACAACCCACCCAGGTCATGGGATGTGGTCGTCGGAAGAGGAAAAACCCCCATCTCAGTTGCTTTATAAAAACGCTGTTTCAACCACAAGCAACCAAGGCGTGCCAGTCAATCGCCTGTTTACAGCGAGCTAGCACTATACGTGCGTCGGGACACACCCCCATCAATGAACAGGCTATTTAGACCTGTCATTGAATCCCCAAGGCGCCCAGGGGAACGACAAGAGGGGTGTGACACTCCCTAACTCCAACACTTCTGGAATAGAAAGAAGGAAGCATCAACAGTATGTATCCCAGTCTACACAGCCGGGGTAAAAAATGTTCACATTTTTACATCCCACCACCCTCCCATAGGAAAGAGACGGGGATCCCCAGAGAGACTTCCCACGCGAGCTGTACAGATTGAAAAGAATATATTGCACCTAGAGCCATGTAAAAAAACTGGTTTTAGGGCCTCCGGGGAAGAGGCACTGAACCCATACACACTCAATAAACGAATCGAATCGAATATACATACAATAGAAAAGGACCCTTCTAGAGGGTCCACTCACTTTGACAATCTGAGGAGGAAGGCTCTGTACTCTGATGGAGGCTTCCTCACATGGAAGAAGGAGTCCGAACTCACAGAAGGCCTGAATAGGCGCTTGGTGAGGAGGAGCCCTGACCACCCCCCCTGAAAACAGATCCATCACATGGACCTGAACAGCACACGGAAGTCCTACCAACAGAGACGCGCACAGTGACGTACTCTATGGCGGGGGAATTCCTGCGGTGCACACGCCCAATATACCAGGCCGTGGGACCAGGAACTCCCCCCCCCCCCCCCCCCCCCGTAACGTGCCGAACCGCCACGTGACGGGAACCTTGAAGGACAGGGGGTGTACCCCTGACCGACAGAACAATGGGGAGAGGAAAGGTTACCAGTTCACCCCTTTACGACCCCACACCCATGATACGACGTAACGACAAAAAGAGAATATGACACAGTCATAGTCAGCTCTATGAAGCGTTTCACAGCTCCACACAGCGCATGAGCTAACCTGCTATCTGATTTTTACTAAGGAAAAACACAGAATAGAGAGGGCTCTAAGAACCCCGGTCCAACATACACATGTGCTTCTGTGGCCAGTACAACCCAGTTGTAGGTCACATGACACACACAACCCATCATCACCTACAAAAAATGGCAAAAACACTCAACAGAGGAACGCCGTTTTTTTCACAATGAGAGAATACATCATTCTTGATTAGTATCGACCACAGGCCTTGCTAAGCACACATGACAGCAACCAAACCAATTTCCCTTTAGGAAATAAGTTTCTCCAGCAGATTTAGCACAACCTCAGCAATCAAGCTAAGAGTTACATCGTATCCCTACCACACAAAAGACACAATTAATGCACAACATGTCTGATAGGAGGTGATAAAGTCCCCAGGGAACCGGGGGGGGAAAAACACAATCCTCCTATTTTACCCTCAATACGGCCAGTTAAAACAGGAAAACCTGTTAATGTGTGAACTCACTGTTCATTGTCATTACAGTCTGAGAAAGAACATTCTTTTACTCACTTGTCACCAAGCATAGCTTCATAGGTTAGTTGCCTTAGTAGTGAGTACACGGTACACATAAACACCATGATGTTTCTCACACAACAACCAGATCAATACATCACGATCTGCACGGAGAAGCTAACTGCCAGTGACAAAAACAGCTCACACATAACCCGCAACGTATCCCAAATGCATTGCAACAACACACGTTTTGGGAAAAAACACCGTTATTCACAATACATTTAGCAAAGTAAAACCAGAAGACGTGTTATGAGGTCTGGCCAACCCCGTACCTACCCGGAACGCAGATCAGCGAAGTGCAGTCACAAGATACCGTAGAACACAGCCGTCCTGTGTTGTTCGATCCGGGCAGCGTCGCCGCTCCAACCAGTCGCTACAGTCCTCTTTGTTGACGCAATCCCCGTCCAGGTTCAGGGCAGGGTCGACGAACATCCCCTGTCAAGGATGACGTCGTGGTCAAGAGTGTAAAACATGTTAAAATCAAAGCACGTTCAACAGAATAGCATCAAGCTAACGGCTGCTCCAACCGTTCGGGTGCTATTGCTTCCGCTCGCGAGACGCCGATCTAACGACGCACGCGATCAGAAGCGAGCTCCCGGCGGCGCGCGAGAAGCTAAGCTACCCCGCGCCAGGCCACTGACCGGCTAACCGTAAGCTATGAACATGTAAACAATGACATAACACTCACCCAGACAGGCCGCCGTTCTGAACCTCTCCCCACTTTTTAAGAGAAAAGAGAAAACAAGACGTCAACACCGCTTCACAACGGTGACATTACCACGTCCGGCGGAATCAGCACAGTACCAACTGGCCTGTATAGCTGACTTTGAACATGAATCTGCCGCTATCGCACATTACATGCACATATCCCCTCGTGAAGGAATACTCTCATTTGGATATGAAAGATGGGGTCTTAACACGGTGACAGAGAGAATCCACTCGTCCAGAACAAGTTCAAGTTCTTTAATAGTTGTCATACAGAAGTACAGAATACTTTCATACAAAATGCTTCTTACTGTTACGCTCCAGAGACTGTGCTAGACAAGATAGTATCAAATAACATAATAACATAATATAGCATGAATTTAGAAGAAGAAAATGAGGTCACAGTTGTTCGGTATAGACATATGTACAATGTTCTGAGTTACCATATAATATACAATACACAACTATGCAGTGTACTAATGTACAGTACTATCTAGTGCAAAGCAGAAATGGGATGAGGTACAATTTTAGGTACACACAGGGATC
The DNA here is from genome assembly GCF_963971535.1 of Notolepis coatsorum. Classification (NCBI taxonomy): domain Eukaryota; kingdom Metazoa; phylum Chordata; class Actinopteri; order Aulopiformes; family Paralepididae; genus Notolepis; species Notolepis coatsorum. The sequence continues at coordinate 72,876,572 of NC_140168.1, forward strand.
ACCAGTGTCAATGGTCGCGGCCCACTATAGTTAAAACTATAATGGTCTTCAGACCAAGGTCTTCTGTCGCCTAGGTGGCTAAACAAAGGACCCTAGCCTGGGGCCGGTTTCCATAAACTTTGTCAAGTAGCCCCCATAGCACTAACAGACAAGTGGAGCCCGCCAGCAAACACTACTCACCCAACCTGGAACGCACCGCTTCTCACAACAGCGGCATGTCCGACAGTTCAGCTGTGGCCTGACAGGTTTCACCCCAACAAACACAGCAAGGAACTGCAGTTGAGAAGCATGCAGTGGCGTGCTCCCAATATGAAAACCGGTGGAGGGTTTTTAGAATGATCATCATCTTCTAGACACTCCAGTACGAAGACAATATCGCCGTATTTCCTCGAAAATAGTGAGAGAGAAAATAAAGATATGAAGTCAACGTATCCTTGTTTCCCAAGCTGTTCCTAATCCAATTTCTTCCATCATGGTGTCAAGTGTGGGGATCTACCGAGGCACTTCTTCCTTGTGGTGAAAGCGAGAAGGAGGAGAGCAGGTGACCACACACCTGCTTATGAAGGTAAGCTGATGAGGGGTGTGGTCAGACTAATACTGGTATTAGAGGTACATTTGTGGTTTATTCAGTACGCGTGCACGTACGCGAGATAGTGCAGTAGTGATGCCAAGCTAAGCCACTAACGATACAGAACCTGTGTTTAACCAAGCCATCTATAAAACATCATGCTAAAACTGAAACAAATGTCCTACTCCCCTAAAGAAAGAAATAACAGATTGCTGCTAATTAAACACTTCATGGAAACGGAGTAACGTTAACGTTATGTCGAGTTCATACGTGTAGTGTAGGGCTGACCCCTATTAATCGATTAGTCGACTAATCGGTCGAAAGGGGCCGTAGTCGACTGGCCAACCTCTTAGTCGAATATAATAATAAAAAAAAAAGAAAAAAAATTTATAATTTTTTTCAAAAGAAAAGAGGCATAGAAGCGTGGCTAACGCTAATGGCACGGATACCAGAGGCTAATTGCCTACGAAAACAGGCACAGAGGCACTGAAAGAGGATTTCACCCATCTAATGAACACACTATACTAGACAATATCAAGATGTATCCATCAGTGGACCAATTGCATGCTTTTGCAGAGGACAAGAAGCCTTCAGTCGACTCCTTCAGACATTAAGCACCCCCACAGCCCAAATGGAATGATAAAAAAATAAATAAAAATAAAAAACTTTAAAATATTATAATTTTTTTTTAAGTCGACCAATAGTCGACTAACGGCAAATTTTGTCCAATCCTAGTCGACCATCCAAATCCTTAATCGCTCAACTCAATAATCGACATGATTTGGGCTGTTATTATTATACAAACCGGAAATGGATCGACTCGATCGCCGTCAAATAAGTGGGATCTTTTTGCTCCAGTCTCACCGGCCAACGTTTTTCAGCGCGTTTGTTTATTATTATCCATGCAAACTGCTCCGATCAATATATCACCCATACTACATGAAGCATTTACCGACGATCACAGAATTATAAACGACCCTCCCCCCCGTTCACCCGCGCATGATCATGTACAGTTGAAATTTTTAATATAGCGTGTATCGCCAACAAACGGCATTTGATAATCTATATATGCGTTTATGCCTATATCGCACGTTCTAGGAATTACTACAGAAAACGATAAAAACATATTTATATTCTAGACGGTATTTTCGTATGAACCTATGAATGAAAAGGTTAAACGTTCCTACATCCTGAACGATAGATAATCGATGTTGAATGGGCCATAGTAATGTCAATTTAGCAATACAATTTAAAAAGTTATAGCCCTGCAAAGAAGGTAAACATCTCCATAAGCTTAGACTGGTGGCAGTGATCAAACATTGATGGATATAAGCGTGGCAGGGAATGTGTTAAGGGACCGCAAGGTTGTTTTGGCTTTTATTCCATTTGAATAACCTATTCAAGGTCGCCGAGCTGCACTGCAGATGTACCCTAGATCAGCGCCAGATCCTCTTAGGGGCGCTGTATCGATAATGCAGTGTTCCCTGTGGCAGAAGTTGTCTTTTTTTTTCTGGATTTCCAATGTAGTTTTCTACTCGCCTGAAGCGATCGCTATTGCCTGTTGCACGGAATACGTTTTGGATTGCGGATTTCACGATGCAGTAAAGGAATTTATCATCAGCCAATGGACATATTGATCTACCAGATGGCGATCGATAACTGGGAAATGGTGTGTGGGATCCAACCGGCTCATGGTAAGATCTTTTTCACGTAAATTACATGCTGATCAGAGCTTGTTATGATACTCAACCAGCAGATCAGCGTATGTAGCTACTGAGACAAACACGGTTATTGGTAATCAATAATCAGAAACGACGTCCCCCCCCCCTTCCATGCATTCATGCTTGAGGATCGTACCGATCATATGCAGTTTGAGTTTTAACTGTAGCTTCTGTATAACCGAAATGCCATTGGATATAACGTTAGTAGCTATTAGCCCTTTATCCAGCCTTCCAGGACATATACTAGACCAAATCCCTTGTTGACGGCCTATGCCCCAAACGGGGTAAAAGGCGTAAGTAAGTGAAAGTGAAATCCTGTATAACGCTTATATTCACGGCGCTATAAAATGAGAATGTATTGATGAAAAAATTATTTCTTTAAGCCATTTTGAAGGGACGGTTTATGGACTCAATTGACAATGATAATGGACAGATAGCAATACTATAAAGTATAGATTTAGCTCTACAAACAGCCCCACGGACTGTGCAAGTCTGTTTACATATGCTGGCCGTCTACAGTGATTTTAGACTCATCCAATGTGTTAAAGTGTCCTTTTCTTGTGTGGTTAAAGTGACCTATGGCGCGTTTGTGTGTGTGCGAGTGCAGAATGTTGTGTTGTATGTGTGTGTTCATGTGTGCTTGTGTGTGGAGAGATCAGTGTTCATTGTTCTGATGGCCTGAGGGAAGAAGCTGAGCCTTAGTCTCTCTGTTCTTGTTGCGTGTGTATACGGAGGCGCTTGCCTGACCGCAGCAGCTTGAACAGGCTGTTGTTGGGGTGGTGAGGGTCCTTCATTATTCTGCAGGCTCTGGATTTGCACCTCCTATTGTATAAGTCCTGCAGGGGTGGTAGTGCAATACCCGTAGTCCATTCTGCTGAGCGCACCACTCTCTGTTAAAGCAAAGAGGCCTAGAAGCGTGGCTATTGCTAACGCTAATGGCGCGCATACCAGCGAGGCTAACTGCCTAAGAAAACACTGAAGGGACTGAAAGAGAATTTCACCCATCTAATGAACACACTAGACTAGACAAATATCAAGATGTATCCATCAGTGGACCAATTGCATGCTTTCGCAGAGGACAAGGAGCCTTCAGTCGACTCCTTCAGAATTTTTTTGCATTCAGGGGGTAGTCATCTGCAAATTTCGGCCAATCAAAGTCGACTATCCAAATCCTTAGTCGGGGACAGCCCTAGAGTGGAGTATCTTCCCTGATACTCTGAACTTCCTTAATTGTCTCAGGTGGTAGAGGCACTGTTTTGCCTTTTTTACCACAGTGTCTATGTGAGTTGACCATGTCAGGTCCTCTGTGATGTGGACTCCCAGGTACTTAAAAACTGCTCACCCTGTCTACGATAGCCCCATTTATCTACAGTGGCTTGTGTGTCCCCTGCTGTATTCTCCTAAAAGTTCTGATGGACCTGGCAGGTCAGTGTGACATAGTTCTGATGGACCTGGCAGGTCAGTGTGACATAGTGCTGATGGACCTGGCAGGTCATTGTGACTAGTTCTGGTGGACCTGGCAGGTCAGTGTGAAATAGTTCTGATGGACCTGGCAGGTCAGTGTGAAATAGTTCTGATGGACCTGGCAGGTCAGTGTGACTAGTTCTGATGGACCTGGCAGGTCATTGTGACTAGTTCTGGTGGACCTGGCAGGTCAGTGTGAAATAGTTCTGATGAACCTGGCAGGTCAGTGTGAAATAGTTCTGGTGGACCTGGCAGGTCTGCATGTTTATATAGTACTACTGGTGTATATATGTTGGTGAGCAGCAGTCTGTGATGTTGACATGTTTGACACGTCTGTAACTCAGTCATGATGAATGGACCCTCCTTCACTTCTTCACTCAGCCTACTGGAGGACGTGATATAGATCTCTGTGAGAAAAAAAGAAAGAAAGAAAGAAAAATCACCTCACTTCCTCTTCTGAGCTCCCTGATATCCCAGCATGCACTGCTGCTGCCAGAGGACCTGATTGAAACCAACAGGCTACTGGGGGCGGTAGCTGAAATATGATGTTTAATTATTTTTCCTTCTCTCTTTCTTCCTCTCTCTTTCTCTTCTCTCTTTCTTGCCCCCTTTCTCTTCTCTCTCTTTCTTGCCCTCTCTTTCTTTCTCTCTCCCCCCTCTCTCTCTGTCCTCTCTCTGTTCTCTCTGTCCTCTCTCTATCCTCTATATATACTATCCTCTCTCTCTCTCTCTCGTCACTCCATTGTAATATCCTATAACACAGCAACATTGTAAAAGATAATCTCTTAACAATCAGGATTAATAGAATGTGTGTTTGAACCTTGAGTGAGGTAGTGAATGTTCTCAGCTAGCCCAGGTGGAAATCACCCAGCCAGGAGTGTGTGTGTGTGTGTGTGTGTGTGTGTGTGTGTGTGTGTGTGTGTGTGTGTGTGTGTGTGTGTGTGTGTGTGTGTGTGTGTGTGTGTGTGTGTGTGTGTGTGTGTGTGTGTGTGTGTGTGTGTGTGTGTGTGTGTGTGTGTGTGTGTGTGTGTGTGTGTGTGTGTGTGTGTGTGTGTGTGTGTGTGTGTGTGTGTGTGTGTGTGTGTGTGTGTGTGTGTGTGTGTGTGTGTGTGTGTGTGTGGCAGTAGAACATAGTTTCCATATCATTGTGCCAAGATTGGACCTTTTCTGCGCATATTCCTCTCTCTGAAGTAGTACGCATATCCGGTTAGTGTGGTCAGCAGTGTGTGTGTGGGGGGGTGTGTGTGGGGGTGTGTGTTTGGCAGGTGGTGCAGGACATCCATTTTCTGTGGTTGAAATCTTTCTGTGGTTCCAGAATCCATTCATCAATTTGATTTCCCCAAATCGGTGGAAAAAAGCTTAGTAACATCGTTAGAGGTATAGTAGTGCATAGTGTTTTTTCATTTTTTTTTCAGAATATTTCTAATTGAAAAAAGAATTGATTGCTGTTGATGGCAGACGGGCCAAAGAGCTGTGCCATTCTGCCATATTGTATGACTGAACACGTCATGACAATAATACTATGAATAATTGATAGTATTACCTGATGGTTTAGTCATTATTATTACTGTGACCAAGGTGAGCTGTTGTATGTCATTGTCTATGTATTCTGATGATACTGGGTGTATTATTACTGTGATTAAGGCTAACTAGTGTATGTCTATGTATTCTGATGATACTGGGTGTATTATTACTGTGATTAAGGCTAACTAGTGTATGTCTATGTGTAACTGAGGGGTACAATTCCCTGACTGTATTAATAAGTATGGTATCATTAAACCACTACCGTCTTATGTACATTACTACTGGCCATACAGTACACGAGTATATGATGAGAACACCTCCACAATGATACAGTTTCCACACAAATCTGAGTTTAAGTATTTATTAGCAGCAAGAATACATAATATACTTTACGTTCAATGCGCTTATAAGGCAAAGGAATGTGCGTAGGCAAATCAATAACGAATGTCCATTCTCATATTACGCAGGAGATGATAATACAACCTGAATATTAGGAATTATATCTATGGTACTCTGGGGAGGCAGCGGGGGATACTGGTAGGGGGTTCCCACCGGTTGTAAGCCAGCAGGGGGAGGAAATGTTCGAATGCAAAGTCTGGATCCACGGGGACTCAATAAGCTCCTGCTATGGGAGGCGGTATATTACTCCCTGATCGGCAGACGAAAAGCAGCAGCTGTAATCCCAGTATGCGTGCAGCACAGGTGAAAGCCGGCCAGCCTCTCCTTGAGACGGGCTCGAGTGATGTTCCTCACGTCACGGATAAATCCCACAGTAGTGGGTGTAGACGATTCTTCTCCGCTCCAACAGCCTGGTCCAAAGCAATAATAATAATAATCCAGCCGGAAAAAAGGGGCTCTGCATTCAGCGGTGTAGAGTCTCCGGTGCGTGGTACGTCACATTAACTAGGTTGAACTTGACGTTATTCCATTAAGCTCTGACACTTTACTATCCTATTCGCACGCGGCTATAAGTGCTCTATTTAGACGCACTGTTGCTCACTTCACTTGGTCGTTGACTCGTGATGAAGGCTTTACTAGTAAGGAGCGAACGATACGTTGAACAAACGTATTAGGATAAGACAAGACTCTATTTTGGGGCAAAACGGGCCCTACTTCACCGCACGTTGTATGATGGGTGAGGCTTCACTTGGGTAACTTGTACTACTTCTGTATTCACCTGCGCCATATTTATATGTTAGGCGAATAAACTAGTACCAGCCTTATTCCTGTCTCGTAGTCTTGGGCAGAACCGGGCATGTTGAGACAAGCCTTGACGGTGGCTTTGAACTCGACTCTGGGGGTATGGCACTGGCGCTGGTGGAACGCTATCCAATAAGAGAACGAAATATTATGGTCTGTACTAGGTTAAAGGGATATTCCGTGTATATGTACAAAGAATACACAAGGGATATCAGACGATATACAAATAGTATACAATATATATCAATCAGTAAATATATATATTCGGTTTAATCTGACCCTTTGTAACACTATGTATTCTGATGATACTGGGTGTATTATTACTGTGATTAAGGCTAATTAGTGTATGTCTATGTATTCTGATGATACTGGGTGTATTATTACTGTGATTAAGGCTAATTAGTGTATGTCACTGTTAGATCCTGATCAATCTGGCCAGTATCACGTCTTCGTCTGTTTGGCCCTCCATCCAATTCCTCTGCGTTGTGTCATTTTAATGGTCCTGACGTCTCCGATACTGGCAGATAAGATCCTTATCTCCCCCGTTAGTGCAATCCATAAACCATACTAATTCTCCACCTCCGTAAGAATTCGACACTTCGACTCCGTGAAATACCTTATGAGGAAAAGCGTTGTTTTATTGCTATAAACAGAACCTCATAATCAGATGTTATCAGATGTTATCAAATTGTATCGTCCTTGAAGAGTCTATTCTAATGATCTTTCGGTGTGTTCGTCTATCGTCCTTTTGTTATTCAGTCCAATAGTGTTCAGGCCTGGTCTTTAGCCTAACCCTCCTCGTGTTAGCCGAAGCTAGTGATGATGTGGCATTCTTCCTCCCCCCCCCCCCCCCTCTCAATGAGAGGAGAGAGTGTCTTCTGTGTGATCTCAGTCCTACTCGCTCTTGGTCAGATTCTAGTCTGCCTTACACCCGGAAACACCGTTCGACTTATAGATCCTCGCCGTAGCAACGATAGCCCACCCCTTTCTGGTTGTCATGTGCCGCGTTGTCATGACAACCGCGTTTAACCTTTACACACACTTCAAAACGTCTCATTCACTGTTGCATTAAAGAGGTCACCCCTCTCCCTCGCTCTGTTATCTTTGTTCTTACAAGGAATTCATAACATTCTCTCGCTGGCAGTGTGCCTCACAACAATCACCCTGCTCAGTGTGGTGCTCACTCGCTCTGAACCAACCTCTGCTAAGCCAAACACATTTCTGCCCTCTCCGACCTGGCACCGTTAGATGCTACCATCTTCCCCCAATCTATACATCACATACATTGAAAAAGCACCCCAAATCCTTCACTATGTATTCTGATGATACTGGGTGTATTATTACTGTGATTAAGGCTAATTAGTGTATGTCTATGTATTCTGATGATACTGGGTGTATTATTACTGTGATTAAGGCTAATTAGTGTATGTCTATGTATTCTGATGATACTGGGTGTATTATTACTGTGATTAAGGCTAATTAGTGTATGTCTATGTATGCTGATGATTAGGGCTGTACCGAATAGTTTGAAGCTTCGAAGCTTCGTTCACAACGTTGACATTCGAAATATTTCTTTTTTTAATATATATATATATATCTCTTTTTTGTCTATTCATTCTAGATTTTTTTCAGGTGGGGTGGTAGGCCCCCCTAAACTACTAGTGTTGTCGCGGGGCGTGCGTGTCACGGATACGTAGCAGGGTTCGAAATTAAGGGGGGCTTGGGGCAAAATGCCCTCGATAATCAGTTAAGGGGGGCAAGAAAAGCCCCAGACACTTTGCACAGATGTTTAGCCCTTAGTATGCACTAGGATGGGCATTTTAAAGAAAAATCCAGATCGATTGATCGCATGCTATACTCGAGTGATCGTGTATTACTCGAAGGGAAAAAAAAACATAAAAAAATAATTGTTTGATAAACAAACAAAAAAAATTAAAAATGTTTTACTTATTTTTGTTCATTCACGTATATATGTTTAAGGAAACCAACAAACAGTTATAATCGTACACATACATGTGAAAAAATATGTACAAGAAAAGACCAAACAAAATGATTAATAATTTCGACTTTTTTTTCTTTTTTGATTTTTCTCATAGCTACGAGTTACTCACGCCCATCCCTAGTAGTATGCACACGCATAGTATAATATGCATGTAATAAATAGTTTGTTAATAAACTCTGTGTTACTTGAACAATTTTCACTGTGCTCCTAAATTTCTTTGTGTGCTCCTAATTATTTTTTTATATTTTATTTATTTCCATTTTATTTAGGAGTACATGTGCTCATTGGGAAAAAGGTTAGCGTAGAGCCCTATATATGGAGACATTAACATTACGTTATCAAACATAGGGACGAAGACTGTAAAAAAACGTGTTGACAATGTTTTATAATCTTTATGTTAATTGTCATCATAAAGATTCTGTGCCCCCGAAATAAAAATTAAAAAAACCCGAAAATCAATTAAGGGGGGCAAAAAAAGCCCTGGATTTATAAATATTTTTTTTTAACCCTGACGTGGTGTCAACAGTGTCGTCATAGACGCGCGCAGTAAGGCGGTTGTTCGTATCGGTACATTTCTCTACACAGAGCTGAAATTAAACTATTGCACATAAATTAGGTAAATAAATAAATATGAACAATATTTACAATTATACATACAGTAGTGAGAACACACATGAACTATTTACAATACAGGGAGGCACATACAACACTAATAACTATTTACAACCAGTGTCAGAGCGAGCGCACTCAAGTTGTTCAGAAATTCTGAGGGCTCTGATCGAAGAGTCAGTTTATCAGAGCGGAGCAGATTTTCAGAGTGAATTTATTAACTCACCTTAACTAGGGCCTTATGAAATCCGTTTTTACCTTTTCCTGTTTTCGGATATGAATCCCCTCCCCCAAAATAAAGAATATTCCAAAAGAAATTTATATATCTTTTTTTTTTACACACACACACACACCCAGGAACATTCTCATAAAACCTCAACTCAACCTCAATAAATGAAGATAATTTATTTACATTTAATGAAATAGCAATTACAGTCAGTACCATAATCAAAAGGAGACAATTACAAATATATTTACCATATTAATTCAGTTTTATCTGTGTACACGGATGACGCATTTAACAAACTTCTTACAAATAGATTTATTATATAAAGACGAACAGCATTGTAGCCTGGCTTCCATCCCCTGTAGATGAAGACAGCCAGTTGTCCCTGTAGCCTAAAGGAAAAACACATGTCTGTGTCTTGAACCTGGTGGGACTATTTATGATATCAAGTTACATTTATTTAGCCGGGGTGCACCTGCTTCACACTCACACCTGGGAGCTGCCCAGTGCAACCACAGTCTGATAATGTTGACCACTGAGCAACACACACACACACACACACACACACACACACACACACACACACACACACACACACACACACACACACACACTTACCTACCTAACTTCAGGGTTACTTGTACAGCCTCTGCTTCCTTGTGATGGTCATTGTTTACATATTCAATAATACATGTGTTGAAATCATGCTTGTATGATGATAATGTTGAGTTTCCCCTGGATGTAGCATTGGACAAACACAGGGACATCAGTCCACACAAGCCAACCACCACCCAGCACCTCCGAGCCTAGCCTCATTATCACAACCTAACCTAACCCCTCCGAGCCTAGCCTCATCATCACAACCGAACCCCTCCTAGCCTAGCCTCATCATCACAACCGAACCCCTCCGAGCCTAGCCTCATCATCACAACCGAACCCCTCCTAGCCTAGCCTCATTATCACAACCTAACCTAACCCCTCCGAGCCTAGCCTCATCATCACAACCGAACCCCTCCGAGCCTAGCCTCATTATCACAACCTAACCTAACCCCTCCGAGCCTAGCCTCATCATCACAACCGAACCCCTCCGAGCCTAGCCTCATTATCACAACCTAACCTAACCCCTCCTAGCGTAGCCTCATCACAACCTAACCCCTCCGAGCCTAGCCTCATCATCACAACCTAACCCCTCATAGCCTAGCCTCATCATCACAACTTGTGTCAGCCAGACATTTTTGTGTTTTTTCTTCTGTATAAAAAAAAACCTGAATTGTCCTAATTTCTAGTGTTAAATAGTCTTTAGTCTGTAGTTATAAGCATCATATCATTGTCTCTCAGTCCATGTAACAAGGTCAGTGGTTTGTGATGGAAAGTGGAGTTTGGCCCAGAGTTTTGTATATTTTTAAGTTGACCAGTATTTGTAGATCCCTTTTGGCTTGTTGTTACCTCAGAGTTGTAAAGTTTCTCAAAATGTATGGACTCATGGTGCTGTAAGGTGCTTTGGATAAAGGCCTCCCCGGAATGGTTGATGATGGTTTATCCACCAAATGGCTGAGGTTTTGTCACCAAATGGCTGATGTAGTATTGACAGTATTGACTCCTTGTCCTGCGGTTGTGTGGCATGTGAACCAATTGCCTGGCATCTTGGTTTGAGTCCTGTCTCTAGGCCTGGTGGCCTGGCATCTTGGTTTGAGTCCTGTCTCTAGGCCTGGTGGCCTGGCATCTTGGTTTGAGTCCTGTCTCTAGGCCTGGTGGCCTGGCATCTTGGTTTGAGTCCCATCTCTAGGCCTGGTGGCCTGGCATCTTGGTTTTAGTCCCATCTCTAGGCCTGGTGGCCTGGTATCCTGGTTTGAGTCAGGTCTCTAGGCACGTGGCCTGTTATCCTGGTTTGAGTCAGGTCTCTAGGCCTGGTATCCTGGTTTGAGTCATGTCTGTTGGCCTGGGGGCCTGATATTCTAGTTTGAGTCATGTCGCTCTGCCTGGATGTCTGGTACTGTATCTTGGTCTGAGTGCTGTCTCTAGGCCTGGGGGCCTGGTATTCTGGTGGTTGTCCTCTGGCTGTTGGTGTTAATTCCTAAGCGCCGTCTTTCTGTCGCGGTCCTTACTCTGAAAAACAAAAGAAAGAAACCCAAAGGCTTATAAAGACAGCTGTATGAAAGGTGCAGAAATATTCACCTTTTATGCTAAACTCAAACACGGAAACATGTGCTGAGATATCAGGACAAATGGCTACAATGGCTGCCTCCTCTTAGTCCACTGATCGGTTGGTTTGGTCATGGAGTCGACCAAGACTTTGTTAGTCAATAACTCTGTTTTTACGTTATTGATCAGCACATCTCAGTTCAGCACTGGATTGAAGGGGTCCTTCTACATGATGTGTGAAACACAATGTTACAGATTTTTCAATTAAATAAATTATTAAATTAGTTGACAAAGTCCAATGACTGTTAGTGGAATAAGAATGTCTTGAGGAGCGTCCTAAAAACTACGTTGGTCATTTTGATTAAAATAAGGGTGAAGACTCCTGCACTCAAAAGGAGTCTGGGACATTCTAAAGACTAATTCAGAAGAATTTACTGTCTCGTAAAAAATGAAGTACTTTGTGGAAAAATAACAAGCTGAATTCAAAAGGAGCTGAACAAAGCTAAACAATGTCATATTTTCCAGATGACGAAATGGTCAGGGCCAGCAGAACTGGACCACAGACCTCAAGACATTATACGGAATATGTACCGTGACTATGAAGACATTATACTGAATATGTACTGTTACTATAAAGACATTATACTGAATATGTACTGTTACTATGAAGACATTATACTGAATATGTATTGTTACTATGAAGACATTATACTGAATATGTACTGTTACTATGCAGACATTATACTGAATATGTACTGTTACGAAGACATACTGAATATGCACTGTTACTATAAAGACATTATACTGAATATGTACTGTTACTATAAAGACATTATACTGAATATGTACTGTTACTATAAAGACATTATACTGAATATGTACTGTTACTATGAAGACATTCTACTGAATATGTACTGTTAGTAGTCTGTTTATGGAGACATTATACTGAATATGTACTGTTCTGTTACTATGAAGACATTATACTGAATATGTACTGTTACTATAAAGACATACTGAATACGTATTGTTACTATGAAGACATACTGAATATGTACTGTTACTATGAAGACATACTGAATATGTACTGTTAAAGACATTATACTGAATATGTACTGTTACTATGAAGACATTATACTGAATATGTACTGTTACTATAAAGACATTATACTGAATATGTACTGTTACTATGAAGACATTATACTGAATATGTACTGTTACTATGAAGTAGGGGTGTGGACATTTCTCCATTCTAAGATGCATCGTGATGGGGACGTGGACGATTCTGCATCGATGCAGTAACGGAACATAATCGATTTATAAATTATTATTTTTTTACTCTCTTGCTAGCTTTTATGTTCTTTTAAAATGTAGCGCTTTGGGATTTGCTCCACAACTATAAAGCGCCCTACAAATCAAATGTATTATTATTATTATTATTATTATTATTATTATTATTATTATTATTATTATTATTATTATTATTATTATTATTATTATTATTATTATTATTATTATTATTATTATTATTATTGTTGTATTATTACAGCTAGTGCTCTGGTCATGCATCCACTCAACTCATAGAAAATACAGCATCAGGCTATTCTAAAAGTATTGATACTGATACTAACTAATAAAAAAGAGTATTGAACCGTTTTTAACAGCTCTGTATCGAGATACCTTAGATTATCGAGATAATATAGATTATAAAATTGAGATGTAATATATTATTGAGCTGCATCGAGATGCATCGTAGAATCTAATCGAATCGTGGACAGCTGCATCTCACCTTTCTACCCTACCACATACACACACGACACTACACACATTCACTGGTTTTCTCCAAACTAGCAACCTCATGACATATTAGATTTAATCAGACGTGTGTGTGTGTGCGCGTGCGCGCACGTGGTGTCACCATGCAGTCTCTAGGTCAATATTTAGTTTGGTGTCTGACACCTAGCATTGGTAGATAGACACTGTGCTACAGCCTGCTGTGTGTGTGTGTGTGAGAGAGAGACAGAGACAGAGGTAGAGATACACACACACAGAGGTAGAGAGAGATAGACGGAGAAAGTCAATTGAGCCCCAAGTGTCCAGCAGTGTGTTTTGTCTGGCAGTTCATGTGTGAATATGTGCATGTCTGCATCTGTCCATCCAGTGTGTGTGTAATCTGATCCCCTAGTCTCCAGCCATGTGGTTGGGGGTTATAGTTACTTATAATCCATTCTACACCAAGCTAACTGCAAGCCTAGCATAGTATAATCCATTCTACACAAAGCTAACTACAAGCCTAGCATAGTATAATCCATTCTACACCAAGATAACTGCAAGCCTAGCATAGTATAATTCATTCTATAGCATGCTAACTAACTAGCATAGCATAGTATAATTATAATAACTTTATTTGTATAATTCATTCATTCTAGACTATTTCCATTATCTTTAGCCTTCATGCTGAATTCAACTCAGCTATTTGATAATTAACCTGTTCAGGTCCAGTTAGATTGCTAATGAACGACTTGATGGGCATTGGTGAATTTACCCCTTAGCATAGCCAGCGCCAGTCATGCTACATGCTTATAGCTGTGTTGGTGAACTGTTGATTAGCAGCATTAGCCATGGTCATGCTAATTAGCTAAATAAATCGCTTAATGACTGTGTTCGTCAAACTTAGTGATTAGAGTAGCTAGCTTGCTATTAGCCAGAGCCAGTCATGCTAACTTGCTAATGTCTTTATGTTTGGGTGAATTACCCATTAGTGTCGGCAGCGCTGGTCATGCTAGCTGGCTAATGTATTGTAATATATTATGCTTGTGATTTAGGCTAGCGAGCGCTCTTAATGTCTTCCATATGTTTACAATGGGCAGATCCATAATTATAGTTTAAATATGAAACCTGCAGATAACTACTCTGGAGATCTCTGGGCAATTGGCAATACTCGACACACACACACACACACACACACACACACACACACACACACACACACACACATACAGGGCATCTTGCCAACAAGCTAACTGTACACTGAGCATGTCCAGTCCTTGACTCCTGGTAGCTGAATAAACTATCCACCCCTGAGAGAGGGAAAGGGAGAGAGAGAGTGTGTGTGTGTTATGCAATCCCCCTGCCATCTCTCAAAGGTCTGTCCTCACCTGTTAGAGCAATTACAGGCAGGAATGCTACACACACACACTATCTCTCTCTCTCTCTCTCTCTCTCTCTCTCTCTCTCTCTCTCTCTCTCTCTCTCTCTCTCTCTCTCTCTCAAAAGACAAACACACACTTAAAAAATACACATAGTAAGAGATGCACACACGCAGAAACACAAACATCCTGCCACGAGTGCACACACACACACACACACACACACACACACACACACACACAGCCTGTGTTCCATCATCATTACAGAGGATAGTTTTTCTCTACTGACAGCCTGTCAATACCCTAAACACTTCAGTATGCTCTCTCTCTCTCTCTCTCTCTCGCTCTCTCTCTCTGTGTGTATTATATATGTAGATGGTTGTAGTATCGAGTCCAGTAGGTTGTAGAGACAGAGAGCGACTGACTATATGAGAGAGTTTCTATATTAACTACCACCAAACCAACACTCCTCCTCAGAGCTCTAAACCTGTACGCCACACAGCCTGAAACACTCCTCAGAGCTCTAAACCTGTACGCCACATAGCCTGAAACACTCTAAACCTGTACGCCACACCGCCTGAAACACTCCTCAGAGCTCTAACCCTGTACGCCACACCGCCTGAAACACTCCTCAGAGCTCTAAACCTGTACGCCACACCGCCTGAAACACTCCTCAGAGCTCTAAACCTGTACGCCACACCGCCTGAAACACTCCTCAGAGCTCTAAACCTGTACGCCACACCGCCTGAAACACTCCTCAGAGCTCTAAACCTGTACACCACACCGCCTGAAACACTCCTCAGAGCTCTAAACCTGTACGCCACACAGCCTGAAACACTCCTCAGAGCTCTAAACCTGTACGCCACACAGCCTGAAACACTCCTCAGAGCTCTAAACCTGTACGCCACACCGCCTGAAACACTCCTCAGAGCTCTAAACCTGTACGCCACACAGCCTGAAACACTCCTCAGAGCTCTAACCCTGTACGTCACACAGC
Source organism: Notolepis coatsorum (assembly GCF_963971535.1). Lineage (NCBI taxonomy): Eukaryota > Metazoa > Chordata > Actinopteri > Aulopiformes > Paralepididae > Notolepis > Notolepis coatsorum. The sequence continues at coordinate 72,892,171 of NC_140168.1, forward strand.
CTGAAACAATACGGTAACTTTGAATTGCGTATACATAGTATGGCATCAGTGGCAGTGGATGGTACAGCAGCCCAGAGAGCAGGACTGAACATGTGAATGGAGACGGCTTGTGTTTCTGAACGCTTGGCTTGGCTACTGCTGCTGCTGCAGACGTAATGAGATAGAAGTAAGACTGTGGTTTGGCCTAGACACACACACACACACACACACACACACACACACACACACACACACACATATATACACACACACACACACACACACACACACACACACACATATATATATATATATACACACACACACACATACATATACAGTACACACATACATATACACACACACATATATATATATATATACACACACACACACATACATATACAGTACACACATACATATACACACACACATATATATATATATATATATATATATATATATATATATATATATATATATACACATACACACAGAACAAAGACTTGCAATCTGGGTCAGATCTGAATGTGCTAGAGTTCAGTGGACTCTCTCGCACGCACGCACGCACACACACACACACACACACACACTACCACCAGAGGTTGTTTTACTTTAATTCGCTCTCTCTCTTTCTCTCCATTTTTAATTGGACCTTAACCACTTACAGGACTGTTAGTTCATTGGCTGGCTGGCTGTTTTATGACCAATCACATTATTTCCAGAGGGACAAATGTCTTTCATTACTGACTCTTTTAGTTCTGACTTTATATGTCTTTCTCTCGTTCTCTCTTTCTCTCTCCTTCTCTCTCTCTTTCTCTTTGTGTGAGAGACGGGGACAGACATTGAAGGAATAGAGGAAGAGATCAAGTGAAAGACTGAGACAGACAGAGAGAGACACAGAGAGAGAGAACGTTGGAAAGAGAGAGAGAAAGACTGCGACAAACCGAGAGAGACCGACGGAGAGAGAGAAAGATGGAAAGGGAGAGAGAGACGGAGAGAGAGAAAGACGGAGACAAACCAAGAGACCGACAGAGAGAGAAAACGATGGAAAGAGAGAGAGAAAGACGGAGAGAGAGAAGGAGAAAGACAGACGGAGGCTGAGAGAGAAAGACAGATGGACAGAGAGAGAGAGACAGAGAGAGAAAGACAGACAGAGAGAGAGAGAGTGAAATGGAGAGAGTCTGCTATGCATTAAGAGTTAATTGCTGGTTAGTTGGAGTGATGCATTAGCTGCACTGTGTTTTATGTTAGTGAGACCAGCTCTGGGGACTGCAACTGGATAATATCACACACACACATACACACCTTCTAGAATATCAATCGTAATGCTTCTGACCATGTAAATATGGGTTATTCACAGTTTCACACACATTCTTGAGTTTGATTAGTAGATCAGTTCAACTTTTATCAGGCACAAAATACAGGAAGTAACTAGTAGACGTATTGACTAAATACATCTATCTGTGTGTGTGTCTCTCTCTCTCTCTCTCTCTCTCTCTCTCTCTCTCTCTCTCTCCATCTCCCTCCCTCGGTCTCTCAATTACATTTAATTAAATTCAATGGGGCTTTATTGACATTATGTTTACATTGCCAACGCCAGTGTTAAAACAGTCTCTCTCTCTCTCTCTTTCTCTCTCTCTCTCTCTCTCTCTCTCTCTCTCTCTCTCTCTCTTTCTCTCTGCCCCCTCTCCTCTCTTTGTGAGGTAGTTCTTCTGACCCATACAGAGACTAGTGGTGATTTACCTCACTAGAATGTTCCATTGGTGCAGTGACTCTAATTGTTTAGACGGACTGCTTATAACAGCCAATAGGGCTGTGGATGAGGTGTATGTGTGTGTGTGTGTGTTGGGAGGTGTGTTGTCTGCGTTGGGACATTAACACCAGCCAGGAGCTGTAGTTTATAAGTTTTGGCTGTAGAAGGTTTGGCAGCTTTTTTGTTACCAACCACCTCATTAAGTCACCAACCAGTGAGAGGCTGGATGTTCTGAATTTATCTGAATTCATCAGCCATGCTTTACATAATTCTCTTATCTACTGCTTTTCTCACCTGGAACACATTATAGTGTGTGTGTGTTGTCTTATATAATGTGTATCATCCATGTCTGCTTTATTTAACTTTGGTTAATTTAGTTTGTAGAAGATTAATACATTACTATCTCCTCTCCTCTTCTACCCTTTCCTCCTACCACCTCCTCTTCTCTCCTACCCCCTCCTCTTCTCTCCTACCCCTCCTCTCCTCTCCTCCCCCCTCCTCTTCTCTCCTCCCGCCTCCTCTCCTCTCCTACCCCCCTCCTCTTCTCTCCTACCCTCTCCCCTCCTCTTCTCTCCTCCCCCCCTCCTCTTCTCTCCTCCCCCTCCTCTTCTCTCCTACCCTCTCCTCTCTCCTTACCATCTCCTCTTCTACCATCTCCTCCATCTCCTCTTCTCTCCTACCCCCTCTCCTCTCCCCTCCTTTCTCTCTACCCCCTCCTCTCCCCTCCTCTTCTCTCCTACCCTCTCTTCTCTCCTACCCTCTCCTCTTCTACCCCTCTATATTCTACCCTCTCCTCTTCTACCCTCTCCTCTTCTACCCTCTCCTTTCTACCCTCTCCTCTTCTACCCTCTCCTATTCTACCTCTCCTCCTCTCCTATTCTACCCTCTCCTCTTCTACCCTCTCCTCTTCTCTTCTCCATTCTCCTCTCTTCTACCTTCTCCTCTTCTCTCTTCTCTTCTCTCCTCTCCAGGTGGTTATAGACAGAATAGTTAAATACTTGTCACATTGTGAAGAACTTTCTGTATTCATCCTTCAGTTTCCCTAGATGAATGTTAGCATTGTTAGTAAACCTCATTGAAAGCATGGGGCACAGCTAGCTCTAGTTAGAGCTAACAATGCTAACACCCATGATTATTCCAGAATAACCTTTCTTTACAATGTGACAATTGTCTGGTGAGGAACAATACACAATTCAACAGAAATGTTCCTTAAGCAGAACAGAACACAACCTGGAGGATGGAGAACCAATGTGATGACACAACAAACTGTCTCTCTGAAGACCTGATCTTCATTATGACACAACAAAACTGTCTCTCTGAAGGCCTGAGCTTCTTTCACAGCTACAGGTTGATATAGATAATAGCTACATATTAATATAGATACTAGCTACAGGTTGATATAGAAAATAGCTACAGGTTTATATAGATAATAGCTACAGGTGTGTGTGTGTGTGTTCAAGTTCAAGTTTCTTTATTAGTTGTCATACAGAAGTACAGAATACTTTTATATAAAATGCTTCTTTCTGTTTTGCTCCAGGATTGTGCTAGATAAAAATAGATAAGTATAAAAGTATAGTAAGGTATAAAATAGAAGTCAAGTACGTAGACAAAAAGTGTGTGTGTGTGTCTCACCAGCTTGCGTTGGTTACTCAGGCAGAAGGTACAGATCTGTTTGGGGTGGGAGTTCTCACTGTCCATGTCTCGTTCCCGTTCCCGCGACGACGATGAAGTCCCACCCCCGCCTCCTCCTGAGTGGCTGTGATGGTAGAACGGGGCATGGCCTCCACCGTGGCAGGGCTGTCCGTCATGGAGCCCCTCCCCCACCAGCAACAGAACCACAGTGACAGAAACAGAAGATTAACTGACACGTTACAGATTTACCAACAAACAACAACTACTGCACAGCTCAATGTGCAAGCCGGCACTACCATTGTCAGGGTTAGGGGTTCCATTCTCTGTGTAGCTCAATGGGGTAGAGCAAGGCACTAACATTGCCAGGGTTAGGGTAGGGATGCACGATATTGATTTTTTGATACCGATAACTTTATGCTCCTCAAGCCGGATACCGATATTTATTGTATTATAATAATTTTTTTTAACTGTATATATATATATAATTTTTTTTATCAATTTTTTTTTTTTTTTTTGTATTTATAAGCTCCGACGTCATCGGTACTGCTATCGGTACTCGAGAAATTATGGAGTTTTTTTTTTTGAGTGAATTTAAACGTTGCAAACTAATCTTGTTGGCCGCTGTCTATCTCTCCTGCCTCTGTCTCCTTCTGTGTACGCGGGGAGCGGGCTGCCTGCTCTCTCCTCTCTTCCCCTCCCACACACACACACACACTCACTCCACACACACACACACACACTCACACGGGTGCTGCGCTGGAGTACAGACAGCTCTGCTCTCATAATGGCGGACAGAACGAAATGTTCAAAAGTCTGGGTCTATTTTACTAAAGTCGATGCTGACAACGCTCGTTGCCACAAGTGCAACAAGGACATTTGCCAGTAATGTATAAGCGCTGGTACTTGTCAATGTGGCTGGCGGGGAGATAACGTTAGCTCCGAGTAGAGTAATGGCTGACAATCCGAGGTAAATAAACTAACGAGAGCTTCTGATTGGTGGTAAGAAGAAGAGGTGGGTGCAAGGCCGTGGGGACGTAATTGGCAGATCGACTGTCTGTCCTCCGAATGTAACGTGACTACGTCACAGCCAAGAAAGGGAGCGCTGGATTTGTGAAAAACTCCCTGTTCCTAAACCACACGCTATCAGTTTTACCCACAGTACTGGCAAAACGGGAGGAGGCTATAATAAAAACAAGCGCCCTTCATCCAAATCCACCCACACCGGATTTCTTTAACCAAAAAATTTATTATATGTTATCGGAGCTATCAATAACGTTATCGAGTTTATCGGGATGACGTCATAATTGCTGATATCGGCCCGATAATTATCGTGCATCCCTGTTAGGGGTTCCATTCTCTGTGTAGCTCAATGGGATAGAGCAAGGCACTAACATTGCCAGGGTTAGGGGGTCCCCATTCCCTATTGCCAGGGTTAGGGGGTCCCATTCCCTGTGTAGAGCAAGCACTAACACGTGAGGGTTGGCGGTTCCATTCCCCGTGTAGAGCAAGGCACTAACACTGTCAGGGTTAGGGGTCCCATTCCCTGTGTAGAGCAAGGCACTAACACTGTCAGGGTTAGGGGTCCCATTCCCTGTGTAGAAGAAGGCACTAACCAGGCTTAGGAGAGTTCAGACATGTGAGATAAAAGCACATGTGTGTTGACAGAGGAGCAGTTGACCACAGAGAGGACGTGTCTTGACGTCGGTCTGTCCTACAGAGAGAAGACCCTTACCAGCAGGACGTTCCCCAGGTGACTGATGTAGCTGCTGGCCAGGCGCAGCGTCTCGATCTTGGACAGCTTCCTGTCCGCCGGCTCCGTGGGGATCAGGGTCCTCAGGGCCGTGAAGGCCGTGTTGACGCTGTTGGTCCTGTCCCGCTCTCTGGCGTTCGCCGTGTTCCTCTGCCTCCCGTCGCCCCCGAGCAAGGGGGAGGAGGAGAGGGGGAGGAGGGAGGGGTGATGGTGCCCTCCTCCTCCTCCTCCTCCTCCTCCGCCCCCCAGCCTCCCTCCCGCCCCGGGCTTCCTCTTCCTCCCCATCTTGTCCCCGGACCTGGCGCCGTCCATGCAGTAGAGGGACGAGCAGCGTTCGTCTGAACCCGAGCTCTCGCTGCCTCCGCCCTGGTCCTCGTCCTCTGACATCATGGTGATGTCGCTGGTGATGTCGCCGTACAGGAAGCTAGCTCTTCCGGCGGCGGCGTTCGGTGCGGGGCGTAGCATGGCAAACGAGGACATGTCGTCGTCCCCGGTGAGACGGCTGGACTTGTGTGTCCTGGTGTGATGCTGCGCGCGTGTGTCTGCCTGGCTTTATTCTCGACGTCCTGTGTGTGGTGTCATACAGAGAGAAGCGATGCCCTCCACGGATCAGAATATGTGAAAGGTAGGTGTTTTAGCCGCGTAGACCGGTCCAGAATCAGTCCTCAGAACCAGGCGCTGAATCCTAGAACTGCTTCAGGACTTGATGTGAAAAATCCCACTTCTGGAGCTGAGCTTCTGACTCGGATGTGTCTTGGATGGGCTGCAGGGTTTAGGGTACAGGGGGTAGGGTGTGTTTTAGAACCAGAGCCTGAAGACATCCACACCTCCTGTAGATCCGCTATCTGGAAGTCCTCTGGCCTACAGGTGAAAGGTGAAAGGTCAGGTCAAGGTCAAGGATGAGGCATGGATTTTAATTTAAGGAAAGATCAGGGCTAGGGTCAGAGGTCAACCCAGTTGCTGTCTCTTCTCTCTCACACACACACGCACACACACACACACATGTACACAGTACATTTCGCAGAGTAAATCTTACTCAAACTGAGTACATTTTACTCAAACTAAGTAAAATTGTACTCAGTTTGAGTAAAATTTACTCTGTATTTTTAGTAGTGAGTAAGTAGGGTATTTAGTATTGCAGAGCAGAGTCACAAAGTGATTCACAAAGAATAATCTGTTGATTGTTATTTTAGGTGAACAAACTATACACAGAAAAAATCTTTGAGTGAGAATATTTAGTTCTGAATTAGTTCGTCAGCTCTGAATGGAAATTCGTTTTTAAATCAGGTCTGAATGTGAAGGAGTTTTTAATCAGTTCAGAATGAATGGAAAGGATGAATAAAATAAGTCATGACGGAGACGTACCTTAGCGTGTCTGTCGTCAATGTCCACGCTTCTGTATGTCCCACATTAACACAGATTACCCAATATGTCCAGATTAACACCAGTGTGTCCAGACTAACACCAGTATCTCCAGATGATCACAAATATCTCCAGATTAACACCAGTATCTCCAGATTAACACCGCTGTGTCCAAACCTCCCCGGAGGTTCGATGGACTCTGTCAGAATGTCTCGGTTCCGGCTGTCCCGTCCACCGGTCATCTCTCAGTCCAGATCAGACATGTAAGATTCTTGTTGTCCAGACCGGTGCTGGGTGGGAATACCAGGTTTAAAAGAGTCGCCTCCCGCTGTAAACAGAGCTGACCCACAGTCAGTCTTGATGGAGAGCGTTCTGCAGTTGGGCTGTAAGATCGTTCTTTGTTTTCCTTTCTTTCCTATCCTTTCTCTATTATTCTCTTTCTCCCCTCTCTCTCTCTCCCTGTTTCTCTATCTGTTTCTGTCTATCTCCCCCAACAGCAGGATAGAACAGTAGCTGTTTTGCTCGGCTGTGGAAACCCTCTGAGGAGGCTGAAACTCTCTCTCTCTCTCTCTCTCTCTCTCTCTCTCTCTCTCTCTCTCTCTCTCTCTCTCTCTCTCTCTCTCTCTCTCTCTCTGTGTCTCTCTCCTCCCTGACCTTAGTGAATGACTTATACTTTGCCAACTCTCTCTGTCTCTCTTTCTCTCTCTCTCTCTGTTCCTCCACGTGTGGTTTTAGGAGTGATCCAGTATGCTGGTGTTTTATAGTCTGTGGGGGGACTCCTGCCTGCTACTCCTCCACCCTCTCTCCTTCTCTCTACCCCCTTCTCTCTACCCCCCATCTCTCTCACTCTCCCCCTCTCTCTCCTTCCCTCTCTCAACCCCCTCTCTCCCTCCCTCTCTACTCCCCCTCTTTCTCCTCTCCCCCCTCTTTCTCCTCTCCCCTCTCTCTCCCTTCCTCTCTCTACCCTCCCTCTTTCTCCTCTCCCCCCTCTCTCTACCCCCCCCTCTCTCCCTCTCCCTCTCTCTCTCTCTCTCTCTCTCTCTCTCTCTCTCTCTCTCTCTCTCTCTCTCTCTCTCTCTCTCTCTCTCTCTCTCTCTCTCTCTCTCTCTCTATCTCTCTCTCTCTCTCTCTCTCTCTCTCTCTATCTCTCTATCTCTCTCTCTCTCTCCTCTCTCTCTCTCTCTCTCTCTCTCTCTCTCTCTCCTTCCAGTCTCCAGCTGGTCTGTGGTGTCAGAGAGGGATAACAGATCTATTAAAGTTATTCTACATTAAGTGGACCTTACGCCCCGGCAGCTCTATTGTATTATATTCTGTCGCCTAAGTGATTAGTTAATTTCATTGACACATCTGTAAAATGTGAGTTTCCCACATACAGTGATGCAGAGGGACCTTTAGTGCTTACCAGATAAGTGCTTATCATTTAAAAACTAGTGCTTACCAGATATGTGCTTATTATTTAAATCTAGTGCTTAATATAGATGTGCTTATTATTTAAAAACTAGTGCTTACCAGATATGTGCTTATTTAAATCTAGTTCTCACTAGATAAGTTCTTATTATTTAAATCTAGTTCTTACCAGATATGTGCTTATTATTTAAATCTAGTTCTTACTAGAGATGTGCTTATTATTTAAAATCTAGTTCTTACCAGATATGTGCTTATTATTTAAATCTAGTTCTTACTAGAGATGTGCTTATTATTTAAAATCTAGTTCTTACCAGATATGTGCTTATTATTTAAATCTAGTGCTTACCAGATATGTGCTTATTATTTAAATCTAGTTCTTACCTGAGATCTAGTTCTTACCAGATAAGTGCTTATTATTTAAAATCTAGTGCTTACCAGAGAAGTGCTTATTATTTAAATCTAGTTCTCACTAGATATGTGCTTATTATTTAAATCTAGTTCTTACTAGAGATGTGCTTATTATTTAAATCTAGTTCTCACTAGATATGTGCTTATTATTTAAATCTAGTTCTCACTAGAGATGTGCTTATTATTTAAATCTAGTGCTCACTAGATATGTGCTTATTATTTAAATCTAGTTCTCACTAGATATGTGCTTATTATTTAAATCTAGTTCTCACTAGATATGTGCTTATTATTTAAATCTAGTTCTCACGAGATATGTGCTTATTATTTAAATCTAGTTCTCACTAGATATGTGCTTATTATTTAAATCTAGTTCTCACTAGAGAAGTGCTTATTATTTAGATCTAGTTCTTACCAGAGATGTGCTTATTATTTAAAATCTAGTTCTTACTAGAGATGTGCTTATTATTTAAAATCTAGTTCTCACTAGAGATGTGCTTATTATTTAAATCTAGTGCTTACCAGATATGTTCTGATCATTTTAAATCTAGTGCTTACCACATGTCTTCTACTTCTTTATATAAAAAGAGACACAGGAGAGGCCTTTTCCTCTTGCTGAGTGAAGAGCCTCTGTGACCGCTATGAGAGCCGTCTTTTTGGAGTGACCAGTCCTGAAGCCTGACTGATTAGGGTCTAGGAGGTTGTTCTGTAATAGTGATTTAGAGAGGTTTTTTGATGAGCGGTGTGACTCGTTTAGGAATGGGAGGATGTCTGGTGCTATGGTCTGGAGGAGTGGCGAATGATATGCGTTTATCATTTTAAATCTAGTGTTTATCAGATGTCTTCTACTTATTTAATGTTCTATTCTACTCTATTATATTATATTATACTCTGTTATATGTTACACTGTTCTAATCCTGACAGCAGGTCAATTACCTAAGAGAGAACGTTTTTTCATGTAGCAATAGGGAAGACGTAAACTGTTCTGTTCTCAACCATAATTTTCTTTGGACAATAAACCTTACAACCTACATCAGCTACAGCCTGGACATTCAACTCTGTCAACATCCACAACTTATTTTGTTACCGGAGTATAAAAACATCTAAGTAGGTGCATCGTGGAACATTGTCAATTTATTAGTTAATGACAAACGGCCACTACACCTTCTCCAACTAACGTTATTTACTTAAATTGTTCCTGTTAATTAATAATTAACATAAGTAGCATGGTAATAATATGTAGGTTATTGATCAATGAATGTATTGATATATTTATTTATATTACAAATGATACACCAGTAGAAGTCATGTTATTTCCTCATTGTCCTTGCTGTGTGGCCTGTCTGCCGTCGCCTCAAAATAGGATTGAGGCGATATTTAGCCAGGCGACAGGAGTTGCTGCGTGATCGTCGCTCGAAAATCTCCTGCCGTGTGGGTTGTCTCATTCATAACAATGGAAGCGATACAATTAGTTAGTTCATGCCGCCAGTTGAATGCCACCAACGCTATATAGCGTTTGTTTGTCGTATTCTTTTTATTAGCGATTTTAATTCATATTTCATCAATCGAGCCTCACGCTAGTGTTGCAGACTCTCTCTGAGCTCCATTGGGAAAATACCGCCCCTATCGTCTCTCCCTGTGTAACTGCACCCCATTAGATTAGACTGATGAAGGGGGGGGGGGGGGGGGGGCAGTTTCCTCATTTTACTTTTCCGTCAAGCCAACTGAAGGATCCAAGTGATCGCCGAGCCGCAAAACAACGTGGAATACATATTAACAGTACCCAACGCTGAATCAATAAACGCGATCGATATTTGGAATGGCGATCAGGAATTGGAATAATCTTTTTGGAGAACATCTGATCTGAGGTAAGCAATTTATTTTACCAGTCTTGGGGTAATCGGATCTGTTTTGACCTATATATCAGCGTGTGCCCTGTGTGTGTGTGTGTGTGCGCTGATCAGGAAATGAGAGAATATATTTTTCAGATCACTTATATAGCGTGCATAAGTACACATATACTATCGATAATCTAGCGTTTATTTGAAAACGATTCATAAATAGGCCGAAAAATTTCAGTTTTTTGTGTATTCCAGAATATTCCAGTAAATGCCGTTTATCACGGAAGCTATATATTTTCCTGAAAATCGAGGGCTTTTCAAAATGCTATAAAACGGAAATGAACCGATTAAAACTTTCTTTTTTTTTTAAAACAATCCGTTTCGACAATGTTGACTGCAAACAAGTCATTGATAAACGACGGGCACATAGCCATAATTTAAGACAGAGATTATGCATTCACAAGTTCGCTATCATTGAAGTGGGTGCTGGCATTCAACCACGTTTTACCATGTTAACAAGTGGCAACCAAAGTGTTAATGGCTACAGACTGGTGGCACTCACCTCTGTGGTCATGAAATGTTTTGAGAGGCTGGTTAAGGATTACATTTGTGCCTCCCTCCCCAGTGATATGGACCCTTTGCAATTTGCATACAGGTCAAACAGGTCCACTGACGATGCGGTCTCTCAGGTACTACACAACACCCTCTCTCACCTAGACAGCCAGAAGGGGGGGCTATGTGAGACTGTTGTTCATTGACTATAGCTCAGCGTTCAACACCATAGTCCCCACCTGACTGGTGGACAAGCTGATCGAGCTGGGTCTGAGCGCCTGGATACTGGACTTTCTGAGTGAAAGGCCTCAGGCGGTCAGGGTGGGGGGTCAGACCTCCAACACCATCACCCTGGGTATCGGGTCCCCCAGGGCTGTGTTCTGAGCCCCCTGCTGTATTCACTCTACACACATGACTGTGTGGCCAGATTCAGCTCCAACTCCATAGTGAAGTTTGCGGACGACACAGTGGTGGTGGGGCTGATCTCTGACAACGACGAGAAGGCCTACCGGGAGGAGGTTGATGTACTGGCACGCTGGTGTCAGGACAACAGCCTGCTCCTGAACATTGGTAAAACCAAGGAGCTGATCGTGGATTTTAGGAGAACACAGCAGGGGACACACACACCACTGTGGATAAAGCAGCGCCTCTACCACCTGAGACAGTTAAGGAAGTTCAGAGTATCGGGGAAGATACTCCAGTCCTTCTACTCCGGAGAGCATCTTGACTGGAAACATCACTGCCTGGTATGGAAACAGCAAGGCACAGGACAAGAAGGCCCTACAGAGAGTGGTGCGCTCAGCTGAGCGTACTACGGGTATTGCACTACCACCCCTGCAGAATAATGAAAGACCCTCACCTAGGGCTGGGCGATAAAACGATAACGATAACTATCGCGATAAATTATTTCCTCGAAATAAACATGAAACGTGGTCGCAAAGTTTCGATATATCGATTTCCAAGCTTGGCTCCGTTCAGCCTCGGCTCAGCACACTCACTAACAACAACCAACGTTACGTGATGACGTGACGTGCATACGCACAACAGCTAACAACCAATCAGTGAAGGAGATGGCCGAGAGCGAACGAGATCCGGAAGGAGACCCAGAGGTACTAGGACTCACTCAACAACAAGGCTTGCTAGGCTAATTAGCTTGCACGCCGTTGTTTTATATATTTACGTGCCGAGTATGTGTGTGTTTTGAATTCTGAGGCCATGTTTAAGTAGTGTGGGGTATACAGTGGACGTCGTTTCAATATATTGTGGCGGAAGAGAGTATTTTAGTGTAATATTTAGCACATTGTCATGGAATACACCACTTATAAACAACAGGCTTGCTAGGCTAATTAGCTTGCACGGCGTTGTTTTATATATTTACGTGCCGAGTATGTGTGTGTTTTGAATTCTGAGGCCACGTTTAAGTAGTGTGGGGTATACAGTGGACGTCGTTTCAATATATTGTGGCGGAAGAGAGTTTTAGTGTCATATTTATTGTCATGAGATACTCCGCTTGTCGGCTACTGCTAACGTGCGCGGACTGATGACGACATCAACTCGACTTGAGACATTCGCAGCAGCATAAGAAGTTAATTAAACTTGACAGACATTATATCGACGATAATTATCGATATCGAATTATATGAAAATAATTTTATAATTTTATCGCGATAACGTTTTTGGTCATATCGCCCAGCCCTACCCTCACCACCCCAACAACAGCCTGTTCAAGCTGCTGAGGTCAGGCAAACGCCTGTGCACACCAGCAACTAGGACAGAGAGACTTCGTTACAGAGAGACTCTTGAACTCTCCACACACAAGCATGAGCACACACACAACACACATACTGTATACGCTCACACACTAACAAGACACTTTAGCACGAACACACACATGCTGCACACGCACACACTCAACGGTCACTTTACACAATGAAAAAGGTCACACAAAAAAAGAAGAAAAAAAAGAACACCCTGTGATGCTCAGAGGATGAGGCACAGGATGAACAAACCATCTGGCTGCTGCCTGGTGGAGATTTGCACTCTAGTGAACACACTTTTCTAGTTCAGAAGTTGAGTCTGTCTGCCTGTCTGTCTGTCCGTCTGATGTTCATGATCTTGTCTGCTTTTATTCGTGAAGGAGGGAAGTGTGTCACTTCAGAACAGGAATTATGGTGCCTGTATGTACGTCAGGCATGTTGTACTTACTGTACATATGAGTTATGATGTATGTACTGCTGTGAGAAGGAATCCCACCCTGAGGACAGTAACATCTAAAGTCTAAGTTACCAACACATGAAGCAGGGCTGGGAGACACAGAGATACATGCAACAGTATGGTTTTTTACTGCACTGTCGTCCACACATACACACTGGATATTTTTAAGTTAATGCCAACAATAATTGGCAAAGAATTTAAAAGAAAATAGAGCATTTTGAGTGAAACGCCACCATACTTGCAAGCAGGGGAGGAAATTAGGCCCTTTTACTCGCCAAATACGAGTATTATTTATGTTTGGCGAATGATTCATGAAGAGCACTCGCCACACTGGCGAGTAGTAAACAAAATTAAAAGATCATTCTGCAATCTGCTGATTCGCTCACTGGCACAAGCCGAACTCTGACTCCCCCCTTATGATTCCTACTATTTGCGCCTCATAATAATCCATAACCAATGAACATCATCGTTGTACAGCTCCTCCAATGAACACTCGTTTTCTAGAAGATGCCGCCCATCTAGGGGAAGTGGACGCACCACTGCGTGCAGACCTACAGACTCCTGTCACCGGCTTGACAACGTAGACAAACATACACAAAAACACATCAGTGGATGAAAATAATTGCATGTAGAGTCGTCGCTTTCGGATATCAGTGTGGTCTGACATGGGGGCGAACAACAGCACGCGACGCGTCTCCTTCGAGTCGGATGAGAATGACAAGTGGGCGTGAGGCTAACGATTCCAATCACTCAAGTCAACTAGCATTAGCCGGCTAGCTACCTAGCATGTAACAAGCTACCATAACGCGCGTTCAACATAGTGGACTATACTGAGCGGCTTTGCTTAAATGCAGCCGAGTGACATTTTATTATTACCGAATTATTACCGGGTTTCCCCCCATATCACCACTCGCCCTATGCCCTTCACAACGGTGATGTTGGTATACTTGTCATTCAGAATACATCTGCTGAACCCCTAGCATTGACATGAGATTCGATTCCAATGTATTGTCATCATACAGCACAAGTACAGTACAACCAGAATACGTTTGGCATCCAACCAGAGTGCAAATGTAACAAGTCAAGTTCAAGTGGTTTTATTTAGCTATTACATTACAGTGAAATGCTTGGTTCTTTCACTGCCCAGCCCAACCCAGTCCAACCTAGACCAGCCCAACTTTCCCTGCCCAACCCAGTCCAGCCCAGCATCTTTCACTGCCCAGTTCAGCCCAACCCAGTCCAGAATAGTTCCCTCTTTCATGTTAATATGTGATATCCTAATATTTTGAAGAGTAGAGACGGTGTGATTAATATATGTTTTATGCTAATATTGTGAAGAGTAGAGACACTTATTAATGTTTTATGGTAATAAATATTTTAAAGAGTAGAGACACGGTGTGATTATTACTATGATTGAAAATCAATTTAGACGAAGACATACAAAGAAGTAATCACAATTAGCGATTTATTTATGGCTGGTAAAACATCTGTTTGGCTGGTAAAAAGAATCATATACTCGCCAGTTGGCTGGTAAGCCAAAAAGTTAGTTTCCTCCCCTGCTTGCAAGATGAAAACATAGGAAGATGTCATGTCACATTTTAATTTGTACTGTAAAGCTGACTACTTTCAAATACTGTTATACCGTCGAAACTAAGATAAATACCAGTCTGACGGTAAAGTCCTCTCAGTATCTAGCGTTCTTAGTGACTAAATCGTCTGCTCTCAGTGGAAAAACTCTTAATGGACTGTTTCTGACCAGGAGCCTCGTCTGCCAGCGTCACTGTGGTCGCTGTCAGTCAGTCCTGTGTCTGTGTCCGTTCCTGTGGCTATAATATATATTAACTGATGGTGTGTGTGTGTGTGTGGCTGTAATACGTATTAACTATAGTCTTAGTGCCTGTGTGTGGGTCTTTGTGATCATAATAGTTTTAAAGAAATATTCTTTAAATGGTATTGTGTGTTGTTTTGATAATTGATGTTTTAAGGAGTTGATCCTAAAACCATGACTCCTCTACAACACAACACTAAATAATTTCTCTCAACCGACCAACACCATGTGACCTTTAACTCATTGACCGCCACGCTGTTTTCCCATCTCTATGGCGCCAGCGTTATTGACCATTTTAACGATGTTTGCGGACCCATCGTGTGTTCTGTATTATAGCTATGGAGACAATAGTATGGCTCATTTGACAGGCATTGTTCATAGTCCAGCACTGTGATCTGTGATCTGTGTGTAACTGTGATCATTACCAAAAGCATGTTTTAGGTCCGGTAAAATACGACACTGTGATCGGTACAGAAGCATGTTTTAGGTAAAAAAAAATACCAGCAGGTTACCTAAGATAGACCTTACCTCAGTCAGAAGGTACTCCAAAATGAATAAATCCCAGTTGTCCGATCGCGATCACAATTACTTGTGTATATTGGGCATGGCTACCATACGGGAAAGAATAGCTCTGAGGCACCAAATCTCCTCCCGATTGCTATGTCCTGATCCACTCCGAGGCGGAAGCAGCGGGAGGTAACACAGTACTGGAAGACAACTGATATCCCCAGTTCAAAAGGTAAGCGATACTGCCACCTGGCGGGATCCGATCGTCATTGCAATTCCAATGTAGGCAGCTGTGCCAGGGAGACCCAGGCAGCTCCGAGCGAGTGTTTAGAACGGGGATCAAAGGGAAAATATCAAAGGATCAAAACCCGACTTTTCTCGGGTTTGGCAGGCAAAGAGTTAATAGTCCTGAAGTCTGGAGGCTGCAGAGACCGTCCTGCCACCACAGGGTCAAAGGTCATAAAATACACCTCACCATATTATATCAATGGAGCTGAATGGCACGCCAAACTACCAAAATGATACATTTGAAAAACCCAACTTCAACGTCTCTTTCTAGAAATCATGACTAAATAATCCACAGAAATGGTAAATGGCTGCATTTATATAAGTGCTTTTATCCAAAGCGCTTTACAATTTGTTCCTCACATTTGACCCATTCACTCACACATTCACACACCGATGGTGGAGGCAACCATGCAGGGTGCCAACCTGCTCACCGGGAGCAATTACAGTAGGGGTTAAGTGTCTTGCTCAAGGACACTTCGACACGCTGCCGGGGAGGAGCGGGAATCGAACCGGGATCCTCTGGATTACCAGACGACCGCTCTACCTCCCGATCCACTGTCGCCCCCCATACAGATATAGCAGATGACTTAGTAGCAAAGTGCATAATAGTAAAAGACGTAGGAAGGTTAGTCGTTTTTTTTGTAGTTTAGGGTTGCAGCGCTGATTATCACACGCCCTCCTCACAACAGAACGGCAGAATTCAGGTTGTAAAACGGCTAAAAGCTCCTTTGAAATAAGAATGTGTTCTTTTTGGACATGCCTGGGTAAAGCACGGTCAAACAGGAGGGTTTTTAGTGGAAGACTTTAGAATGACTTCCTGTCAAATTATATCCTTGAAAATGGAGAAACTTTCAGTTGGACTTAAAACTCTGAAAGGACTTGAATTTCACCTCCTTATTGATTTGTGTCTCATAGGTATCATTTAATTTACTTTAAGAGATTTCATTTCAGTTTTTTACTGTGGTCATACTCGTAAAAAAATTTATGATAAATCACACTGTGTGTGTGTGTATTGAATCACATTACTAGAGAGAGAGAGAGAGAGAGAGAGAGAGAGAGAGAGAGAGAGAGATGGGTCTGAATGACACAGTATTATACTGTATTAGCTATGATAAATATCTCTGTCTTTCTCCCTCCCATTCTCTCCCTCTGTCTCCCTTTCTCTCTGTATCTCTCTTTCTCTCTCTTTATCTTTCTGTTTCTCTCTTTCGCTCCCTGTCCCTCTCTCCCTACCCAACTCTCTCTTTCCCTCACTCTCTCTTTCTCTCTCTAATGGAATAAATCTCTCTTATGGAATAAATCTCTTGTCTAATTGGAGGTTTTATTATGAAGTCAGTAGAAGCCACTCTGAATAATGTATTTACCAGCCTGTAGATCACGTTGATAAATAGCACTTAGCTATGTGTGAGGGTGTGCACGTGTGTGTGTGTGTGTGGGGGGGGGGGGGGGGGGGGGTGGTATGTGTGTGCGTGGGTGTATGTGTGGGTGTGTGCGTATTGTGGTTCTCAGCTGGTCTGAGTTGCTACCTCATCATGATAGACAGACAGTCTAACAAATGACAGACCTCAATATTCACCTGTCAACATAGGCCCCACCCCCGCCCAACCACCTTGGGAATTCTGGGAGTTTTAAAGCCCGGCATTCCAGTCATGGAAAACAACATGGAAAACATTGGTATCAGTTTTGTAGAAACACAAGCTGGTCAAGTTATTATTCTTCTTAAGTCCCATTATAGCTAATAGTACTAATATTTTGTTATCAAGTACTAGATAGTATTATCAATTACATAGTAGTAATAAGATGCCCCTAAATAGTCAACCAAACATTGGTCTACCAAATTGCCATTGGTCACAGCCTTGTCAAAATTAGGTTGAAATAAATATATATTTAATAAATAAATAAATAAATAAAAAAAGTATATCCTAAACGTGCGACTAATGGCTTGAACTGACAACTATTGGTGGAGCAGGTCGGGGGGCAGCCATAGTACTAGTAAAGCACTATTGTATCAGACGTAATTACATATTACAATTGAATCAACAATGTCAATGAAATGTTTTGGAATATGAATGGGAACCGCTTCACTCTCTCTCCTTTTTTTCTTTCTCTCTCTCTCCCTCTCTCACTTTCTCTAGACATCTGAGATACATTAGTTCCTAGTGTCTAGCTTCCTCCTGGCTAGTGGTGCGACACCTAATCCGGTCCCCCATCCCCCTCTCCTCCCCCTCTCCTCCCCCTCTGTCTGTGGAAAAGCTTTTTCTCACCCACACATCTCCCTGCCCTCCTTTCATCCTCCATCTCTCCTCTCTCTCTCTCTCTCTATCCCTCCATCTCCATCTCTCCCTCCATCTCCTTCTCCCTCCATCTCTCTCCGTCTCTCCCACTCAATCCGTCAGCTTCATATATACTTAGTTTCTGTTCCTTTTAAAACCATCAAAACCAATAATAATGACTTATGACCAATATTCACTACCATTGATACATGATGTGGTCTGTATTAAATCTTTCCATGGCAATCTGATTGTACAGTGATACGATACGAAAACACAGTAAAATGAAGAACAATGTTAGTGTAACATTCTTTATTTCAGTGCTGTTTGTATGCGCAGGTAAAACCACATGTAAAAACTCATCTAGATCTGTTATAAATGTCTACTTCTCAGACACATACAAATACATACAAATATCACTCATCAGCAAATACAGATATGTTATTATTTTATTAATAACAATAATGGTAGTAATAATAACAATGATGATAATAATAATAATCAATCTGATTTTAATTGTCTTGGTACATTCAAGAAAAAACCTAACTTATAAACAAAAGTCTAATTTGAATAAAACTAAACAAGAGGTAGGGCAACCTACACACACACACACACACGTATTCTCGCACACTCACACTCACACACACACACACACTCACATACTGTACACATTCTCTCACACACACTCTGTCACCATGCCTCCTCATTTAGATTATGTAGTGTGTTACTGGAGGTCAGGATCATAAAAGGAATGTAATTAGTACAAAGTAGATGCTTAGTTGCAAAGTATTTTGTTCTCTGTTTTCTATTGTTAAAAGTCTCTCATGGCACTTACTCTGCAGGCCAAGGTCATGTTCTAATATATTTCATATTTCATTATATATGTGTTTGAAACCCAAAGAAAATCATAAAAAGCCACGTGTAATAAAACATCTTTTACCTTGTAGTCGTTGTTTGATTAGAAAGACAGATCAGATCAGCAACACAGAGTAGGGGTGTAACGGTACACAAAAACCACGGTACGGTACGTACCTAGGTTTTGCAGTCAAGGTTCGCTACAGGTTTTCGGTACAGTGGGGGAAAGTTTGGCTTTCCATGTTCCACTTAGGGGTGATGTAGTGTGCAGTAACAAATTGTACTTGTCAACGAATATTCTATATTGAAATTAATAATTGACTTGTAAAAAAGAAATAATAATAATTATATTAGATTGTAAAAAAAAACAGTCCCCAGTGGGCGGTCGTTAGTGGTTAACATACCGTTGTATTCGTTCGGTACACAGCCGTTCGGCGCGGTACGGTACACACTGAAATGGTACGGATACGTGTACCTTTACACCCCTAACACAGAGGTAATAAAACAGCTTTTACCTTGTAGTCGTTATTACCCCGGATTAG
This sequence comes from Notolepis coatsorum, assembly GCF_963971535.1. Taxonomy (NCBI): domain Eukaryota; kingdom Metazoa; phylum Chordata; class Actinopteri; order Aulopiformes; family Paralepididae; genus Notolepis; species Notolepis coatsorum. Next base: position 72,911,359 of record NC_140168.1, read on the forward strand.
CAGCAATGAAGGTATATTACTAGTTCGGTAACATTAGTTGTGAGATGCCATTCATGTACAATGTGAGTCTGAGTTGCTTCCATGCATTACTGGAGCTGCCAGTCATCAGTAATATAGTGAGTAGTGAAGGTGACTGAGCTGTTAGTAATATAGTGAGTAGTGAAGGTGACTGAGCTGTTAGTAATATAGTGAGTACTGAGTAGTGAAGGTGACTGAGCTGTTAGTAATATAGGTGAGTAGTGAAGGTGACTGTTAGTAATATAGTGAGTAGTGAAGGTGACTGTTAATAATATAGTTTGTAGTGAAGGTGACTGTTAGTAATATAGTGAGTAGTGAAGGTAACTGTTAGTAATATAGTGAGTAGTGAAGGTGACTGTTAGTAATATAGTGAGTAGTGAAGGTGACTGTTAGTAATATAGTTTGTAGTGAAGGTGACTGTTAGTAATATAGTGAGTAGTGAAGGTGACTGTTAGTAATATAGTGAGTAGTGAAGGTAACTGTTAGTAATATAGTGAGTAGTGAAGGTGACTGTTAGTAATATAGTGAGTAGTGAAGGTAACTGTAGCTGAGGGGTACAATTCCCTGACTGTATTGTTAGATATGATATTTAATACCACTACCTCATGTACTTTAACTTCTGGCCACCCAGTACAAGATATAAGTATGATGAACACTTTCCCACCTGATGAAACGAACCAACACAAATGGACCAAATCGAATATTTAATACAGCAAAGGGTGTACACAATATTCACTTAATTACATTTATGATTTGAAATGTTAAGTATGCACTTTTATGGCAAATGAGTATTCGTAGGTAAATCAACATTGAATGTCCAATCTCTGGTTGCGCAGGGAGTAAGTATACAACCTGGAATATTTAGGAAACGATAGCGATAGTACTTAAATAATTATAGCTGGATACACTAAGGGGGGGGGGGGTCCCGCTGGTTGTAAGACAGTAGGAGGGGGGGGTTAGAGAAGTCGCTGGCGGTATCCCATCTAGCCGACGGTGTCTTGGGAGAATCCAAAGTCTTAGACCCAGTGCCCACAGAACTTCGGGCCGTAGACGAACACAGCTGGACCCTCTGTGGAACGGTATCTGCCGGTCCACAACGGAGAGACGTGGTGCGACCTCACGTGTAGAGCGCCGCCTCACCTGTAGTCCTCTCCGGGGGGTAATTCCAACACTCGACAGTGTTGGCCTTTATCCATGGAATAATCAAAGCACATAAAGCATAATCCAAGAGCCGTGGAAGGCTCGCCGTCGTCGGGTAGAGTAATCCAATATACAGGTCCAGTCGCTCTTGACCCGGAGCTCCTCGGATGCAATCACCACTAGGGGTCTGACCAGCCTGGATAAGCGTCCAGATAACGTCAGGAACGATGGGGGTACTGATAACTGTAGGACTCGAACCGAACGATGCACCATACATAAATAGACTATTATTAGCTTAATAGAATACGTCCAACTCGACGGTATGGTGCCAAACCATGACCATTCAACTATTAATCTACACGATGTCTCAATGCCTATTCTGGGCCAAGTAGGCCCTACTACACCGCACGTGCTTCGTGGGGAGGCTTTTGCGTCTGTCACTCTGTTGGAGGGTAAAGAACTGGACTAAAAGAAAGTTCTACTTTACGAGCGTCATATATATATGCGCTATGAACAAATAGTACCACACGTATTTCGCCCGGCATATTACTGCGCGGAACCGGGGGCTGCCTCGACATGTTAGGCGGCACGATTGAACTTGAACCTAGGGGTATGGCAACCTGGCGCCAGGTTCTAGTCCAATGGTAGAATGAAACTATTATGGGCTGTTTAGTAGAAACGGGGATATTCAATGCATATTGTACAAGGAATATACAGGGGATATCAAACGATATACAAATACAATTAAATATATATATATAAATAAATATACATATTCGGTTTAATCTGATCCTTCACAACAGCCGCCCCCTAATTAGTCCCACCTAATTAGCTAAGCAGAGACAGATTAACCGCACTGTCTTCCACTCAAGGTCCGCTGTAAGGTCAGTCAACTCACAAAGTCATAGGGTCATGGTCATCATCGATAGTATCTGGGAGTCGGGGCAGTTCTATGAGCCTCGCCACGGGCCATGTGTAGGTGCGCCCTTGGACGAGTACTTCAGCTGCTCGGACCTTGCCATCGGCACCGGTGATCACTTTGCTTACGCGGCCAGCCGGCCACATAGCTCTGGGGAGTGACTGGTCAACTATCATGACGACTGTTCCTTCTGTCAAATTGTCTCTCTCTTTTACCCACTTCTGGCGGGTCTGTAGAGACGGTAGGTAGTGAAGTAGGAAGCTGCTCCAAAACTTGTCAGCTAGTACTTGGCTGTACCTCCACATTCTTCGGCCGTTCGCTTCTTCGGGCCTGTACATTGTCTGGGGTAGCGCGGGGTCCAGCCGCCCCATTAGGAGTGTGTTGGGGGTGACTGGGTCGACATCTGCTACATCACTGGAGACGTAACCGAGGGGTTTGGAGTTCAATACTCCCTCGATCTCCGTGAGGACTGTCATTAGGACTTCCTCTGCCACAGTCTGGGCTCCGAGTACGGCATACAGGGCTGTCTTTATAGAGCGTACTTCTCGTTCCCAGGTTCCACCGAAGTGGGGTGCGTTCGGGGGATTAAACTGGAAGTCAACCTGGGCTGGAGCGAGGTGGGTCTTAAGTTCTGGGCCCATAGCTTGGAAGCTCTCTCTCAGCTCTCTTTCTCCGCCTTTGAAGTTGGTCCCGTGATCAGACAACAATGTAGACGGTTGTCCTTTCCGTGATATGAATCTCCGGAAGGCCATAAGGAATGAGTCTGTGCTCATGGTCGGAAGGAGCTCGATATGTATCGCTCTGGTGGTCATGCATTTGAATACAATACCCCACCGCTTCTCGGTGCCTCTTCCTCTCTTTATATACAACGGGCCAAAACAGTCCATGCCTGTGGAGTGGAATGGCTTGTCGCCGATTCGGAGGCGACAGGGGGGTAGGTCAGCCATCCGTGGTATGCTGGGCTGCGCGCGCCACTTACGGCAGTCTAGACAGGTTCGCTGGAAGCGCCGTACTGCTTCTCTCCCTTGTAATATCCAATAACGACGTCTGATCTCCGCGAAGACTCTCTCTGCTCCGGCGTGGTGCACATCCTCGTCGTATTTCTTTATGATCAGCTCTGTGACCTTGTGTCGGCTGTTCACGACGATCGGGTGCTTAATGTCATCTGGTAGATCGGGGGCTCTCCGCAGGCGACCACCCACTCTGATGAGATTATGTGCGTCACTCTCTGGTGCCAGGTGAATCAGTCTGCTGTCTGATGGGACGGGGTTTCCTCCCTGTAGACAGTCTAGCTCATCGGGGAACGAGTCTCTCTGGGCTCGTTGTAGTAGAAGAAGTTCTGCTTCTTCGTAGTCAGCTGCTGACATGTCAGTGGTGGACTGAATCTCTGGGTGGTGCCGCAGGAATGTCCTTTGTTGCGCACTCTCTAGGGTAATGCAGTCATCTATGTTCGGGTCTGTGGAGGCGACAGTGCTCAGTCCACAGAACATAGGCTTCTTGTTCTCAGCCTCCTCTCTACTTGCTTCCCTCGGGGTGGGCGTAGGCCAATCTCCTTCCGGGAGCTGGAGGAATGCTGGTCCGTCACTGTAGATGTTGTGACGGGTTAGGTCATCCAGGGACATTCCCCGGGTGATGACGTCAGCTGGGTTGTGTTTGGTATCCACATATCTCCAGCTTGCTTCTTCTGTTAGTTCCTGAATCTCGGTGACTCTGGCTCCCACGAAGACTTTGTATCTGCATGAATCAGACTTAATCCATGTGAGTACTGTCGTGGAATCTGACCACAAGATTGTTCTATGCACCGGAATGGTGAGTTCACGTTGGATTAACGTGGCTAGATGCGCTCCTGCGAGGGCTGCGCAGAGCTCTAGACGTGGGATAGATTGTTGCTTACGTGGGGCTATCCTTGAGCGGGCCAGTATGAAAGCAGTGTGTATCTCTCCTCCCATCTCTTGGGCACGCAAATAAGCAACCGATCCGTAGGCTACTTCGGAGGCATCGCTGAAGACGTGTAGCTCAATCTCGCATGTCTCTGGCCTCACTGTGGATGGGAAGTAGCTGCGGCGTATATTAACACCTGGGAGTGAGCGGAGTTCCGTCTCCCACTCTCTCCATGTTGAGGCAAGGTGTGCGGGTATTGGGTCGTCCCAGCCCTGGTCCTTGTCCCATAGTGCTCGTACAATCATCTTTGCCCTGGTGGTGTAAGGTAGAATACATCCCAGCGGGTCATATTGTCTGGCGAGTGTTCTGTACACACTCCGTCTGGTGGTCGGTATCGCCGCCGACCTTCCTTGCTCTGGAGCCAAGGGTTTGTGTCTATAGTGGAGCGAGTCTGTTTTGAAGCGCCAGACTAATCCTAGTGTCATTTCTTGGGCTTCTCCTGGGATTGTCACCATCCAGGTCTCGCTGCTGGCAGCCTTGTCTGCGGAGGAGAGGCTGCGCAATACGTGCGGGTCACTGCTGGCCCACTGCCTGAGATCAAAGCCTCCTTTGATTAGGGAGGCGCGTAACTTGATTAGGAGAGCCTCGGCTTCTTCTTGAGTCGAGACGCTTTGTAGACAGTTGTCTACGTAGAAACTGTTCTTCACACTGTGTTGGACCTCTTCACCTGCTGCTGGGTCCTCTGTGACGTGTTTCTATAGTGCAAATAATACTGGGGGGTCGCTGCTGGCCTGCTGCCGGAGATCAAAGCCGTCTTTGATCAGGGAGCAGCGCACGGCGTCGCCAGTCTATTTTCTTCTCGGCATGCTGCAGGAGTGTGGTGTCTCCTTCTTCCACTCTGGAGTGGAGGCAGCTGGTGGCTGCGGTTCGGTTGAGAGATTTAGCGAGGGGGCCTTGTAATGTCCATCCTAGGCGGGTCTCGACGGCTGCAGGACAGCCTCGGGGACCGGTATGGACCCGGTCAATCGGGACTATGAGTTCTGCATGGTCGGAGCCTATCAACAGGGTCGGGGTAGCGCCGTTTATGAGCGGGATAGGTAATTGGCGCAGGTGCACATATTTATCCATCAACTTGGTGACAGGGTAGGTGTACTGCGAGAGTCCTATTTCTTGGCTGGTGAAAGCATTTGTGATCTTGTACTGTCGCTCTGGCTGCCCGTTGGCTGCGATAGTGAAGGAGACATTCTCGCCCTTTATCGTCTTCAAATCTCTTCTTATTGTCCGAATCGTCATTTCGTTCTTGCTCCCCCGCAGTCCCAGTTGAGTCGCAGCGGAGGCGAGCAGAAGGGTCTTCTCTGACCCGTCATCAAGGACGGCGTAAGTGTCCATGACTTTATCCTGGTAGCTCAATGTCACACGGACTACCTTTAAGAGCACTTGAGCTCCGTTGCTGCTGGCGGGGTCAATGTACATGACACTTGCCTTGGTGCCGCTCCGTGGTGCAGGTGTAGGCCGTCTTCCGTTACTATCGTGTAGTATATCTAGATGGGCTCCATCGCACCGGCTGCACCTTTTCTTTAGGCGGCATTCGGCTGCCATGTGGGGCCGCGCACATCGATAACAGCGCCGGTTGGACTTTATCCATTGGCTCACTTCTTCTGCATTCATCTTTGTGAATGTGTCACATTGTGACAGCCAGTGTTCTTTCTCACAGTAGGGACACGCTATCTTCCACTTTTCCTTCCTCGAGGGGGTGCTGTGACTCTTACTGCTCGGTACTGACTCTGATTGGTGCATGACAGTCACCGATCTTCTTCCATCATTTATTCTCCTGGGTCCCTCTCTGGAGCTTGGCGTGCTCCGCCCGAAGGTGTCCAGTCGTAAGCTGCTGACCTCTCTCGCCAGGAAGTCGGCCAGATCAAGGAGGGATGGCTCGGGGCCGTCGGGATCTCGGTAGTCCCTCTGCCGCCGAAAGCGCTCCTGTCTTGCGGGTGGCAGCTTCTCCAAAATCCTCTCAACGTTAGAGTTGGCGTACAGCTCATGCCTGCCCTTCTCCCGTTGAGCTCCCAGCATCCCCACCAGGGACTGCACTTTGATTGACAGGTCATCTAGTGAGCGATTGTCTGTGGCTGGGGGTAGGCGGTCAATATGCCTTATCTCCTGGATTACGTAATCCCATATACGTCCATATCTTTGATCCAGCGCTGCAAGGGCCGCTGTGTATGGGGTCGAGGAGGTAGCATAGGCTAGCGCTATATTGTGTGCTCGCTGTACTTTCAGGTGCTTCAATAATATTGCATACTTGTGGCGTTCATCAATGACCTCCGCCAGCATTGTCTCTAAGCACATCCGGAGCTCCGTGTACTGTGCTCGACTCTCATAGACGAAGTCTGGGATTGATGGCGTGGCGTTGTATGACGCCGTGGATGGCGAATACATCGGCGAGCGTTGGGGGAGAGATCTCCTGGGCGAGTCCCCTCTTGCGCCTCGCTGTGGGCCGGTACTGGCAGGGTACCATGGCCCGCTGGTCCAGGTACTGTTCCTCGGGGCTGGTCGTGCGTCGTGCTCACCCGTAAATAGAGTCGGGGGTCTGTAGCGCAGCGCCACGGGGGTATAGCCTGGACTGTATGGGACCTCCTGGTCCGGTGGAGTACTGTGCTGTCGTCGGGCTTGGTTCTCCTCTTCTCCCTCTTCTTCTTCTATCAAATCTTCCAGATCTTGTAATCGTTTATTTAGCTTCTCCGCAGTGTAGGCCGCTCCTTCCTTGTAGCTGGGTCTCGCTTGGACCGGTATGGGAAGGGGGTCTGCGGGGGGTCTAGACTCGGTCTGTTGGTCAAGTTCAGGGTCGCTTGCTCGTTGCGGTGACGCTGCTCTTGACTGCTGTCTCGACGAGTTCCTTGAGCCCCTGGCGGAGGGAGAGGGAGTTGTCCTTTTTGATCAGCTGCTCTATTAGTTGCGCTTGTAGTCTGTCGCGCTCTGCGTCTCTTTGGGCACCGGCAGCGATGCGCTGGGCGTCGGCGCGGTCTCTTGCCATATTCTCTTCCATCTGGAAGCGTCTCATCTCCAGACTTGTGCGCTGTTCTTCGCTCCGTTGCTGTGCCTGGAGGTGTTCGCGCTCGCTGGTCGCCTGGGCTTGGAGACGTTCGCGCTCGCTAAGCGTCTGTGCTTGGAGCCGATCGCGTTCGGTAGAGGCTGTCAGGCTGACGAGGAACGCCTGTTGTAGTATCCTCTCCGCTTCGCTGGGGGAAGGCGGTAGTGGAGGTGAGCCGCTCCTGCGTGAACCGCTCCTGGGGGTACTCGTTGGGGAGTCCTGGAGCTCTAGTTCCTCGGCGCTCTCCTCTTCTTCTTCCGTGCAGAGTTCTCTCTCTGTAGGGTTGTCTTCCTCCCGGGGCGTGTCGGGGACTACTTCTTTAGTAGTGGCGGGGGGTAAAGGCATATCAATTCCCTCCTGGTCTCCACCGTGGGCTTGGTCAGTTACATTAGGACCTACTAGGGCCTCTGTGGTCGGGGAAACCTGGTCGTTAAGGTCAGACATAATTTTACTTTCTACTTTTACTACGTTTACCGTTTGTCGAAGGCTAGGTAGTTGACTGACAGTGTAAGCCTCTAAGTACTGAGGTGTCTGTCGTCTGCGCCGCGGGCGTTCTAGGTTAGGAGGATCGTTTCGTGGAGTGTTCATAGGCCATTTCGATATTAATAACACTATATTAATATTACACTAGTTACCATCCGGCTCGAAGGACCAATTGTAGCTGAGGGGTACAATTCCCTGACTGTATTGTTAGATATGATATTTAATACCACTACCTCATGTACTTTAACTTCTGGCCACCCAGTACAAGATATAAGTATGATGAACACTTTCCCACCTGATGAAACGAACCAACACAAATGGACCAAATCGAATATTTAATACAGCAAAGGGTGTACACAATATTCACTTAATTACATTTATGATTTGAAATGTTAAGTATGCACTTTTATGGCAAATGAGTATTCGTAGGTAAATCAACATTGAATGTCCAATCTCTGGTTGCGCAGGGAGTAAGTATACAACCTGGAATATTTAGGAAACGATAGCGATAGTACTTAAATAATTATAGCTGGATACACTAAGGGGGGGGGGGGGGGTCCCGCTGGTTGTAAGACAGTAGGAGGGGGGGGTTAGAGAAGTCGCTGGCGGTATCCCATCTAGCCGACGGTGTCTTGGGAGAATCCAAAGTCTTAGACCCAGTGCCCACAGAACTTCGGGCCGTAGACGAACACAGCTGGACCCTCTGTGGAACGGTATCTGCCGGTCCACAACGGAGAGACGTGGTGCGACCTCACGTGTAGAGCGCCGCCTCACCTGTAGTCCTCTCCGGGGGGTAATTCCAACACTCGACAGTGTTGGCCTTTATCCATGGAATAATCAAAGCACATAAAGCATAATCCAAGAGCCGTGGAAGGCTCGCCGTCGTCGGGTAGAGTAATCCAATATACAGGTCCAGTCGCTCTTGACCCGGAGCTCCTCGGATGCAATCACCACTAGGGGTCTGACCAGCCTGTATAAGCGTCCAGATAACGTCAGGAACGATGGGGGTACTGATAACTGTAGGACTCGAACCGAACGATGCACCATACATAAATAGACTATTATTAGCTTAATAGAATACGTCCAACTCGACGGTATGGTGCCAAACTATGACCATTCAACTATTAATCTACACGATGTCTCAATGCCTATTCTGGGCCAAGTAGGCCCTACTACACCGCACGTGCTTCGTGGGGAGGCTTTTGCGTCTGTCACTCTGTTGGAGGGTAAAGAACTGGACTAAAAGAAAGTTCTACTTTACGAGCGTCATATATATATGCGCTATGAACAAATAGTACCACACGTATTTCGCCCGGCATATTACTGCGCGGAACCGGGGGCTGCCTCGACATGTTAGGCGGCACGATTGAACTTGAACCTAGGGGTATGGCAACCTGGCGCCAGGTTCTAGTCCAATGGTAGAATGAAACTATTATGGGCTGTTTAGTAGAAACGGGGATATTCAATGCATATTGTACAAGGAATATACAGGGGATATCAAACGATATACAAATACAATTAAATATATATATATAAATAAATATACATATTCGGTTTAATCTGATCCTTCACAACAGTAACTGTTAGTAATATAGTGAGTAGTGAAGGTGACTGTTAGTAATATAGTGAGTAGTGAAGGTAACTGTTAGTAATATAGTGAGTAGTGAAGGTGACTGTTAGTAATATAGTGAGTAGTGAAGGTAACTGTTAGTAATATAGTGAGTAGTGAAGGTGACTGTTAGTAATATAGTGAGTAGTGAAGGTAACTGTTAGTAATATAGTGAGTAGTGAAGGTGACTGTTAGTAATATAGTGAGTAGTGAAGGTAACTGTTAGTAATATAGTGAGTAGTGAAGGTGACTGTTAGTAATAGTGAGTAGTGAAGGTGACTGAGCTGTTAGTAATATAGTGAGTAATGAAGGTGACTGAGCTGTTAGTAATATAGTGTAGTGAAGTTTCAAGTTTCTTTATTAGTTGTCATCAGTGTTGTGCTAGTTACTGAAAAATAGTAACTCAGTTACTTTACTAGTTACTTCATTTCAAAGTAACTTCATTACTTTACTAGTTACTTACACCCAAAAGTAATGAGATACTGTGAAAAGTAACTATTTAGTTATTTAAAAAAATAAATAAAATGCTCCCGAGTCCCATGCCCCAGATACTCAAAATTGGTTGATCAACTTGACAGTTTCCATTTTCACATCACTGAACTCTGCTAAGCAATGTGGTCTAGATACAAACACAAATCTGACACAAACAAATGTTGTCCCGAGTCGATATAATAAGAAGTGCGCCGGTTGAAGGAACAGCCTTGATGTCGCCGGAGCGTTTCATTATAACCATCTTGCAACAGTGTTTAAGATATCAATCAAAGCATTGCAACGTTAGAATAGTTAGGATATCAATTGTGCATGAAAGGACTATATTTATATTGTTTGATTAGTATTATGAGATTCCCTGGCAGATTTCGTACAGTCAAAATCCGTTGATCAACTTGAGTTTCAGTGAACACATTGCACTCACCAAAGTCTGCGGTGGTCGAGATGTAACGTTAGTCCAGCTGACTCCAGCAGCCCCTCAAACATGTTCTTTATCTCGTTTCCATGTTGTATATTAATTATCTCTCCAAGTAGTTGCTAAATGGTTTGTTAGTTCGTTACTGCATTCTTTTTATGTAGATTCATAGCGAGCGTCCTCCTGACTCCGTTTGATTTCGCCTGCGTTTGTTTTGTTTACTATAGAGAGCGTAGCATTTCTGGTTTCCGCATTTCTGATTGGCCAGTGGCCACTGACTGACGCTCTCTGGTCAGAGAACGTCAGAGAACGTCAGTCAGTGGCCAATCAGAAATGCGGAAACCAGATGCGGAAAGTAATAGACGCTCTCTATAGTAAACAAAACAAACGCAGGCGAAATCAAACAGGAGTCAGGAGGACGCTCGCTATGAATCTACATAAAAAGAACGCAGTAACGAACTAACAAACCATTTAGTAACGGTAACAGCGTTACTGAATTTAAAAAGTAATGCGTTAGAGTACTAGTTACGGCAAAAAATAACTTCGTTACTGTAACGCGTTAGTCCCAACACTGGTTGTCATACAGAAGTACAGAATACTTTTATACAAAATGCTTCTTACTGTTACGCTCCAGAGACTGTGCTAGACAAGATAAGTATGAAATAAAATAGTATAGCATGTAAAATAGAAGTAAAAATAGAAGTCACAGTGTTCAGTATATACATATGTACAATGTTCGATGCAGAATAGAAGTAACTGAGTTAGTTACCATTGCCATACAATATACAATATACTGTAGTGGGCACTTACATGGGCACTTACCTGGACGGGACATAATCCACCTACACTGTCACTTTAAGGACACAGGGCATCCGGGGTATCTAGAGCGGCCATATTAACGCTTGACTTTGTTTGTTGTGGTATCCATGGCTATGCTATTAAATGATGCACACTGATGTGTGGTCAAAGAAACTTCACTCTCTTTGGTCGTGATTTCCCGTCTCCTACATTGGTGAACCTGACGTTCTTGGACGCTTTCAAGAACGATTGAACAATGGAACAGGCAGTCGCGCTGAAGTTTATGGAAGCAGCAGTTGCGCTGAAATTGCCAGAGTTCTGGGAAACGCAAGCTACTGCATGGTTTGTGCAGGCGGAGGCGCAGTTTGCAATAAAGAAAATAACGGAGGATGACACTAAGTACTATCACGTTGTCGCTGTGCTGGGGACTAACACGGCAGCCAGAGTGGTGAGTCTACTCACAAACCCTCCGGCGCACGATAAATATGGCACGCTGAAGGCACACTTGTTGAAGTGTTTTGAACTGTCTGAGGTGGAACGAGCTAACCGGCTGTTTTCATTGCAAGGTCTGGGCGACAGTAAACCGTCCGAGCTTATGGATAGGATGTTGGCGTTGATGGGAGAACATGAGCCCAACCATTTTCTCTTCCGACAGCTGTTCTTGTGCCAGTTACCGGCTCAGGTAAGGGCTGCCTTGGCCAACACAACAATAAATGACTGCCGTATGTTAGCCGCGGAGGCGGATAAGTTCTTTTTGGCCAGCCAGCAGCAACACTGTACGGCCGTGTTCTATCATGACCAACCCTCTACCTCTCACCATGGGGATTATACCGTCGCTGCTGCGGTGGCAGCCCCTCGCCAGCGAGGGAGAGACACTGGCTGGTGTTTCTTTCACACAAAGTATGGAGCCAGGGCTAACCAATGCCGTCCCCCATGTTCTTACAAGGGGCCGGGAAACGCCCGGGCCGGCGCTCAACAGTGGCCATGAGCGTTGGTGGGGCCGGCAGGCTACTGTTTATTCGGGACAACATCTCAGGCAGGCGTTTCATGTGCGACACAGGGGCACAGAGAAGCGTGCTGCCTGCGTCAACGGTGGACACCCTGGCCGACGGGCATGGGCTCCCTATGGAAGCTGCCAATGGTACTACGATCCGCACGTATGGCAGTAGGCTAGTGGAGTTGTGTTTTGGTGACCGGCGGTTTAGCTGGAACTTCATTACTGCTGATGTGTCTGTGCCCCTGCTGGGTGCTGATTTTCTGTGTGCCTATGGATTGTTGGTGGATGTCAGGAACAATCGATTGATCGATGCCACCACCTTTTGTTCATTTGAATGTACTGTCGGGGCAGCGCCTCCTGTGGGTTTGTCTAACATGTTGTCTGTTACAGATGAGTTTCACCAGCTGCTAGCCGAGTTCCCTGTCCTTACCCAGCCCACTTTCTCGTCCTCCACCAGTAAGCACGGTGTGGAGCATCACATCGCTACGGCAGGTGCGCCAGTCTACTCCCGGGCTCGGCGCCTAGATCCTGCCAAGCTGGCCGTGGCCAAGGCAGAGTTTTCCAACATGGAGAACCTGGGTATTATCCGTCGTTCTGACAGCCCATGGGCCTCACCCCTTCACATTGTCCCCAAGGCTGCCGGCGGGTGGCGCCCGTGTGGCGATTACCGCCGCCTTAACAAGGTAACCACACCGGACCGATACCCGGTTCCACATATTCAGGATTTTTCCACCCACCTGGCCCGGAAGCTCATATTTTCAAAAATAGATTTAGTTCGAGGTTACCACCAGGTGCCGGTCCACCCAGCGGACATCCCTAAGACGGCGGTGATTACTCCCTTTGGTTTGTTTGAGTTCTTACGCATGCCATTTGAGCTTAAAAACACAGCACAGACATTCCAGCGCTTGATGGACTCTGTGTTACGGGACCTGCCTTTTTTGTTTGTCTACCTAGATGACATCTTAGTCGCCAGTACCACCAAGGCAGAGCACTTGTCCCATCTCAGGACCCTTTTCCACCGACTCAGTCAGCATGGGCTCATAATTAACCCAGCTAAATGTCAGTTTGGGCTGTCTAGGATCGATTTCCTCGGGCACCACGTCACCAAAGATGGGGCAGTTCCCCTCCCATCTAAGGTTGACGCCATAGCAAATTTTCCACTGCCACCCACCATCAAGGCTCTGCAAGAGTTCCTTGGCATGGTAAATTTTTACCATCGGTTTGTCCCCCGGGCTGCTCAGCTAATGCGACCTCTTTACGAGGCTCTCAGGGGTAAAATCGCCAAACATGTGGTGGACTGGACGGACGAGAGACGCAAGGCGTTTGTCGATACTAAAACCGCCCTGGCCAATGCAACCAGGCTGGCACACCCACTTCCCAACGCCCCTGTTGCCATCACCACTGATGCTTCAGACTATGCTGTTGGAGCGGTATACGAGCAGTGGGTGAGTGGGGCTTGGCAGCCACTGGCGTTTTTTAGCCGACAGCTTCGTCCTAATGAGTGCAAATATAGCACTTTTGATAGGGAGCTCCTCGCCCTCTATCTGGCCGTGCGGCATTTCCGTTCCCTGCTGGAGGCTCGTTCGTTCATGGCATTTGTAGACCACAAGCCACTCACTTTTGCTATGGCTAAAGTAAGTGAGCCATGGTCTGCCCGTCAGCAGAGGCACCTGTCATATATCTCAGAGTTTACCACGGATATTCAGCATGTCGCAGGCAGGGACAATCTAGTGGCAGACTGTCTCTCTCGGGCCTTGATCGGGGCTGTCCATGTTGGTTTAGACTATGCACGCATGGCCTCAGACCAGGTTTCCGACCTGGACGTTCAGGCCTACAGGACGGCCATCACAGCACTCAGGCTGGAGGATGTGGCATTTAATGAGGCTAACAGCACACTCCTGTGCGACATTTCCACGGTGCGGCCGCGACCCGTGGTGCCCAGCAGTTGGAGACGTCATGTTTTTGACATCATACATGGTCTCTCTCACCCCGGTAACAGGGCGTCTCAAAAGCAGGTGGCAGCCAAGTTCATTTGGCACGGGCTGAAAAAGGATGTGAGCGGGTGGGTTAAGACCTGTGTGATGTGCCAGCGCGCTAAGGTACACCGCCACATTAAAGCTCCTTTGGCCCAGTTCTCCGTGCCCGAAAGGAGGTTTGACCATGTGAATGTGGACCTGGTGGGTCCATTGCCCCCATCGCATGGTTTCACATACCTCCTCACGATGGTGGACAGAACCACTCTGTGGCCAGAGGCCGTTCCGCTGTCATCCACAACGTCCACTGATGTGGCTCGGGCGTTTATATATACGCGGGTGGCCCGGTTCGGTGCTCCGTCTGACCTTTCGTCGGACCGTGGACCTCAGTTCACCTCTGAGCTTTGGTCCGAGATTGCCAGAAACTTAGGCGTGAGACTGCACCGCACTACCACTTATCACCCGCAGGCTAACGGTTTGTGTGAGCGGTTTCACCGGTCCATGAAGGCTTCTCTCCGAGCTACCCTTAGCGATGGTAGTTGGGTCGACAGGCTCCCGTGGGTCATGTTGGGTCTCAGGACCGCCCCCAAGGATGATCTCCAGTCATCGTCGGCTGAGCTGGTCTATGGCCAACCACTGCGGGTCCCCGGGGAGTTTTTACCTGACACCACAGACCCCCAGCAGCGCGTTTCAAACTTGGAGAACGCTAGGGCATTTGTGCCGGTCCCCACCTCGCAGCATGGTTTGCCACAGACTCGTGTTCCACCCGGCCTCCAGGCGACGGAATACGTGTTCATATGGCACGATGCCCACCGCGGGTCCTTTCAACCCCCCTACGATGGCCCGTTTCGGGTCCTACAGACGGGAAGTAAGACCTTCGTGGTGGACATTGGCGGTAAACCGGAACATGTCTCGGTGGACAGGCTTAAGCCAGCTCACTTGGATGTGGATCACCCCGTGGCACTCGCTCAGCCCCCGCGGCGGGGGCGACCTCCCCGTGTTAAACCTTGTCACCCTAGGTTGCTTTTTGAAAATATGAGTCCCTCACCGCCCATTAGGCACCTTGCCCCTTGCCCTCCCCGCCACCGCAAGGCCCCAGGGGGTCCCACGGTAGCTCATATGCCGGCTCCAGTTGTTCGGAGCCGTTATGGTCGGGAGGTCCGTCTACCGACCCGTTTTGTGAGTTAGTAGGGTGAATTCTGGGGGGACATATGTAGTGGGCACTTACATGGGCACTTACCTGGACGGGACATAATCCACCTACACTGTCACTTTAAGGACACGGGGCATCCGGGGTATCTAGAGCGGCCATATTAACGCTTGACTTTGTTTGTTGTGGTATCCATGGCTATGCTATTAAATGATGCACACTGATGTGTGGTCAAAGAAACTTCACTCTCTTTGGTCGTGATTTCCCGTCTCCTACAATACTATGCAATGTACTAATATACAATACTATATAGTGCAAAGCAGAAATGGGATGAGGTACAATTTAGGTACAATTTACAGTAAGGTGTACGGGTTGTAGTGCAAATCCTTTACCAATATAAAGTGTGTTTAGGTGTTCTAAAGTGTAGAGAGTGGGTGCTGCAGTGTGTTGTTTGTTTAAAGTGAGTGTGTGCGTGTGGATGTGTGTGCTGTGAGTGCATTTGATGGTTGTTACATAGTGTTTATTGTTCGTTGAGCAGCCTGATGGCCTGTACTGGCCATGAGACTCCGGTATCGCTTGCCTGACCGCAGCAGTTCAAAGAAGCAGTTGTTTGGGTGGCTGGAGTCCTTGATGATTCTCTTAGCCTTACCCCTGCACCGCTTGTTCCTCAGTTCAGTTTAGCCTACAACAAGCTAGCTACTGCACTACAGCAAGCTAACTGGCTGCGGTTACACTATGGCCAGTTTTCATTTCGTTTTCAGGGTCAGTTTCGCTTTTCAGAACGCAACGTAATGGCAGGCAAGTTAGACATAGTTTTTGCCTCCTGAGCACAGTGATGTATATACATGTAATACAATGCCAAAGCAGTATGTGGCAGTAGGTGGCGATGTAGTTCAAACATGAAGGCCATTTTCAACCAATCAGAAAAGTTGAATGTGCCAATACACTTCCTGCTAAAAATCAACAATCCACCATCTTTAAATGCCTCGCGTGAGCCATTTAGCCAACGTAGCATTTATTTTCCAGCAAAGAAAGTGCAATAAACAAAACGGATACATTCACTGTGTGTTCTGCCTCTCATTTGTTGATGAAACAAAACTAACATCAACACAATTGACCACCAAGAGCAGAGTTTAGTCTCACAAAAAGATCGTTGCCAATTTTGTTAGCTTACGTGCTAACGTGATTGGTATATGCCATTATAACAGTATAGCATTGTGGCTAGCAGCTTGGTAATGTTAATGCTAGCAGAATGAATGGATGTAAACTTTATTTAACAGATTGCAGAATGGGTACAATACAATACGGCTCAATACAAACAATTGTTAAGGGAATGCAGACTGTTGTAGCTTGGACTGGGCTCCTTATAACAATAACTTGACAACACATGGTAGCCGCAGCTACTTGGGACAGCTCTGCTGTAAACACTGGAAATAACCGTGCAGGTCTCTACTGCGCATGGGCATTGAGCAACAACAGCTCCGTATCCGGCTGACGCAGATTACATGGCACCAGTGTCGGCGAATTTTGGCGAGTATCCAAAACGGAAACACCTTTCAGCGTTGCCAGTAGGACAACGCGTTTTCCTGCCAAAACGGCGTTTCTTTTTAACTTGGACAGCAAACGTAATCATTCAGCAACAAAAACTTTGCTGTATTCATCAGTGTAACCATGGCCTAAGCAAGCTAGCTACTGCTCTACAGCAAGTTAACCAAGCTAGCTATTTCACTACAGCAAGCTAAACAAGCTAGCTACTGCACTACAGCAAGTTAAGCAAGCTAGCTATTTCACTACAGCAAGCTAAACATGGTAGCTACTTCACTACAGTGAGCTAAGCAAGCTAGCTACTTAATATCTTTCACTATACCATGTCATACTATACCACACCATACTATATCATACCATACTATATCATACTATACCATACCATATTATACCATATCATACTACTGTATACCATACCTTTCTATACCATATCATACTATACCATACTATAACTATACCATATCATATCATACTATACCATATCATATCGTACTATACCATACCTTTCTATACCATATCATACTATACCAAACCATACTATTACTATATCATATCATATCGTACTATACCATATCATAACCATATCATACCACACCAAACGATACCAAACCAGACCAGACCACATTTACCATATTATAGTGTTAGTGGTAATGAGGCAGAATAACATATCGGATGTTTCTACACACACACACACACACACACACACACACACACACACACACACACACTGTGGGCTAATGTTTATTATGATGGTTCCACTCAGACCATTTTCATATTAGACTTTCCACTGGCTTGGTTAGTGGCATGCGGCTACTGACACACACACACACACACACACACACACACACTTAGAGCTATGACTTAAACTATGAAAATACCACTAGGCATGTGCTTTCTCTCTCTCTCTCTTTCTTTCTCTGTCTCCATCTTTCTCTCTCTACCTCTTTTTCTCTCTCTGTTTCCCTGTATGTTCCTCACTCTCACACACGCATACACACACACACACATATTGTATTTAACAGCCAGATATTACACACTAGGGGTGTAACGGTACACAAAAACCACGGTTCGGTACGTACCTCGGTTTTGAAGTCAAGGTTCGGTACGGGTTTTTCGGTACAGTGGGGGAAAGTTTGGCTTTCCATGTTCCACTCGGGGGTGATGTAGTGTGCAGTAACTAATTGTACTTGTAGGGCTGTCAACGAATATTCTATATTGAAATTAATAATCGACTTGTAATTTTTTTTTTAAATAATAATATTAGATTGTGAAAAAAACAGCCCCCGGTGGGCGTCGTTAGTGGTTAACATACTGTTGTATTCGTTCTGTACACAGCCGTTCGGTACGGTACACACTGAAGCGGTTCAGTTCGGTACGGTTACGTGTACCTTTACACCCCTATTACACACACACTCAGAGGCGTGTGCTGACATGTATGGCTAGTAGTGCATGGCAGGCGCTGCCATTCCAGTAGCCCCATTCAGACACATCGCTGTGCCAATGGAAAGTGGTGTGCCGTGTGTGTGGATGCATGCATCGTTCCAGATTAGTGGCTTAGGAAAGATCCCATTATAGAGCAACTGTAGCCCAGACAGGGAGAGGAGTGGGTCTGTGGTAGATATCAGGGTTTAGAGGAGGAGAGGAGAGCGTCTGGTAGATATCAGGGTTTAGAGGAGGAGAGGAGATGGTAGATATCAGGGTTTAGAGGAGGAGAGGAGATGGTAGATATCAGGGTTTAGAGGAGGAGAGGAGATGGTCTGGTAGATATCAGGGTTTAGAGGAGGAGAGGAGATGGTAGATATCAGGGTTTAGAGGAGGAGAGGAGATGGTAGATATCAGGGTTTAGAGGAGGAGAGGAGATGGTCTGGTAGATATCAGGGTTTAGAGGAGGAGAGGAGATGGTAGATATCAGGGTTTAGAGGAGGAGAGGAGATGGTAGATATCAGGGTTTAGAGGAGGAGATGGTCTGGTAGATATCAGGGTTTAGAGGAGGAGAGGAGATGGTAGATATCAGGGTTTAGAGGAGGAGAGGAGATGGTAGATATCAGGGTTTAGAGGAGGAGAGGAGATGGTAGATATCAGGGTTTAGAGGAGGAGAGGAGATGGTAGATATCAGGGTTTAGAGGAGGAGAGGAGATGGTAGATATCAGGGTTTAGAGGAGGAGAGGAGATGGTAGATATCAGGGTTTAGAGGAGGAGATGGTCTGGTAGATATCAGGGTTTAGAGGAGGAGAGGAGATGGTAGATATCAGGGTTTAGAGGAGGAGAGGAGATGGTAGATATCAGGGTTTAGAGGAGGAGAGGAGATGGTAGATATCAGGGTTTAGAGGAGGAGAGGAGATGGTAGATATCAGGGTTTAGAGGAGGAGAGGAGATGGTAGATATCAGGGTTTAGAGGAGGAGAGGAGATGGTAGATATCAGGGTTTAGAGGAGGAGAGGAGATGGTAGATATCAGGGTTTATAGGAGGAGATGGTCTGGTAGATATCAGGGTTTAGAGGAGGAGATGGTAGATATCAGGGTTTAGAGGAGGAGAGGAGATGGTAGATATCAGGGTTTAGAGGAGGAGAGGAGATGGTAGATATCAGGGTTTAGAGGAGGAGAGGAGATGGTAGATATCAGGGTTTAGAGGAGGAGAGGAGATGGTAGATATCAGGGTTTAGAGGAGGAGATGGTCTGGTAGATATCAGGGTTTAGAGGAGGAGGGGAGATGGTAGATATCAGGGTTTAGAGGAGGAGAGGAGATGGTAGATATCAGGGTTTAGAGGAGGAGATGGTCTGGTAGATATCTGGGTTTAGAGGAGGAGAGGAGATGGTAGATATCAGGGTTTAGAGGAGGAGAGGAGATGGTAGATATCAGGGTTTAGAGGAGGAGAGGAGATGGTAGATATCAGGGTTTAGAGGAGGAGATGGTAGATATCAGGGTTTAGAGGAGGAGAGGAGATGGTAGATATCAGGGTTTAGAGGAGGAGAGGAGATGGTAGATATCAGGGTTTAGAGGAGGAGAGGAGATGGTAGATATCAGGGTTTAGAGGAGGAGATGGTAGATATCAGGGTTTAGAGGAGGAGAGGAGATGGTAGATATCAGGGTTTAAAGGAGGAGAGGAGATGGTAGATATCAGGGTTTAGAGGAGGAGAGGAGATGGTAGATATCAGGGTTTAGAGGAGGAGGGGAGATGGTAGATATCAGGGTTTAGAGGAGGAGAGGAGATGGTAGATATCAGGGTTTAGAGGAGGAGAGGAGATGGTAGATATCAGGGTTTAGAGGAGGAGAGGAGATGGTAGATATCAGGGTTTAGAGGAGGAGAGGAGATGGTAGATATCAGGGTTTAGAGGAGAGCGTCTGGTAGATATCAGGGTTTAGAGGAGGAGATGATTTGATTAAAGGTTAGGGTTCTTAGATTAAAGGTTAGGGTTCCTCTTAGATTAAAGGTTAGTATTATTAGATTAAAGGTTAGGGTTCTTCTTAGATTAATGGTTAGGGTTCTTGGATTAAAGGTTAGGGTTCTTAGATTAAAGGTCAGGGATTCGCTTAGATTAAAGGTTACGATTCTCAGATTAAAGGCTAGGGTTATTTTATATTAAAGGTCAGGGTTCTCAGATTAAAGGTTAGGGTTCCTCTTAGATTAAAGGTTAGTGTTCTTCTTAGATTAAAGGTTAGGGTTCCTCTTAGATTAAAGGTTAGAGTTGCTCTTATATTAAAGGTTAGGGTTCTTAGACTAAATCCACTATGGAGCTGGCCTTCCTCACCATAATTTATGATAACTTTATGGTTGGTACTATTCCAATGTTTGAGATATGTAGATAATGTTTGATTGTGATAATATTATGATAATATATTCTTAAAGAGGTATATATAGCAGATTTTTGCCTGAATCCTATCGGTCTATTGTGAGCAGGACATAATCCGATATAAAATTTACCAACGTTACCAGCGCAAAAACTCCCATCTGATGACGTCACCCAGAGGAGAGCAGACTTCTAGTGAACTGCAGACACTGTTTCCTGGAGTGTTTTTTCAACTCTGCTCCAATTGGGCCTACTACTACAGTTGAAAGTAGTTGAGGAAATTGTTTCTGCAGTTAACTAGAGGTGACGTCTGGGTGACGTCATCCGATGGAGTTCCTGTGCTTCTGACACAGAACATGTTGGTAAGTTTAATATCTGATTATGTCCTGCTCACAACAGAGCGATATGCTTGAGCCATGATAGGATAGTAATTCATTAATGAATGTACATGATTGTCTCAATGCTCAGGTTTTAGTAGTAGTAGTAGTAGTAGTAGTAGTAGTAGTAGTAGTAGTAGTAGTAGTAGTAGTAGTAGTAGTAGTAATACTAATAAACCACATTGTTAAATGGTTTACTTTGGAAGCTATCAGAACTTGTTCTGTCATCTCCGGATCACAGCAGGCAGCAGCATGGAGATGATGTCATCAGGCGCTGATGTCCCTGTTTTATGACCAGGCTATCCGAAGGAGGAGCCAATAAAACTGTTGTTAAACTCTCAACTGTCTGGTCCTATAAAAGACCAGGGTGGAGAAGGATAGATGGAGAGGGAGAGATGGGGGGGGGGGGGGGGGGGGGGGTGAAACGGGGTTGAGAAAGAGACAGAGAAGGTGAAAAGGAGAAGGGGAGGAATGGAGGGGTGTTGTGATATGTAAAAAATATATTGTAAGTTCTTTTCAGATATTGCAATATGAGGGAGTGGTATTTTTAGCTGTAACCAGCAGTTCTCTGTCGGTCCACATAAAACTCTCCACTGCCAGTACTTGCCCTCTCTCGTCGCAGCACAGGGCAGTAGTCTATTATGCATTCAGTAAGCCACTAGGGGTGGGGGTACAATAGATATTATAGCGAAATATTGCAATCTTTTGGGTGCCCTATTCCTGAGTTACAGCTAAACTACAGCAGTATTCCTGAGTTACAGCTAAACTACAGCAGTATTCCTGAGTTACAGCTAAACTACAGCAGTATTCCTGAGTTACAGCTAAACTACAGCAGTATTCCTGAGTTACAGCTAAACTACAGCAGTATTCCTGAGTTACAGCTAAACAACAGCAGTATTCCTGAGTTACAGCTAAACAACAGCAGTATTCCTGAGTTACAGCTAAACTACAGCAGTATTCCTGAGTTACAGCTAAACTACAGCAGTATTCCTGAGTTACAGCTAAACTACAGCAGTATTCCTGAGTTACAGCTAACTACAGCAGTATTCCTGAGTTACAGCTAAACAACAGCAGTATTCCTGAGTTACAGCTAAACTACAGCAGTATTATTGAGTCACAATGAATCTACAGCAGTATTTCTGAGTTACAGCTAAACTACAGCAGTATTCCTGAGTTACAGCTAATCTACAGCAGTATTTCTGAGTTACAGCTAAACCACATCTTGATCTCCTTAAGGCTAAACTAAGTATTATTTTGACCTCTTAAGGCCAAATGAAGTATTGTTTTGATCTCTTCAGGTTAGACTAAGTATTGTTTTGATCTGCTCTGGTTGTTTTGTACCTAAAGCTAAGTAGGTGTGTGTGATCAGTGTTATGGACTCAAGGTAGGTCATTTCCTGTGTGTGAGAGAGAGAGAGAGAGAGAGAGAGAGAGAGAGAGAGAGAGAGAGAGAGAGAGAGAGAGAGAGAGAGAGAGAGAGAGAGAGAGAGAGAGAGAGAGAGAGAGAGAGAGAGAGAGAGAGAGGAGAGAGAGAGAGAGAGAGAGAGAGATGAGAGAGAGAGAGAGAGAGAGAGAGAGAGAGAGAGAGAGAGAGAGAGAGAGAGAGAGAGACGAGAGAGAGAGAGAGAGAGAGAGAGAGAGAGTCGGTAGCAACCTGAACTACTGACAGACTGCCACATCCGCCTACACACGCACACACACACCAGTCAGCTGGTAAAAGCATTAGGGGGTTAGTTCCTGAGTCCTCTCTTTTGTAAAACTGTGTGTTAAATCAGTTGAGCAGAGTATTGTGTGTGTTTTGTCACCACTAGATAGACAGTCTTTCTGTCTCTGAATCAACAGTGTTCTTATAGATCAGACAGCCCGGGTCAGACTCAGAACCCAGAGACCCAGAACCAAGAAATTGTTGATAATTATTACATTTTGACGGAGCGTTTTTTATTTGAATCCTGCAAAGCTTTTCTAGACTTTACGGTACTGGTTTAGGGCCCAGGAAACTCACAGACCAATCGCATACGTTGTAAATGGTCTCACGTGATGCTACTCAGCCAATCAAGTCTGTGCATTCCGGTAAGCGTTGTGACTCGCGTGAGTGAGTGAGATACACACAGGGGAGAGAGACGAGACAGACAACTGTCTGAGAAACGTAATTTCACATAGTGTGCTCTGGAAGGCAGTGGTGGACGAAGTACACAGTTCCTTTACTTAAGTAAAAGTAGAAATACTCAGATAAATGAGTTCTCTGGTAAAACTCCTTCATTCAAATTCTACTTAAGTAAAAGTAGAGAAGTGTTTGCTATTGAATGTACACATTCTACATGACGTTTGTGTATCCCAGTGCTTGGGAGCGTTCCATCCTTGATCCATTGACCTCTATAGGTTATGTTAAAGTCGTGTGTTGTCCAGTTATGCTGCTCGAGAACGTATTGATGAGAAAAATATTTCTTTATGGCATATTGAACGGAAGGTTCATACTATCAATTGACAATGACATTGGATCCATAGCTATAATATAAAATATAAATTTAGCTCTACAAAACAACGTGAGGCACAGTGAACGTTTGTAATGGAAAGGTGGCCTTCCTAGAGTGGGGCCCATCTAATGGCTGGCCGGGAATGTGACGATTATTAAAAGCGGCAAAGTGTTATTACAAGAGGAAGCACAGAGCTTTTGAGAAAACACACACACTCAAATCCAAACCGAGGACACAGAAAAATAAACAATCTAAGAGCCCAATATGATCGATCCTCCAGAATTCTAACACATTCATTCACTGCCAAACAACGTGGTAATGAATGTTCCTTGTTGCTCGTGTCCACTGACAGCCATCAGGTAGTGATCTCCACTAGGAACATATCCTTCCAGTTGTTTACTGTATGAGAACGACACCATTCCAGCCCAGATATAAGAGGGAAAGGAAGAGAAAAGGAGCTGTTAAAGCTGTTTTAATTGTTTAGATTGTTGAGATGTTTGCTATGAAACTGGTTGAGACGTGAAATATCTGAAATTATTATGATCACATTAAGATGTGAACTGGAGTCGACAAAAAAGCAGAAAAGAGGGAAACTCAAGCGAATTCTTTTTTTAATTAACCACTTTATAGCAAGCACCCCCAAAATTGGCCGTTTTCGTTTTTGAGGACTGCATACTTTTTTTGCAAACCAAAACAACATACTTTATACTTATAGCACATGCATGAGCCTGGTCTCTTTTGAAAGATGACATTCTGTAGTTTCTGATTCCAGAAGAAAAATCACTTTTAGTGCTAACGTAATAGAGTTACATAGGTCTGAACTTGAGTTGTAGAAAAACTTGTTACTCAAGTTTTTCTGTAGTAGTTAGTAGTCCAGAGGTAGTATTTCCCCAGAAGGTGGTATGGCTTACAAATCCAGACGGAGCCATAGCCTGAAGCCTTATGTAGTACATATCCATAAATCCAAAGATCCATTCAGAAATGAGTGATTAGGAGTGATTTTGGTAAACTGTGTACAAAGAAAAACTCAGTTTTCTCATAGACTTCAATTAATTTGGCTTCCTGTTAAATAATTTAGTTGTTCACCTAGATCCCTGATTCACACATCCCCACATGGGGTATCATTGGAAGCCACACTCATTGGCTACAACGATCCACAATCATTTTCGAGATCGGATCTAGATTGACGGAACTACTGCAGCCTGAGTCGGGAGTGGTATTTTGCGCAATACCGTGTACTTTGCACAAGCCTCAAATACCAGCATGTAACTCGAGAACTGCTGAACGGATTTTGTTGGATTTTGTTGCTATCGACAGGCAACAAATAAGCCTTCAATTCGATATATATATTGTATTACAAAATATGCACACCCGAGCCACTAGGGGTAGCCAAAGTGCCGGTTGCAAAAAGTCAGAAAAACGTCCCATATGTTGGACGTCGCAGTTAAAGAGGTGCACATTTTTCAAAAGCTCTGTTAGGTATTTATTTTATAATTATGATTATCGTTCATGTATTATTTATTATTATTATATATATATAATGTATTACATTATTTATTTTACTTGAAATGAGAAAAGGACATTTATTTATTATCAGTACTTCAATTATTGAATTGTACTTTCTTTATTCGATTTGACAGTCGGTTGTCGACTACATACAGACGTTGATACAACTACTAGGCTACTTCAATATATGTGGCACTGAATCATAACGCTAGTTAGACATCATGGTGTTCCAGACCTGCTTGAGGATATTTTCTCTAACTGGACCTCTTTGAATTTGTATTGAATATTGAATATTGAAATTTGTATTCTATCTGCTATAGATAGAAGTATAGACACTTCTAGAAAGTATAGAAGGACTAGCAAAGAAAGATTTTAATTGTACGAAAAAACTGTCTGTTTAACTGTGCACATGACAATAAACAATCTTGAATGTTGAAAAAGACTATAGATTCATCCCATCCGCCGCTGCATCCGCCTCAGATCCTGGATGTGAACACAATTACTGGAATCGTTTTTTTTCAGAACCTTTCAAATTGGCTGTGAACTATCTATCATGAGTCATGAGTTGACCCCTAGTGGAAGAACCCTATTAATCTTGGTGACCCTGTGACATTTCCTCTAGCGCCACCATCAGGTCAAACCTTACATTTTCAAACAGACAGAATCTCAGCAGCGCCGCTATTTCATTTTAAAAACCAAATTACAGTTAATAGAGCTGTTGAGTCCTAAGTAGCTCCTTATTGGTCAACCTGTGTTGTTGTTCCATCTCTTTGCTCAGCGCTGAACACAGGGATTGGACCGTTGGAGTACAACCAGGTTTTTCCTGGTGACTAGATTGTCTTTTATCATTTGATGTGAGATGTACATTTCTAGATGCGAAGTGAATCTACATGACAGACGTCTCTAACTCACTCACTCACTCAGTAACTCACTTCGCCGCTCTGCCCCTAGTGGTGGCTCACATGCACGTCACATGACACTTTGTGCCCTCGTTCCAAGATGGAGCAGACGTCGCTAGCGATGAGGTCGTCAGTGACCGCCAAGTTGTGATTGTTCAGACCCTATTACGGCTGAGTTAATATCACACCGCGTATGTAGAACTATTTCAGCTTTTAAAATGATTAATTTATTTAACCAAACCGTTGTTAAAATGTACGATTTTACGATGCATCAAATCTTTGCCTGAATAGTTGGAATCAAATCGTTGTTGCACTGAATTATTACACTGTGATAATAACTAACTTAACACACACACACTGGGCCGGTCTCTGAGTGTATTTTTAGAGGTTCTATTCTAGAGACTCTACTATTTCATCTTTCCTCTGAGGCTTCCAAGATTCAGGCTGAGCAACGGGAATCTCTCTCTCTCTTTCTCTTTCTCTTTCTCTTTCTCTTTCTCTCTCTCTCTCTCTCTCTCTCTCTCTCTCTCTCTCTCTCTCTCTCTCTCTCTCTCTCTCTCTCTCTCTCTCTCTCTCTCTCTCTCTCTCTCTCTGTGTGTGTGTGTACTACCAGGAATGTTGTTGAGCTCCAAAATAAACTTCCAGACTAGAATTCCCCAATGACGGAAGTCTGGAAAGAGAGAGAGAGAGAGAGAGAGAAGTAGGGGAAGGGGGGGGCACAGGAGCGAAAGAGAGATGTAGGGGGACAGAGGAGGGGGGTGAAAGTGAGATAGAGGAACGGGAGGAGAGGAGGTAAAGAAATGGTGATAAACTGACCTTTTTCAACACCTTTCAGAATCAGACTATTCTTTTGGTAAATCAATAGAAGCTGAAGGAATGTTACCTGGTTCCAGACAACCTTCAATATGACTAATGCAGCCCTTACCCTTAAAACACACTGGATGTACCCTTAGAACACACTGGATGTACCCTTAGAACACACTGGATGTACCCTTAGAACACACTGGAAGTACCCTTAGAACACACTGGATGTACCCTTAAAACACACTGGATGTACCCTTAAAACACACTGGATGTACCCTTAGAACACACTGGAAGTACCCTTAGAACACACTGGATGTACCCTTAGAACACACTGGAAGTACCCTTAGAACACACTGGATGTACCCTTAGAACACACTGGATGTACCCTTAGAACACACTGGATGTACCCTTAGAACACACTGGATGTACTCTTAGAACACACTGGAAGTACCCTTAGAACACACTGGATGTACCCTTAGAACACACTGGATGTACTCTTAGAACACACTGGAAGTACCCTTAGAACACACTGGAAGTACCCTTAGAACACACTGGATGTACCCTTAGAACACACTGGATGTACCCTTAGAACACACTGGATGTACCCTTAGAACACACTGGATGTACTCTTAGAACACACTGGATGTACCCTTAGAACACACTGGATGTACTCTTAGAACACACTGGATGTACCCTTAGAACACACTGGATGTACTCTTAGAACACACTGGATGTACCCTTAGAACACACTGGAAGTACCCTTAGAACACACTGGATGTACCCTTAGAACACACTGGAAGTACCCTTAGAACACACTGGATGTACCCTTAGAACACACTGGATGTACCCTTAGAACACACTGGATGTACCCTTAGAACACACTGGATGTACCCTTAGAACACACTGGAAGTACCCTTAAAACACACTGGATGTACCCTTAGAACACACTGGATGTACCCTTAGAACACACTGGATGTACCCTTAGAACACACTGGATGTACTCTTAGAACACACTGGATGTACCCTTGGAACACACTGGATGTACCCTTAGAACACACTGGATGTACCCTTAGAACACACTGGATGTACCCTTAGAACACACTGGATGTACCCTTAGAACACACTGGTTGTACCCCTCTCTCTCTCTCTCTCTCTCTCTCTCTCTCTCTCTCAGTAGCCACAGTGAGGAAAGTATCAGCAATCAAGAGTGGAAATAATGAGCCCTGCTCCTTAACGACAGAGAGAGAGATAGACTAACCAAGAGAGAGACTGACGCAGAGAGATAAAGAGAGAGAGACTGATGGAGAGAGATACTGACAGAGAGAGACTGACGGAGAGAGAGAGAGACTGACCGAGAGAGAGAGAGACTGACCGAGAGAGACTGACACAGAGAGATAAAGAGAGAGAGAGAGACCGATGGAGAGAGATACTGACGGAGAGGAGGCTGATGGAGAGAGAGAGAGAGAGACACACACAGACTGACTGAGAGAGAGAGGCTGATGGAGGGAGAGAGAGAGACTCACTGACTGACTGACTGAGAGAGACAGAGAGGTTGGAGAGAGGGGGTAGAGAGAGGCTGACACAGAGAGAGAGAGGCTGAGACTGAGAGCGAGAGAGACAGACAGACAGACAGACAGACAGACAGACAGACAGACAGACAGACAGACAGACAGAGATGACAGAGAGATACAGAGACTGACATACAGAGAGAGACAGAGACATAGAGAGAGGGAGAGGTTGGAGAGGGGGGTAGAGAGAGGCTGACGGAGAGAGAGAGACTAACACAGAGAGGGAGAGAGAGAGACTGACATAAAGAGAGGGAGAGGTTGGAGAAAGGGGATAGAGAGACAGACCGGGAGAGAGAGCGAGAGAGACACTGACTGACTGACTGACTGACTGACTGACTGAGCGAGACATACAGAGAGAGAGACTGAGAGACAGAGACTGACACACACAGAGACATAAAGAGAGGGAGAGGTTGGAGAGAGGGGGTAGAGAAAGATGGACAGGGAGAGAGAGAGAGAAGGAGGGAGAGTCGGAAGAAGAGAGTTTGGAGAGACGGACAGAGGGAGAGAGAGTTCTTCCAGTAGAGTTGAGGTTTAGGTTGTGATGTCATCAGGACGTGGTCTGGCTGCTTGTCAGAGCTGTATGGCAGTATGGTGGCAGCTCACGCCAGCCACGAGCCTGGCACCACCTCTGTGTGTGTGTGTGTGTGTGTGTGTGTGTTATTCTCAGAGGCTAGACTGAAGCTGTGCTTTCCCCTCCTCTCGTAACTCTATTCAAATCTGCTTCATTGGTGCGGCAGAATACATTGCTGCCAAAGCAGTATAGACTATAGTCTAACCCGGCATAGACTGTATACGCATAGACTGACCCAGTATAGACTCGAGATACTTTTATTGCCACACAACCAGGCTAACTCAGTATATATGCTATATAGACTAACCCACTAGCATAGACTATATATATATGCAAACTAACCCAGCATAGACTATATGCAAACTAACCCAGTATAGACTATATAAATATGCAAACTAACCCAGTATAGACTATATATATGCAAACTAACCCAGTATAGACTATATATATGCAAACTAACCCAGTATAGACTATATATATGCAAACTAACCCAGTATAGACTATATACGTAGACTAACCTAGTGGTCCCATAGTGGTCTACCATGGAGAGGCTTAGATAGACCTGGTCTCATAGTGGTCTATGAATGGTCATGTCTCTCTCTCTCTCTCTCTCTCTCTCTCTCTCTCTCTCTCTCTCTCTCTCTCTCTCTCTCTCTCTCTCTCTCTCTCTCTGCCTCTCTGCCTCTCTCTCTTCTAATGATCATCTCCATCACAGTCTGACAGGCCCCTGCCTGTGTGTGGTGTGGTGGTGGTGGTGGTGTGTGTGTGTGTGTGTTGTATTAGAACCAGGTGTTGGTGTGTCTTTCTCATGTGTCGCTCTCTCTCTAGCATGCATCCACACACTCCTATGCAGTCCAGCTGTGTGTGTGTGTGTGCGTGTGATGGAGAGAGAGAGGCAGGCGGGGGTTGTGTTTGGTGTTGGAAAGCGGTGGGGGTGTGTGGGTGGGTGGGTGGCATAGCAATTGTCCAGTCAGAATGTTGAAATATCCTCTCAGGTCTAGATGTCTGCCAGAGACTGAGATGTTTGTCCAGAGACTGAGATGTCTGTCCAGAGACTGAGGTGTCTGTCCAGAGACTGAGATGTCTGTCCAGAGACTGAGGTGTCTGTCCAGAGACTGAGATGTCTGTCCAGAGACTGAGGTGTCTGTCCAGAGACTGAGATGTCTGTCCAGAGACTGAGATGTCTGTCCAGAGACTGAGGTGTCTGTCCAGAGACTGAGATGTCTGTCCAGAGACTGAGGTGTCTGTCCAGAGACTGAGATGTCTGTCCAGAGACTGAGGTGTCTGTCCAGAGACTGAGATGTCTGTCCAGAGACTGAGGTGTCTGTCCAGAGACTGAGATGTCCAGAGACTGAGATGTTTGTCCAGAGAGGCAGAGACTGAGATGTTTGTCCAGAGACTGAGATGTTTGTCCAGAGACTGAGATGTTTGTCCAGAGACTGAGATGTCCAGAGACTGAGATGTTTGTCCAGAGACTGAGATGTTTGTCCAGAGACTGAGATGTTTGTCCAGAGACTGAGATGTTTGTCCAGAGACTGAGATGTCTGTCCAGAGACTGAGGTGTCTGTCCAGAGACTGAGATGTCCAGAGACTGAGGTGTCTGTCCAGAGACTGAGATGTTTGTCCAGAGACTGAGATGTCCAGAGACATGTTTTGACAACTCTAAGCTGGTTTCCTGGACTGTTTAGTTGTGTCATGGTTTACCAGGTTTAAAAGGTTCTCTCTTCAGGTTCTTAGACTCGTACTCATAGTGTTTCAGTTAAAACACAACAGTATCTAACATTTCATCAAATTATACTTTGCTGAAAAATACTGTATATCACCAAATATTTATTTTAAATTTTGTATTTGTTTCTTATTACTGGATCTTGTAAACAGGTCACAGTTAAACAGTGATATCATATTTTACCTACTCTACAACTACATAGAAATTAGGCATTTTCTTAATTGGTTACCAATGGTTACGGGCAACCATGTTGGAAGAAAGAGAACTACACAAACATACCGCAGTGTTTCCCACAGGATTTTGTGAGACTGTGGTGGGTGAACCTCTGCCCCTCTAGGGGGGTCCGGGTGCATGCCCCCCCGGAACAATTTAGTAATAGTATATACTGGATTACTATTACGACTACTACCACTGCCAATACTACTGATACATCCCTATTGGCAAACTTTATATTTAAAAAAAAATTGTAAAAAGAATAATAATAATAAAATTAAAAAAAAATCTTAAAAAAAAGATTTTTATTACAAATTTGTTTTGGTTCATTATACAACTGTGGTGGGACTAATTAGACACTAATTAGACATTATACAACTGTGGCGGGCCGCAACAGTCTAGGTAATTAATGGGAAACACTGTACCGTACAAGGCCTCTATAGATCACATACCTGTGAATCAACATGAATCCCTGGTTCCTTATTTTTTTGCCTGTGGTGAGAATGAACAGTGTCTTCCTTCCTGTTTACCAGTAATTATGTCTGTTCAAATGCATTTAGGTTTAGAGGTAAAGAGACGTTTTACAAGAGGATGATATGTTTTGTTAACTTGTCTAATTTTAAGAGCCACATTGCTAACACTAAATGACCGGATGTTGCAATTTTGTTACGCCCCCACGATGAGAATGAGCATACTGTCAGGCTGTGAGACTATTCTTTCTCATAACCAGGTTTTGAAAAGCTTAGCAAAAGGAATTAGAAGAGTTATTAGGTAGAAGAGTACAGGTGAATTCAGGATGTAATCGGATGTGCAGCCATTCGATTTGTCCGTGAGGGAGAGAAATGTAGAGGAGGTAGGTTTTTAGTTAGGCATGAGTCGGACCACCTAAATTGAGCTACTGATTGGGAGATGTAGGTATATTTGGGAAGAAAACGTGTTGTTCCACGAGAGATGGTTAGTACTAACCTGAGGCCTGACCTAGTATTATGGTCTGTTAGTCAGCGGTTAGTTTATTTGATAGAATTGGCCGTGCCTTGGGAGGATTCAGTGGAGGAGGCCTACGAAAGGAAAAAGCTTAGATATGCAGATTTGGCAGCAGAAACTGAACAGCGAGGATGGAAAGCTAGGGTTTGTCCAGTGGAAGTAGGATGTAGAGGATTTATAGCACGGTCAACTTTATCATTATTTGGGAAATTTGTGGGTGGAGTTTGTGAAAGGCTGTACATTAGATGTCAGAAGAAGCATTGAAAGGCAGTCAGTGGATTTGATTGAGGAGAAATAATGTCAGCTGGGGGCCAAAGTAAATAAAGGGTAAGATTATTCCTTTTCCTCTCTGTTGTTGCTGTTGCATGTAGGGATGCACCCGATCCGATATTGATATCGCATATGGGCCCCGATATGACTAAAATAGCTGGATCGGGTATCGGTAAAAAAATATATATATATATATCGTATTTTTTTTTATTTTTTTTTATATAATAATAAATAAAATAAGAAATAACAATAAAGTACATTTATATCTATGTGTTAATTTGTTACATTTTGTTTCACTAAGTTAGGAAAGTAATGTTTTAAGTCAAGCCTGATGTTGCCTTGCACAAAAAAATTATCCCAGTCTCTTCCACACAGTGAGGCATACAGTTTATTAATTGAACAATGGGTATCGGATCGGTACTCGGTATCTGCCGATACCCAAAGCCCAGGTATCGGTATCAGTATCGGGACTGAAAAAGTCGGATCGGTGCATCCCTAGTTTCATGTGTGATATTGTTATCAGGAATTGTTCTATTTTTTACATACAGTAGGATAACATATGGATGTGGATATCATGGTGAATGGGAGCTAGCATGGAACTAACTGTCCTAGGCCGGGGCCCAACTTGATGAAACACCAGTGTAGGGAGGTGCCCACTTGATAACCCTTGATAAGTTCAACTGGTCGTCGAGGACAACACCAAGGTTCTTGGCGGTCAGGGACGCGGTCACAGCTGCATTCTCGACTGTGATGGAGAGGTCGGTCAGGGGGGAGGATTTGGCCGGCAGGTGGAGCAATTCTGTTTTGCTTAGGTTCAGTTTGAGGTGGTTGGTCGTCATCCAGGCGGAGATGTCGGACAGACAGGCCGAGATCCGCTCAGTATCATTGTTAATACCTGAAGCGTGCAAAATGGGACGTCTTTTTTGACGTTGGCAATGCTGTTTGGGCGCCATTATGGGCCATGTAATACATTGTGTGTATACAGTCTGTAGTTCCATAGTATAAGTATGTATAGGCAATGGCATGTTAGACTTTCATTTGACAATGGGAGTGGGTTTCTTCATTGAGTGCTTATCCTTATCATTAGGGCACAAGTATCTTGTGTTTTATTATAAATTGTCTTTATCTTGTAATACAGACCGTTGTCATGGTGCTGTGTCATTTAAAAGTATCTATTTTATTTTTACATACTCCTGCAAGAAATAAATGTGTATATATAGTTAATAATATATTTGTGGACAATGGGGTAGTAGAAAACCTCTGCATGGATCCATGACAGTTTACCTCCCAGCTCTACTCTGTCACTATGACGTCTGAAAGTATCATGCAGCCTTTAACAATAGCAGCAAAGTCCCACAGAGTCTGTGGCCATATTACATTACTTTAGCATGGAAGTGTGCACGTAGGCCTACCTCCATGCCTGTGTGTGTGTGTGTGTGTGTGTGAGAGAGAGAGAGAGAATATTGTACTCCAGTCTAATTGGCTGTGCTAGGAGAGGCTTTATAGAAATTACTCACAGGTGGAAACACCACTTATAACACACACACACACACACACACACACACACACACACACACACACCACTTTAAAAAAATCACACAGTCACACAGTTGAGAGCTTTCAGCTGGCCTGAGAAGAAAAGAGAGAGCAGGAGAGAGACTGACAAACTGTGTGTGTGTGTGTGTGTGTGTGTGTGTGTGTGTGTGTGTGTGTGTGTGTGTGTGTGTGTGTGTGTGTGTGTGTGTGTGTGTGTGTGTGTGTGTGTGTGTGTGTGTGTGTGTGTGTGTGTGTGTGTGTGTGTGTGTGTGTGTGTGTGTGCTATTTTCTTTCTCAGACAATGACATCTGTATTTCCCAACCTGATGTAGTTTAATAACTGCAGTTGTGCTCAAGTTATAGGTGTGTGCGTGTGCGCGCCAGGGTTTCCGTTAGAATTTTTTTTTGCAGGTCTGAGTGTCCGGTAGATTTCAATCTACCGGACAAATGGGATAAATTCCGGTCAGAGTTTATTGAGCTTAAAAACAATTGATATGCCTATATAAAGAATGACATCATCAAGGCATTTATAATATTTTAACTTAAAACTAGGCTACTTTTGCGTATATACAGTCATTAATATATTCCAAATAAAATAAGTCCCTCGAGACTTCGTGCTGCTGCCGACTTGAGGTGTCGGTGGGCAGTCTGCCCGACCTTAATAAACAGCAGTCTGTTATAATCACATTTTTATGAGCTAACGAATTCCGTTATATTGGACATTTATATTAATTATATCAAGCGAAGAACTGAACATTATCGTGGGTTTGCGTGATTTATATCTCCACCTCCCAACGACTTGGTGCTGGTCATAATGTCCGGTGAAAATAATTCCCTCTAAACACAATTTGATTATTTGAATTGTATTAAAATAGGCTAAAATTAAATAGCCTATGCGATGAACGAAACAATAATTTGTTTCATCGTTGCTTCACCAAGCAGCCGGTCTAATAATGACATTCTGTTGTCAGCGCGAGCTGGCTGCTGATATATTTACGTGAAGCATGGAGCAGCAGTGTTTTTAGGTCCGGTCTGGAAACCGCTCAGCAGCGCCCCCACCCAACAGCTGAATTGCCAATGGCTGAATTGGAGTACTGCACCCTGCCGGCCGGCAGATGGATGCTTCTCGCAAATATATCAGCAGCCAGCTCGCGCTGACAAGACAATGTCATTATTAGACCGGCTGCTTAATGATTGTTTGTTTCGTTCATCGCATAGGCTATTTAATTTTAGCCTATTTTAATACAATTCAAATAATCTAATTGTGTTTAGAGGGAATTATTTTCACCGGACATTATGACCGGAGAGATTAAATATGTCGGACTTCAACAGATTTTGCCGGTCAAAAACCGGTAATTACCGGCTAACGGAAACGCTGGTGCGCGCGCGTGTCTGTACCAAGGTTATACATGTAGGCTGTTATGAGTTGTATGATCCAATATCTCAGCCTATAGAATACCTCCTCTCCTCACCTGTCTAACACACACACATGTATACACACAGAATGCACTAGGAGACATTACCGTCCTATTAGAGACTGTCCCTCTAGTTCTTTATAAACATGTTCTAAGTAGGTTATCCCTGTTCTAAGGTTATCTCTGTTCTAACAAGGTTATCTATGTTCTTTCTAAGGTTATCTCTGTTTTAACAAGGTTATCTATGTTCTAACAAGGTTATCTCTGTTCTAACAAGGTTATCTATCTTCTAACAAGGTTATCTCTGTTCTAACAAGGTTATCTCTGTTCTAACAAGGTTATCTCTGTTCTAACAAGGTTATCTCTGTTCTAACACGGTTATTTCTGTTCTAATAAGGTTATCTCTGTTCTAACAACAACAAGGTTATCTATGTTCTAACAAGGTTATCTCTGTTCTAACAAGGTTCTCTCTGTTCTAACATGGTTATCTATGTTCTAACAAGGTTCTCTCTGTTCTAACAAGGTTCTCTCTGTTCTAACATGGTTATCTCTGTTCTAACAAGGTTATCTCTGTTCTAACACGGTTATTTCTGTTCTAATAAGGTTATCTCTGTTCTAACAACAACAAGGTTATCTATGTTCTAACAAGGTTATCTCTGTTCTAACAAGGTTCTCTCTGTTCTAACATGGTTATCTATGTTCTAACAAGGTTCTCTCTGTTCTTACAATGTTATCTATGTTCTAACAAGGTTCTCTGTTCTAACAAGGTTATCTATGTTCTAACAAGGTTATCTATGTGCTAACAAGGTTCTCTGCTCTTACAATGTTATCTATGTTCTAACAAGGTTCTCTCTGTTCTGTGTTCTATGTAGTGCATTAGGAACTCTGTTACTGTAAATGGTGTTCTAACACGGTTATCTCTGTTCTAACAAGGTTATCTCTGTTGTTCTGTGTTCTATATAGGACATTAGGAACTCTGTTACTGTATATGGTGTTCTAACACGGTTATCTATGTTCTAACAAGGTTCTCTGTTCTAACAAGGTTATCTATGTTCTAACAAGGTTATCTATGTGCTAACAAGGTTCTCTGCTCTTACAATGTTATCTATGTTCTAACAAGGTTCTCTCTGTTCTGTGTTCTATGTAGTGCATTAGGAACTCTGTTACTGTAAATGGTGTTCTAACACGGTTATCTCTGTTCTAACAAGGTTATCTCTGTTGTTCTGTGTTCTATATAGGACATTAGGAACTCTGTTACTGTAAATGGTGTTCTAACACGGTTATCTCTGTTCTAACAAGGTTATCTATGTTCCAACAATGTTATCAATGTTCTAACAGGGTTATCTATGTTCTAACAAGGTTCTCTCTGTTGTTCTGTGTTCTATATAGGACATTAGGAACTCTGTTACTGTATATGGTGTTCTAACACGGTTATCTATGTTCTAACAAGGTTCTCTGTTCTAACAAGGTTATCTATGTTCTAACAAGGTTATCTATGTGCTAACAAGGTTCTCTGCTCTTACAATGTTATCTATGTTCTAACAAGGTTCTCTCTGTTCTGTGTTCTATGTAGTGCATTAGGAACTCTGTTACTGTAAATGGTGTTCTAACACGGTTATCTCTGTTCTAACAAGGTTATCTATGTTCCAACAATGTTATCAATGTTCTAACAGGGTTATCTATGTTCTAACAAGGTTCTCTCTGTTGTTCTGTGTTCTATATAGGACATTAGGAACTCTGTTACTGTATATGGTGTTCTAACACGGTTATCTATGTTCTAACAAGGTTCTCTGTTCTAACAAGGTTATCTATGTTCTAACAAGGTTATCTATGTGCTAACAAGGTTCTCTGCTCTTACAATGTTATCTATGTTCTAACAAGGTTCTCTCTGTTCTGTGTTCTATGTAGTGCATTAGGAACTCTGTTACTGTAAATGGTGTTCTAACACGGTTATCTCTGTTCTAACAAGGTTATCTCTGTTGTTCTGTGTTCTATATAGGACATTAGGAACTCTGTTACTGTAAATGGTGTTCTAACACGGTTATCTCTGTTCTAACAAGGTTATCTATGTTCCAACAATGTTATCAATGTTCTAACAGGGTTATCTATGTTCTAACAAGGTTCTCTCTGTTGTTCTGTGTTCTATATAGGACATTAGGAACTCTGTTACTGTATATGGTGTTCTAACACGGTTATCTATGTTCTAACAAGGTTCTCTGTTCTAACAAGGTTATCTATGTTCTAACAAGGTTATCTATGTGCTAACAAGGTTCTCTCTGTTCTGTGTTCTATGTAGTGCATTAGGAACTCTGTTACTGTAAATGGTGTTCTAACACGGTTATCTCTGTTCTAACAAGGTTATCTATGTTCCAACAATGTTATCAATGTTCTAACAGGGTTATCTATGTTCTAACAAGGTTCTCTCTGTTGTTCTGTGTTCTATATAGGACATTAGGAACTCTGTTACTGTATATGGTGTTCTAACAAGGTTCTCTCTCTTCTATGTAGGACATCAGGAACACTGTTGGGAACATTCCCATGGAGTGGTATAAGGACTACCCTCACATTGGCTACAACCTGGATGGGAAGAAGATATTCAAGCCAATCAGAAACAAGGATGAGCTTGACAACTTCCTGGACAAGATGGAGAACCCTAATTACTGGTAAAAAATATATATATATATAAAAATACAGACAGTAGAAAATAAGAGACTCAGATTACTGGTGAGGACAGTAGAAGATAAAATAAAGAATAGACTCATATTACTTGTGAGAACAGTAGAAAAAAATAGACTTGTATTACTGGTGAGGACTGATTGATCCATCTATCATCCATTGCAACAATATATTATCACCGACATCCTGTTGGGGGATCCCCCTTTGAACAGCCCATCTGAGGTTTCGCTCCTCCACGCCGCCTGTGGTGCTTTTTTTGCTATTGCTAGGTTTTTAGTGAGTCGTTCCTTATCTTCATTGGGGAGTGTTGGATATTTGGATTTTATGGTGGTTTTTGTTTTTGATCTATTGTAATGTAGGGCTGGGCGAGTAATCGATTTAATCTATTAATTCGAATGAATGATTTAGGAAGATTTTTTTAAATTTTAATCGACTTTCAAAAAAAAAATCTTTTGTTTTCTTTTTCTTTTTAAGAGTAACCTTTTATTTTACAAAAAGTGATGTTTGGTGAAAGTTACATTTGCAATTTATTAACACATTGTCCGCCATGGGTTATATCCATCAATATAGCCAGTCTGCCACCATTGAAAGCCTATGGAGATGTTTACCTTCTTTGCAGGGCTATAACTTGTTTAATTGTATTGCTATATTGACGTTACTATGGCCCATTCAACATCGATTATCTATCGTTCCGGATGTGGGAACGTTATATTTTTTCATTCATACATTGTTGTGTTAATACCGTCTTGAATATAAGTATGTTTATAAGCTTTTCTGCTGTAATTCCAAAAACGCTAGTTATATACACGCTATATTAAAAAATTCAAATGTATATGATCGGTATACATTATGCTTCATCATGCGTGGAGGAAAGGGGGGGCGGGGGTTGTCTATAATTCCTTTATCGTCAGTAACGGCTTTATGTAGTATAGGTTGATATATTGATCAGACTGTTTGCAAACAAAGAAACGCACAATCGGGCTGAAAATAACGTTACTGTCCTCTTACCGTTCGCCGATGAGACTGGAAGAAAAAGTTCCCAATTATTTGACGCCGATCGCCTAGATCAATTTCCGGTTTGTATGGCGCAATAAACGCCAAAATCATATAGATTATTGCGTTATGGAAGCGATCCATATGCACGCCAGTGTTTGTCTAGTCCCGTAGCAAGATATTACTGCCGGAGGGATTTCCTCAACGCACCGATCACAACTTCCGGTTTTGAGAGTGTAACTCGCCCGACCATCCACCAGGCGGCGGTATTGAGGCGTTGCAATCTCATTCAGGGTCCTGCTGCAGCACCGGAGGTTAGCTGGATGAATTATGAATGCCATGGCGAAAAAATTAAATATAGATTTTAAAAAACGGCTTACGCCGTTGTTGGCGTTCAACACATGGCGGCCAAAAACGGCGTAACTTGTTTATGGCGACCAATGTGTTGTCATGTCTATGATCAAGAGGCACCTTTTATTTGTTTTAAGTGAAGTTTGGTGAAAAAGCAAGTTATTGCACTATTAATCCCAATAGGGACATTCATCTTTGTTTGATCAAGAGTAACCTTATATATATATTATATATATATATATACTGTATATATATTATTAAAAAATTTAAGATTGGTGAAAGTTAGGTTTCCTGATTTCCTTGGCGTTTCTAGTTTAGAAAAAAATCAATGTAAATTGGATGTGGTGTGAAAAAATCTGAGATTTTATTTTTAGGCCATATCGCCCAGCCCTATTGTGATGTTTCTTCTTGACTTGTACAGCCCATGACGACTATTCCATGTGATTTCGGGCTATACAAATACATTTAATTTTATTTGTTTTGTACAGTATAAAATAAAATTAAGAATAGCCTAGGATTACTGGTGAGAACAGTAGAAAAAAGATTTACTCAGATCACTGGTGAACAGTAGAAAATAAAGAATAGACTCATATTACTGCTGAGAACAATATAAAATAAAATAAAGAATAGATTCGGATTACTGGTGAGAACAATAGAAAATAAAATAAAGAATAAACTCCGATTACTGGTGAGAACAATAGAAAATAAAATAAAGAATGGACTCATATTACTGGTGAACAGTAGAAAATAAAATAAAGAATAGACTCTGATTACTGGTGAGGACAGTAGAAAATATAAAAGAAATAGACTCAGATTACTGGTGAGGACAGTGTCAACAGCGCCATCCTTGAGTTTCTACAACAAACGGTTCTTGAGATACGAAATGGGGTGTGGCTTAAGTGTAAGTGGTGGGGCGAACATAGAAGTCCAACGGTGCTACACGTGAGTCAACGACAAGATATCGTTTTCGAGATACAGAAGGAGGCGTGGCTTAAGTGTAGGGGGTGGGGCAAATATAGACCAATGAAAGCGGATATCCACACTGCATCTCTATGATATATGAAAGGGGGTGACTGTTGCTTATACACAGTGGTGTGGCTTTAAAAAGTAGACTCTACTGAGTTAATTGACACATCCCATAAGTGTGTGTCTGTGTGTGTTTCTCCCAGTGGAAGTGTATGAGGCTCAATTGTGTGCCTGTCCCTTTAAGATTGTGTGTTTGTGTGAGAGTGGGTGGGTGTGCCCTTTTATGGGCTGGTGAACTTCCTGTGACCTGGTTTGTTCAGTTTCTGGGGCTTGTCCCATTCCTCCACTTGGCTGAGTGTGCTTGTGGACGTTCACACTTCGGTGACGTATTGCAAGGTGGAACGTAAATGTACCTACAGTGTGCAAGTAGGCATCAAGTGTGTGGGAATATTTAAACAATTGGGACACACTTGATAACCCATTTTCATCCATCATGGATTGCGAAGATCTAATGTTACTGCGACGTAAATGCAGCTGATTGTGCTGGCTATGTTTAAATGCAGCTAGTTGTGCTGGCTATGTTTTAATGCAGCTGATTGTGCTGGCTATGTTTAAATGCAGCTAGTTGTGCTGGCTATGTTTTAATGCAGCTGATTGTGCTGGCTATGTTTAAATGCAGCTGGTTGTGCTGGCTTTGTTTAAATGCAGCTGATGGTGTTGGGCCTGTTGGCTATGTTTAAATGCAGCTGGTTGTGCTGGGCCTGTTGGCTATGTTTAAATGCAGCTGGTTGTGCTGGCCATGTTTAAATGTAGCTGGTTTTGCTGGCTTTGTTTAAATGCAGCTGGTTGTGCTGGCTATGTTTAAATGTAGCTGGTTTTGCTGGCTTTTATGTAGCTGGTTGTGCTGGCTATGTTTAAATGCAGCTGGTTGTGCTGGCTATGTTTAAATGCAGCTGGTTGTGCTGGCTATGTTTAATGCAGCTAGTTGTGCTCACTGTTTGGCATTGTTCTTGACTACTTTCCTAGAAGGACCCACCAGCATTTCATGTTTAAGGCGTAACCTAGAGAGCTAAATTCTAACTTTGATGATAACCAGGATGTTTTGCTTAAACTATCACCACACTTTTTTCTATATTTTCTTTCAACTTCTCTTTACACGCCACAGAACGCACACAGACCAATCAGAATAAACCTGCAATATTACATATTCTTAGGTCTTACCTGTCTTTGAAAAATAACTGATACTGTTTCCCATTTATGTTATTCGTTTATTGAAATACATAACCAACAACCAATTAAAAGAAATGAGACGGAGAGGAGGAAGCTACTCACTGGTATCCATCAGTATTATTTGGTAAACAGGACGTCATTCTTTGCTCTCAATTTGATTACCTAGAACAGGGGTGGCCAACCAGTCAGAGACTAAGAGCCACAAAAATTACTGTGGTACCACAAAGAGCCACCATATATACCAGCGTTTCTCAACCTTTTTTTCAGCCACGCACCCTTCCTGTGTTTATAGGTCCCACCCTCTGGCCTCTGATGTTACTAATGTCTTTTTTATTTAGGCCTCACAGGGTTAACCTCTTAAGCCCGAGCGGTCCAGTACTGGACCGCAAATGACATCAGGCCATAAATCCATCTCTACAGAATGTATGAATTAATGTTGCGTTTTCTTTTCAAATGTAGCCAAGAGTAAAGACCCTAACCCTGTCAAAACAGCAGTCAAAGTGTATATTTTCAGCATTACGTTTGTTTACCAATGATTGTAACTGTTATTAGTGAAACATATGATTATATAAATCTCAGGGCATTGAGTCGGAATTCGGCGCATATTGACGGGAGGAAGTGGCACAGCCAAAAGTGAGTGTAGTCTTCTTTTTTTTTTGTATCCACTTTTTCTCCCATCCCAATTTCGTATCGTCCAATTCAACCCTCCCCTGTCTCGAACGCTGTTTCTTGCCTCCCACAAGCCGGCTGCAATGTGGACTAAGTCATACATAGCACAAGTCCCCTCCGATACTCGAGGTAACAGCAGTCGCATCTTTTCACCTGCGCGGCGCGATCTTTCAGCGTCAGGGGTCTGCGCTTTGGAGGGGCGCCGCCCCCATCGCTTCCTGATTCTACTGCGCAGGCGCACCAACCGACCTGTAGGAGTCGCTGTCCACAACGCCCGATCCCCACCCATCAGTTTCCCACCCCCTAATACTGCCAATGTGTATTAGTACGGACGACCAGCTAAACTGAAAGCAATGTGGAGCGCTGGGCTCGAACAGGCGAACCCAGCATCTCCAGTATTCGTGGTGAGCGCCTTGCCCACTGCACCACGTAGCCGCACTGAGTGTAGTCTTTTGAAGGAAGAGACCCAGGGCTTTTGATGGACTTTCGAATTTCGAAAAACTACCCTACCCAACTCACGCCAGCAATTACCAACTACCCTACCCATCAATCATCTGACTTCTGGATAAACTTTTTTATTTCTCTTATTTTTCGGGATTATCTCCCACAAACCTGAATGTTGTGAACGTCTAGCAAAAAACGGCGTTGCAATCTGATGAGAAATCTTGGAGAAATGTACATTATAAAAAAGTAACTGTACGTGCGGCTGGGTGGCGCAGCGGACATTGCGCTCGTCACCAACGCAAGAGACACCGGGCTCGAATCCGGCTGTCGGCGTTGCCTCCGGCTTGGGCCGGCTGTCATACTAACTCAATTGGCAGAGTTAGCGGGTGGAAGTCGATGGGTGGTAATCTGGACTTTGTGGACAGTGACGGTTGGGGGACTCCTGCACAGCAGAGACAGGGAGTGGCGGGGGTAGTGTGAGCCTCCCACACGTTACACCTCGCCAATGAGTAGGCCTGCCGCGATAAGCAATAAATCGATTAATTGCCGCGATAATTAAAATGAATGCAATGATTTTGACGGGCGCGATTAATTGCTATTTGCGTGTTTGTTTGAGGCGGAACCAGTGAGTGCCCCTTGTCAGTCACTGTCCGTGTTGGGAGGCGGGCCGCTGGCTTTACTACAGAGCACAGCACAGGAGCTCCGTGGGGCTAACGTTACCCCTCATTGTGTCTATTCTACTAGCATTAACGTTACTCATACAAACAATCAATAGCGAGTTATATTGATCACGCTATGTACGATAGCCATGCTAAAACGCTAGCACAACATTAGCACCTAACCTAACAACAAGCCTTAACAAGTCAGCAATCTTTTTGCGAGACTAAACTCTCCGCTCTGTGGCAAATTGTGTTGATGTCGGTTTTGTTTAATCAATAAATGAGGCAGAATACACAGTGACTGTATCCTTTGTTTATTGCACTTGTGCCTGCTGCAAACATAATGATTATGAAATCCTATGCGAGACATTAAAGATGGCGGCGTTCTGTTTTCGTTCAGACTCCCTCAGACTCTCCAATGAGTGACGCGTCTCTATTCTGACCAATCAGTGGTCTGCAGTGTTTCACGTGACTTTTCTGGTACCACTTCTACCAATAAGATGCATGCATCTCACTTCTACTCGCTTGGAACCACGACAGAGCAGGGACTAAAAAAGTACCTGATAATCACAACAATACTTCCGGTCCGGTCGGTGGGCTTCAAAATAAAAGTCTAAAACACCGGAAAAGACGGAGCGGTGGGCTTCAAAATAAAAGTTTTGGGAAATAAATTTCTCCAAAAAAAATTCTCTAACCGGTCGCAATAATATCGCTTATCGCGATATTTTCGGGGGCAATTAATCGCCCAGCAAAATGTGTTATCGTGGCAGGCCTACCAATGAGAGTCCGCGCTGGCAGGTGAAAAGATGTGACAGGCTGCCTCCTCGTGTATCGGAGGGGACACGTGATGCAAGGCTTCTATCCTCCCTACAACCGGCCAGTCGGGGGCATATGCGAGCAACGTTCAAGACGGGAGGGGAGAATTGGCACAGCGAAATTGGGATGGGAGAAAAATAGAAAAAGTGGATAAAAAAAAGTAACTGTACTTGTGAATCACGCCTGGTCATACTAAATTCAGATTGAATATTGCCATTGGAAAGGGGAGATTTGGCCCGATCCATAGATGTGCGACTTGGCCATAATAAGGTAATTTATAGGCCTGATATTCTATAATCATATTTCAAATTGCATGTGTACAGATGGCAGAATTCAGTACTGTATCTACAAAACCTTCTGTTTAATCATCTTCCCTTTATTAATTTGCTTAGATTTTTCAGGTCTGGTAAATTTTAGCATGGTGTTATTCACAGTCAAAATATATATATATAATTGAATTGATATTCTCCTTTTGGTTCATTACAATTTACTCAAGCCTAGTAATATACATAATATTTCTGACACTGGGAATACATTCCCTGAGATCCATAGATGTCCCTAGAATCAGATACCAAGAACATGCAAATGAACCATTTAAAAAAAAGTCTGTAAATGTTTATTCTACATCTTATGGAATGAATGACAAAAAAAAAATATTATAAATCTTTTTTTTTTATGGAGGAAGGAGCCACACATTGGCGGGCAAAGAGCCGCATGCGGCTTGCGAGCCGCGTGTTGCTTATTGCTTATTGACAGCGGAAGAGTGTGCCCGAGTGCTTCCGCGTTTTCCCTGATTGGCTGCGACACGCCCCGCGGCAGCCGCAGAGCGGAGCGGCAGAGCTTGCGGCATTATGTAGGCGTAATCGCCGATGATTTTCATTCGAAGCTTAGCTCACCTGGCAGCGCTGCGGTCCGTTGGTTACAAGTTCGAATCCCTTCAATATTTTTTTTTTTTTTTTTTTTTTACGTGTATTCTTTCGCCGGTTAAGGTTAGGCATGGTTAAGGTTAAGGTTAGGCATTGTTTCGGAGTTGGTTAAGGTTAGAAGGGTTAAGTTTAGGCGCTGTTAAGGAGCTGGTTAAGGTTAGAGTTTGTCTTAGAGAATGGCAATATTCTTTCTATGGTTAAGGTTAAGGTTAGGCATGGTTAAGGTTAAGGTTAGGCATTGTTTCGGAGTTGGTTAAGGTTAGAAGGGTTAAGTTTAGGCGCTGTTAAGGAGCTGGTTAAGGTTAGAGTTTGTCTTAGAGAATGGCAATAGACAGCCTATTTCCGCACTGCCGCTCTCTCGCGCTGC